>NC_090449.1:1042923696-1043234783 GCF_031143425.1 Pleurodeles waltl
CGACCGCCAAAAGGCCGCCCGCCCGCCCAGCGGGAAAGCCCCAGCAACGATGAAGCCGGCACCGAATGGAGCCGGCGGAGTTGCTGGTGTGCGACGGGTGCAGTTGCACCCGTCGCGATTTTCAGTGTCTGCTTTGCAGACACTGAAAATCTTAATGGGGCCCTGTTAGGGGGCCCCTGCAGTGCCCATGCCAGTGGCATGGGCACTGCAGGGGCCCCGAGGGGCCCCACAACACCCGTTCCCGCCATCCTGTTTCTGGCGGTGAAAAGCGCCAGAAACAGGATGGCGGGAAGGGGGTCGGAATCCCCATGGCGGCGCTGCTTGCAGCGCCGCCGTGGAGGATTCCCTGGGGCAGGGGAAAACCGCTGGGAAACCGCCGGTTTCCCTTTTCTGACCGCGGCTTTAACGCCGCGGTCAGAATTGCCCCTAAAGCACCGCCAGCCTGTTGGCGGTGCTTCCTCCGTCCCCGGCCCTGGCGGTCCATGACCGCCAGGGTCGGAATGACCCCCTAAATCTACTAGGACATTGAATAAAGGACCCCAAGGGAGGTATTTACCATTTTTAAAGTACTCTGGTCGGAGCAGTATGCTCTTCAGCTGCAGGACAGGGACCCCTTGTGGTTGGTTGTATGGCTGCACTATATAGACTGAAGAATGTGAAGAAAAAAAACCTAAAACATGTGTTTATGGTAATTTTGATTAGCAGTGCTGTATTTAAAATACTTCAGTGACAATGATTTTAAATGAACATTGCAATGTGATTGTAGTTTAATGGTAAGCATGGAAAGGCTGGCAGAAAAGGGAGTCGCGGGGCCCCTGGGGGCCCCTGCACTGCCCATGCCGCTGGCATGGGCAGTGCAGGGGCCCCCTTCCACGGCCCCATGCAGCTTTTCACTGTCTGCATCGCAGACAGTGAAAAGCGTGACCGGTGCAACTGCACCCGTCGCACAGCCGCAACACCTTCGGCTCCATTTGGAGCCGGCTCCCGTGTTGCGGCCGACATCCTGGGATACAAAGAAGAGTTCAGATTTGGGAAATGGGGGAATAAACTTTGAGCAGAGGTATTCAGGGGTTGCAGTTGTGACCCTGGCTGCGCTTTGCATCCTCTGGCACTGTTTTTGTGACCACACTTGCCTCAGAAGTGGCAAGATCAATGCCAAGAATAGAGGGCTAATCAGTAATCAACCTCATGGGTATTGGGGCTCCACCTCCTTGTTTTCTGCCCATTTTTAGTATACTAATAATGAATGGTCTTTTATTCACTGTGTAATAAAAAATGTAGCAGGTAAGGTAAATGCTTTTAAATGTATTTTGTGGCCCTGTGTGCATGTGAGAGTGCACTAGTGTGAGATAGAGCTTGTATGTGTGTTAAAGGGAGAGAGATGATGTGACCAGTAGTGAGTGAGAATGAGTGAGCCAGAGTCATTAAGTGAGTTAGAGTGAGTGAACATTAGTGAGGGTGAGCAGGAAGTGAGGGTGAATTAGTCATAATGAATAAGAATGACAGTGAAGACAGAGAGTGTGAGGCAGTGCTAATGGAAATTGTTGGACTTTTTGCCTTACGCAGGGTCATCCCCAGTCGTTTTGCCTCCTTCCTCCTGGTTTTTCTGACCTGTCGCTGTTGGCTCTAGGACTCTGAGCACTTCATCACTGCTGACCAGTGCTAAAGTGCAGGTGCTCTCCCATCTAAAGTTGGTATGATTGGCTTATACCTAATTGGCATATTTAATTTACCTATAAGTCCCTTGTACAGTGGTATCTCTATACCCAGGGCCTGTAAATTAAATACTACTAGTGGGCCTGCAGCGCTGCTTGCGCCACCCACTGAAGTAGACTTTTAAACCTGTCTCAGGCCTGCTAGAGCAGGGCCTGTGTGCACAGTTTTCTGCCACAGGGACCTGGCATCTAAACTTACTTGCCAGGCCCAGGACTCCCCTTTTACTACATGTAAGTCACCCCTAAGGTACGCCCTAGCTAGCCTTATGGGCAGGGCGCCATGTATGTAGAAAGGCAGGACATGTGCCATATTGCATGGCCTGTCCTGGTAGTGACAAACAGCCTAACTTGGTGTCTCACTGCTGTGAGTGCTGCATTCTCATAGGATTGCATTAGAAATGCCCTGCCTTATGTGTCAGGGGTATTGTCTGATTTATGAGGGGTAGCGTAGGCGTGTTTGGTATGGTTGTGATGGTGATAATAAATACTGCTTACTGGTGTGGGTGTATTTTTTATTACTATCTCAGAAATGCCACTTCTAGAAAGTGCGCATTTATCTATACTTATGACTCTGGTGTTTTGCAGCTTGACTCCAATCCACGTCTGGGCAGAGTGACAGTTGGGGCTTTGTAAATACTTTTCAGACAGCCTGTACACAGAGAGGGTGGAGGTGTCACAGAGGTGCATCTGCATACTGAATAGTCTTCCTGGGCTGAGAGAAGGGAGAGGCGGGGCACACCTGCATTTGTAAAGACTGTGCCCTGGCCTCACACAATAGGGTTGTTAACCCCCCACTGATGTTTGGAGCCTGTGCTGAAAGGAGAGAGGGGGCACTCCCAGAACCAGTTGTAACTGGCTGGAACCTCCTCTCCCTACCATTGTAAAACACTGTAAGAACTGACTATAAGTAAAGGTGAAGTTTCCCCACAATTTGAACTCTCTTGGAACTTGAAACTGGGCACAGAACGCTGATGAATGGACTCACCAGGAAACCACCTTGGACTGCTGCTGCTGTGCTAACCTGTGACCTGCCTGGTCACTAGGAGGAACTGCCATCATCTGCACCCCTTGTGCTGGCCTGTAGCTGGACCCACCAGCCTTGTCCTCCTTCCTGCTTCCTTGTTCCCAGGGGCAGCGTGCCGTGGCCCCTGACCCCTGTAACTTTTCCCTGCACGAGGAGTGCTGCCTTTGCGCTGAGAGAGCGCTTTTCTGTGCCCTCAGGCACTTCAAGGCACCGGATTCTGGCTAAAAAGATCACCGCCGCAGCCCGGGCTTTAGAGGTGTCCTAGCGCTTTGAAAAGCGCTTTACTTTTGCCCAAGGAAATCACCGCCGCACCCGGGCCGAAGTCGATGGCTCGGGTGCTTGTTAAAATGCACCTTGCGCTGCCCAGGAACTCCACCACCGCAGCCGGGTCTTTGTTTCAACCCAGTGTGTCGGAGCGCGCTGTCCATTAATAGCCGGAGCACTCCAGGAGAGGGAGAGGAGCTGGTGCTCTCCTCTCAATGTCCCTGGGGGATCCGACGTCGAGGTAGTGCCCCCGGGGCACCCGCGGCTCTCCTGTTGTCAAGGAGACCACTGCGACCCCGGAGACACCAGAGCAGCCCAACACGTGAGGGAGAGGCGCGGCCTCTCCCTGCTCGGCTGCCCCTCACTTCGCAGGACTTGGGGAAGCCGCGGAGAGCGCCCCATTCCCCGTCTCTGCGGTTGGAGTAGGACGCTCCGTTTTGTTGTTGTTTCACTTTGGGCATTTTCTACCCGGAAGGGAGACCTCAACGGAGGCCCCCGAGGTTGGGCTTCGCCTGGCCCCCACCCCGAGGACAGGGTGTGGGGAGACCGAGGCAGGTCCCCAGCTAAATTACGGGTCCCCGGAGGGGCCCGTTTTCAGAAAGGAAAGGGTGCCTACCGCCCCTCTCCCTCCAGGAGCACCGTGTGGCCCCCGTGGTGAGCGCAGAAGCGCCAGGGGCCCCTTCATGCTATCTTAGGCACGGGAGGTGTCTTTATCATCCACCAGGTATTTCTAAGCGACAATATATATACCACAAGTTCTTACTACAGACTTTGGCTGATTGATATATTGCCTACCTGTTCTATGATGTTTTTACATATATGTGCAAATGTTCCTTTTATGGGCATGACTTGCTAATATGTTTCCCTAACTTGCCATAGGTTTTCTAATGTTCCTACTATGGGCGTTTTATGATATTCTTATGACAAGTGTTCTAATGTGATAACGTGTTTCCTGACTACTGCTTATGTAGCAGAATTCTGAGTAACCTGTGTGTTATGTGTGACTACTGCTAGTTTGCAGAGTAACTAATGTGTAACGTTCTGACAACTGCTAAGGTAGCAGGATAGTACTGTTATGTGATGTTTGGTCTGATAATTGCCTTGTGTACAATACAGTATATTTTCATATAATCTGGTGTTGTGTTTCCTTTGTGGTGGGGATATTGCGTCACATGTGTTGTGTGTGTTGTGCAAACGCTTTACACATTGCCTCCGGGTTAAGCCTGACTGCTCGTGCCAAGCTACCAAGGGGGTGAGCAGAGGTTATCTTGGACGTGTAACTCCCTTGCCCTGACTAGAGTGGGTAAGTTCTGCCTGCTGAGGTGCATAACCTAGCCAACCAGAAAACCCATTTCTAACAGAAATTAATTGACGTGAGTGAGTGACAGTGAGTGAACATAACTGCGAGAATGCATGCTTCGTAGTGAGTGGGAATAAGAGTGAATAAATGCATAAGAGTAAGACTGCTTAGAAGTGAGTTTGATGGAGTGAGATAGTATGAGTAGGACTGAATATGAGTGAGTGCAAAAGAATGAGAATGAGTGTGTTAATGTGAGAATATGTAAGACAGAGTGAGAAGGAATGAGTGAGTCTAAGTGAGTGTGTGATAAATTCTGAGTGTATCTAATTGAAAGTGAATTAGTAAATGAATGTAAGTTAATGTGAAGGAAAATGCAGTGTTGGCCCTGGTATTCTGAAGGTAATTCTTGATTTATTGAGGCCCCCAGCATAATGCTTGTGGTAGCATGCAAGAGACATTTTTTAGCATGATACTGGGGGTTAACATGCTGGAGTTATACTTGGCAAATGGGACAACCATGGAAAATGCTTTTGCTAGAGTATTGGAGGAAATTCTTTACATAGGGGTACACATTGCAAAATGCTAGCACTGACCAATGGTAATTCCTGGCTTAATAGAGGACAGCCATGGCATTCTGTGGCCTAGCAGGGGGTCATTTTGACAGAAGGTCACTCCTGATATATGGACAGCACTGATGGAAAAGGTGTGGCACTGGCATATTGTATGGTGTTTTTGACCGAAGATGGCACCTATGGCACATGGGGGCAGGGACATTTTAGTATGCACTGTTTACTTTCTGCAGCTTTCTCTTGGACCAAGGCGTCACATTTTGTAAAATGCATAATTTCAGCAGTGCAGTGCATATTCTTCTAATTAAATGTACATTACCTACAAAGCAAACACATTTTTGTACAAGTTTCTGCTGTGTTTCATTATCGCCAATACATAAGGAATTATGGGCCCAATTATGAGTCTGGTGGTCCAAAGACATCATACTCACAGTGGAGGTCGGACTGCCCCACCTGTGGTGGTCCGACCACTGTATTACAAGCTTGCCAGTCAGTGATGCCAAAAGGCCGCCGTCTCCCCCAGGATCTCTGCTCCCGCAGGGATGACAGCGGTCGTGGTTGTAATCAGCCAAGGAGGCGCTGAAGTTAGCACTGCAGTGCTGATTACAGCCATGATCTCTGCCAGCCTTTTCACGGAGGGTGAACTGCCATGAAAAGGCTGGCAGAGAGCAAGTGCAAGGGGCCACAGAGGGGCTTTGGTGAATTAATGTCCAGGGATCAAACTCTATACATCTTGAAATCTAAAGTTTCTCCAAGGACCTGCCTGAGCTTTCCTCCTGTTACCGAAGTCTCAGGGATATCAAAGGCTTCTCCTGCATCTTGCTACCAGCATCTGTGCTCAGACCTCTCCTGCATCTTGCTACCAGCACCTGGGCTCCTCTGCTGTGAGTCCTGCTCTGCCAAGTGGTGCCAAATCCAGTCCTGGCCCCTGGAGGTGAGCCTGGTGCTGCAACACGAGAACTGACGCATAAACACCAGTGCATCACTTGCGACCAAAGCATCCCGCAGCAGAAACACAACTTTTCGGCTGCCTGCATCAAAGCTGCGAACACCGCTCGCCGACTGTTTGGCCCAATGACCTGATTTTCAACACAGCCCCAACTTGGATGACGCAGCACCTACGCATCAGAACCAGCACACATCACTTCTGGACATTGACGCAGGAATGATGTTGCTGAATCAGGAAATGATGCATCGCCTGCAAGTGCAACACATCCCCTCCTTGGGTCAATTAATCATCACCAAGCACTGATACAACCAAGGTACTGTCAGTGGGTCTGCGCAACTCCTATACCCAGTCTGCGCTCCTTCGCTGTCAGACTGAGGGATTTGCCCCATTCCAGGGCGACCAGACAGCTCCGGTTGGAGCTGATGTCTTCTAAGCACTGCAGTTTGATTTAACCTTTGAAAGTTCACTTGTGTATGTTGGATTTTTGGGACTTTGGCCTTGTTTGACTCATATAAATATTGCCTATTTTTCTAACTGGGTGTGGAGTCATTTTGTGGTGTTATCACTGTGTTATTGTGTATGTGCACAAATACTTTACACATGCCTCTTTAGTTTAGCCCGACTGCTCTGTGCCAAGCTACCAGAGGGTGAGCATAGGTAAACCTTTAGTGTGTAATTTGCTTGCTCTGACTAGGATTATAGTCCCTACTTGGACAGAGTGCAAACGTCTGCCCACCAGAGACCCAATTTCTAACATGTTCCTTTCTAACTCAGATGTTTTAAGTTTTACCAGTTTGATTCAATCAAGATGACTTCGGGTGTGCCACACTTTTGTGGTAAGTACGACTGTTAGCGCTCTACTTGTTCTTTAGAACACTCTGGGAGGCTGCAGTAGAACATAAAGGAATCAACTGAGAGGCTGCTCCTGTTGAGGAAGAGCAGGAAGATATTTAAGAAGACACTTAAAATGTGTCCTCATTTTTCTTTCTACCACACCAACCATAATTTCCATGGCAAAATGAAACCTTCATTTTGTTCCTTTCTAAATTAAATGTTAAATGTTTTACCAGTTTGATTCAATCAAGATGGCTTCAGGTGTGCCACACTTTTGTCATAAGTAAGAAGGTTAGAGCTCTAGATGTTCTTTAGAACACTCTCGGAGGCTGCAGTAGAACAGAAGGAAATCAACTGACGGGTTGATCCTGTTGGAAGCACATGCCTGAGAAAGATAGTGTGAATGTACAGAAAATATGCTCTAATTTTAGCTTCTGGAGCACCTTCCATAAACTCCATGGGAAAATCATGAGAAAACTGTTTTCTCTCAAACAAGCTTCATTAAGTCACAGCAGAACACTTTTTCACAGGGTAAAATTGCATTGGCAACAAATGATTTATATTGTAACTAAATATGTTATTACCCTTTATACATTCTCCTTTTTTGTGACCCTCAAAACCTGCCATTTACCACAATGCATTTCAATGGGGTGCTATCATGTATATTGATCCCAAGATCACTGCCATCATTATCTGGTTGAAGTGTTGACAGGCAATCTGATCTCAACATGAGATTTGTGCTTAGGCTCCGCCCAGTTATACAAATTTGGATTTCTTTTGATATCTCGAAAACTACTGAATGTATTTACACCAAATAACAAAATGTGTGCTTTCTGGAACAAGAGCTACCTTCCTTCCAAATTTGGTGAAATTTCGTTCTACATCTCTAAGGAAATTAACATTGGAAACACAGTTTTTTTGCCCCCCCCCCTTTCCTCTGCCCCTTCTTAACGATCACCCTGAAACTTTCCATGCACAACAAGACCCAACAAGACACTTTTGGGGGAAAATTTCATGAATATATATAGTCATTACCTAGTGGCGGTTGCCACTAGTCAGATTTATCACCTATTTTCCATAGACGGAACGTTTCTTGTTTTGCCAATAACTTTGGTGTTGTTTGATGAATCTTCATGAAATTTTCAAAACATATATTTGGTCAGTTCACCGGCTGTCTTGAAATTTTCGGGGTGATCTCTCTGGAAGGGGCAGAGAAAAAGGGGTCAGCCCAAAACACTTTTTCCCCATTCTACGCCAATGGGAATTTTCAAATATTTGACTATGACTACAGCCCAAACCACTTAACGGAATTAAACCAAATTTGCCCAAAAGCTAGTTCTTGCTCCATAAAGTGTGTTTTTTGTGATTTGGTGTAAATTCATTCAGCAGTTTCTGAGATATTAGAGTTTAAACATATAGAAATGCAGGGACACGGATACTCCGCGAATCCAGACCTGCAGATCCGGGTCCAGATCCAGGGGAAAGGCAAGGCCCTGAATGGCTGGCCGCAACCTGACAGAAAAGTTGCGGCCGCCATTTTGTTCACTGCATTGGCTTTGGGGTGGGAAAAGAAGACTGCAAAATCAGGAGACAGGTATCCTGACTCCATAGGACACATAGAGGGGACCCTTAGGGACCCCTCCTGGGCAACAAATTTCCCAATTATATTTTTTGTCGTCCGATCTGCGGATCCATGGATCTATGGACCTGAAGATCCACTGGTGGGTCCGTGGTCCAAGAGAAAAATAAAAAAAAATAAACAACCACTGCATTGAACCTCATGCTGCACATGGAAAAGGCCGTGTGCAGCTTGGGTTTGGGTGTACAGAGGAGGGTTGGCCGCCGGACCTGGCCATAGGCTCAAGTTATTTTTATGTCTGTGCATGGTAAAAAACACATAGAAATCCACTGAGAAAACCGAAGGTTACAGGGATGTTATAGTTAGATTCTGAATTTACTCACTCAAAACCATATAGTTATGGTTAGCTCAAGTGAGTATAACCTGAGCCCTAAGGTAACTATAACTTGTGTCTTCACCATGCACAGCTAATTATTCCACATATTAAAACTGTGTGTTTCCCTTATTAATTCCCAAAGGACCTTTAAACATGACAACAGCCCAAACCATTGGATGGAATTACACCAAATTTGGCAGAAAGTTAGCTTTCGGTACGCAGATTATGCTTGTGCTTATTTGGTGTAAATCTGTTGAGTAGTTTAAAGGAAATTAAAGGAAATCCAAATTTGTATATCTCTGTCCGCTACGACTTCGCAAATATTGATGAGCTTGTGCAGGGAAATGCACAGCTCTGATTGGCTGCCAACATTTCAAAGTGTTTGCAACCATATTGGACTTCGGCTTCATCAGAGCCCCAACAAAAACGCAAAAAAATGGAAAAGGGGCCAAGGTAGAGTCACCCTGACCCCTAAGCTCTGGTGCTGGGGTCCCAGAGCAAAAAAATCACTTAAAAAAAATGCTGTTGCAAATTCATGGCAATAATTTTTAAAAAAAGAGACAAATGCAGTCTCCTATGCTTCTTTTTTAATAAGCCCCCAGGTGGGCCAGGTCCAAAGGGCATTGAAAATATAAGAAGGAGGCACACGGGCCCCCCTCCAAGGCTTATATTTTCCCCAGGGACTGCGACCTCCCCAGGGCTTTGTTCATATCACATGTGGGGGCTGCGTCGCCCCCAGCACTCTAGGGACCACCACCTTCCTCGGGCTAATTAGTAAAATCATGCGCACCTCCCCGGGGCTAAAAGTACATTGATGTGGGGGGGTCACGTGACCCCCTCAAAGCCCCAGGGACCGCCACCTCCCCAGGGCTAATTGTAACAATAATCATGCGGGGTGACTGAGAGGTCCCCCTGAAGCCCTGGGGACCGCCACCTCCCTGGGGCTTGATTTTAATTTGATGCTGTGGGCGGCACGGCCACCCACAGCTCCAGGGACTACAACCTCCCCGGTAAAAGTTCCTAGGTGGAGGGGGACTGCGCGGCCTCCCTCGAGGAGACATGCATGGCCCTGGGGACAGCAACCTCCCAGTGCCGACTTCTGCTACGTCCTGGGGTGCCGACCCCTGGAACATAGCTGTTTGCTCTAACTTGACGGCAGGCCTTCTGCTATGTCTTGGGTTAGCAGTTAGCGTTATCTCAAGTAAGTATAACCTGTGCCCTAGGGTAACTATAACTTGCGCCCTCGCCACTGCTAATTACCCCACAAATTATAGCACTCACTACATCTTTGATAATATCATTTATAATATCAATGTAATATTTGCAGTAAAAAGAAATTTGCATGGTGGGTGCGCAAGTTATAAATATCTTAGGGCACTAGTTATAGTTACTTGAGATAACTCTGGTAACAATAACAGGTGAATTTCCATAGTTTTGTACGTTTAAAATGTGATCCTAACTATAACGTCCCTGTAACCTTTGTTTTTTTAAGTGAATATGTGTGTGTATTTATCAGTGCCACTGGAGTTATGCAGGAAGAGAGGGCCAAATTATGTAGCAGTGTTGACTAAATTATGTGGCAAGAAAAGGCAAATCATTCGGGATAAAGCGCCATTTCTATCACAATTACTTAATTATTTTCTCTTTAATAGGTTTCACCAGCACAGCGCTTGCACTCTGCTTCTTACAAGGGGCAGGGCGGCGCACAGAGGGGGTTGAAAATAGTAATAGAATAACAAAATAAAAAAATATAAACTTACCTGCACGCCGTGCTCCTCCACTGCTCCTCCGTCTTCTGCTGCAGGCACAGGCACCCAGCCTGCCCTGCGGCCCTGCTCTGTTGCCCAGCCAGGGTGCTCCCAGGCAGACTGGGAGCCTGTGCAGGCTCTCTCCAGCCCGGCAACTGTGTTGCTGGGCTGGAGAGAGCCTACTGCGCATGTGTTTTTAACTTACTTGCGCAGTGAGGGGGGTGCTGTGTACACTGCTCATCACAACCGTGGCACCACAGCTGCTCGGGGGGCGATGCTCCTCCTCCATAATAGAGGAGCTGCCCCTGTTGTATTTGAAACAAATCTTAAAAGGGGCCTTCAACCCACCCCTTACTTACCTGTACTTACCATTGGTTGATTCCAACATTGCTCTAATTTATTTGCTTCTCCTTGGCCAGACCGTCGTCTGCTTTTACTTCCTGCTGTGCTTTGCCATTCATGCCGTTATGTGGATCCTGGACGGAGGGAGGAGCCAAAATGGCGGCCGCGACGGACGCCTAAAACGTGAGCTCTGACTCGGGCTCACGGAAAACATCCTGTAGGGCGCTCCCGGAGAGGGGTTCGTCGTCCGAAAGCACAGCAATCTAGCCCGTGAAATCGGCGTGCCGCTGAGGATCCGAGCGGTGCTGCGAGTGGAGACGCGGTGGTCGGGGCCGGGCGAGGGCCGTGTGGGAGCCAGCGGCCGCAACCTCGAGTGATCCCCGGTGGCCGCAGAGGCTGGGACGGCGCTGGGCATTGCCTGCTGGCCTGGCCGAGAGGCGTCGGCGTGAGGTGAGGAGGGCAGAACGGAGGGGGGTTCTCAGCTGGGAGAGCCAGAACTGACTACGGCCTCTCCTCTTCTCCCCCCTCCCCCCTTCCTCGGACAGCGGCGGTTGCTGCGTTTCTCTCGTTCCTTCCGCTAGGCGGGGCGCCCCTTCAGCCGAGGAGAAGACGCGGAGGAGCTCGCGCGCCGAGGCCTGGAGTCGCGCACTGCTTCTCTGCGATTGCCTGCCGTCCGGGAAATAATTCAGAGCAAAGGAGGTGAATCAGATGCGGCGCTTGCAGAGGAGAGCTGCGCCGTGTCGGAGAACACATGCCCGGGCCCGGCGGTGATGCCCATGAGTCTGAGGGACAATTCCCTCTATACTGCCCATAACGGAATTCTTCCCCCCGTTAACGAGGGCAACAGTCTCATAGGACCTAGGAGGGGGCTGAGTGGGCGGGTGAGACCAGAGCCCCCCCGCCATCTTTTTTCTTCCATCATTTCTATCCAGCCCCCCCGCCAGTGGTCAAATTTATACGTAAGAATAATGCATGGGGCGGGCCGGCTGGGGTGACCCAGGCCGCCCAAAACGATATCTCATTGGCGGTGGCTGGGTAACCCGGTGGAGGTAACATGCTTCTGACCCAGGACACTTAATAATTGGCGTCAGTGTTAAACACTTATTTGCCTGCAACCTGCCCCGCTGCCGACCGGCTCCCTCAGGGGAAACGTAAACAGATTTGGCTGCGCCACGGTGAGGAACCACATACCGAGGGGCGGGTGTGCACCAACAGTGAAATCCGACGCCCAATCAGCACATAGCCATGCCGCTCTACACCACGAAAGTTGACCAACAGAAACGCATCATGGCCGAGAAATCTAAATCCGCGAAAAGCCAAGATCGAAATACAAATGGACCGGCACCGAGTGATCAACAGCTAATACCAACCTTACAGTTGTTGGAAAGCACACTCTAAGCCCACTCTACACAATTTGAAAAAGTATTGCAGGCGATCATGGACACTAAATCCTCCTTGGAAAATAGAATAGACACAGTATCACAAGACTTGAACCTACTTAGAGTGGACCACCGCAATCTGGCGGAGAGAGTGAAGTCAGTGGAAGATGTGTTAAATGAGTTGAACCCTACGGTCTCGGACAATCAAAAACAAATTCAACGACTGGATGCAGAGGTGAAGATCCTATGGCGACGTGCTGAAAAAGCAGAAGGCAGATCCCGGCGCAATAATGTACGCTTTCTAGGGTTCCCCGAGAAACTAGCAGAGCAGAGTACGGAAATATTCTTAGAGCAATGGCTAATCCAAGAAGTGCTAAATGGGGCCCCATCAAAGTTCCTATCTGTGGAAAGGGCGCAGAGAGTCCCGGGGAGGCCGCCGGCTCCATGCCAACCACCTAGACCACTGATAGTAAGATTCTTAAACTACAGAGACCCCTATATAATACTACAGCAGTTCCGTAGCAAAGGCCCATTCCGACATGAGGACTCAGTTGTTAATGCCTACCCAGACTTTACCCAAGAGGTACAGAGACAACGTAACTCCTATGCAAAAATCAAACAACGCCTTCGCGAGCACAGTATTAAATATGCCCTATTGTTTCCTGCTAAATTGAGAGTGAGATCAGATGATCGCACCCACATATTCACCTCCCCTGAAGACGCCTGGACGTGGTTGCACGCCAAAGGTTTCACACAATCCCAAGAGGGAACGGACGAGGGAGAGGAATGGCTTACCACTCCATCGCGGAAGCGCACCAAGAAACGATCCAAGGGACAACCCACTGAAAAACAGGCAGCAGAAGAAAGGGCAAAGGTCTTGAAAGAAACTCCCCTCCACACGCAAAATTCCTTTGAGGCACTTCGGGCAGTCCCTGCAGACAACTTGGACTCTGACTCAGCTATCTCAGACTCCACGATAACAGAAGTGTTAAAGGGCCCGAAGCTCACCCCCAGATCTGCGGATGCACTGTAAATGCAAGCTGCCAAACCACTTTTCCACCCGAACTGAGTGACAAATCGAAGGGCGGCAAAGGATAACTGTGTGGGAATCCATATGGAGGGCGTAGCTGTCACCTATGAGTATCTTTTGAACAATTTATCCTTTTTTTATTGAGAACATTGATTAATGACACTGCATGCGGTCCGGTGGGGGGGCTAACACTCCAGGAGTGCCCATACGTATACGCAGACCATGTCTGTGGAAGGATGTGAGCCCCGTATGAGAGCCACATCCGGTTGTCAAAATAGCTCCCACAGGTATTCACATGGATACAGGTTTTCTTAAGTAGTAGTGGGTTGTGTAGTTTATTACGGGTTCATAGTTGGGTGAGGGAATTAGTTGGGGCGGTAGGCGGGGGGGGAGACAGTTAAGTTGTATACTATAGGTCAAATCAGAACACAGGAAACACTGCTGCGGCTGTTAGCCTTAATTATATATCTGGTGGGGATGGTGGGGACCCGGACGGGTATTGGAACCTGGAGCGTGCCACATGCAAGTATATGATATAACGCTACATGGCTCAAAATGCAAATCTCATCACACATCAATATGAAATAATCACGTGGAATGTGAGAGGACTGGGTGCACCAAGCAAAAGATCTCGGGTATATGCACGCCTCAGACGTCAGGGAGTACACATCGCCATTCTACAAGAAACACACCTACTGGAGTCTGACTTACAGGAGATACTTGGGAAATGGGGAGGACAGATTATAGGCACAACGTACTCAGCTTTTGCTAGAGGAGTATTGGTATGGATAGCAGGTGGCGTCCCATTTGTCAAAACCTCACATAGGATAGATCAAGGGGGCAGATACGTGGTAATAGAGGGGCAATTAAACGGGAGACAATTATCGATAATCGGGATCTATGCCCCCAACAGTGCGATAGCTGAATTCCTGGGCACACTTACTCCAGCATTATTGGTAAACCCCGCAGCCCCTGCCATCTGTGGTGGCGACTTCAACAGCACACCGAATGCAGTGTTAGATAGGTCAAACAAACACCCGAAAGCATCAATAAATAGAATTGCCAGGTGCCCCTTGCTGACATGGGCGGGCGACATGAGACTCTACGACTTATGGCGCATGAAACATCCACAACAGAGGGAATACTCATTCTACTCAATACCCCACAAAGTAAACACCAGAATAGATATAATATGGGGGACCCTGGACATATGCGCACTGATCAATAGGACAGAATACCTGGCCAAGAAACTGTTGGATCACTCGCCGCTTAGATTAACACTGAATTGGGGCAGGAGACTCTCAGTAATCCCTACCTGGTGATTGCAGGTGGAAGCTCTCCAGGATCAGGCATTCGCAGAAGGATTGAACACAACAGTGAGACAGTACTGGGAAATCAACAAAGATTCCACAGACTCAGTAGAGTGGGAGGCGCATAAGGCTGTAGTCAGAGGACATTGTATCTCAACCACTTGGGGAGTGAGACGCACCCTTCACGCGGAGGTCAGCAAATTGGAAAAGGAACTGAGAGTCATGGAAATTGCAGTGGCACGAAATGAGATACCCTACACAGAGCTAAAAGAGGCGCATACAAAATATAATGAAGCAGATTCTCGTCTCCGCCGACATGATCACAAATATCATCTAATGCGCCTACAAACAGAGGGAGGCAGATCGGGCAGGCTGTTGGCGTGGCTCCTTCGCGAGAACCGTCAGCAGTCCCCTATAGGGTCAGCAGTCCCCCATAGGGACTATAAGGTTAGATGAAGGCAAAATGGCCACCACGCAAAAAGAGATCAATGGGGCGTTTAGGGAATACTACACGAACCTCTATACCAAACGCACAATATGCACAGCCCAACAACTTGAATCCTTTCTTGCAGGATCACCCTTGGCGCAACTGTCACAGGCAGATAGGGAGATGCTGGAGGCTCCTCTGAGAATGGAGGAACTGGACTTGGCTCTGGCACAGATGCCTAAGAACAAAGCGCAAGGAATAGATGGCCTCCCAATAGGATACTACTCTACTTATTCGAAACACTTAAAGCCTCACTTGTTGAAAGTGTTTGAGGAGGCATGGACCTGTAAGATATTGCCTCCAACACAGAGAGAGGCAATGATAGTGGTTCTTCCTAAGCAAGGTTGCGATCCCACCGACGTTAAATCTTATAGACCGCTCTCGCTCCTAAATCTCGATTGTAAAATACTAGGTAAAATATTGGCTAACAGGATAGCTTCTATCATACATACCTTGATACACGATGGCCAAAACGGATTCATCCCAAAACGTAATACTTTTCTGAACATCCGTAGATTGTTGAGTGTCATGGGAGACGCCCCGGATGCACATGACGAGATGGTGCTATCATTAGATATTGAGAAGGCATTCGACACACTAGGTTGGGACTTTCTGTTTGCCACAATGCAGAGTATGGGAATTGGCCCTAACTACATACAATGGGTACAGACACTGTACGCCAATCCACAAGCTAGGGTGAAAACGGGATAGGTTATATCCAATAGCTTCCCGATCACCAGAGGTACCAGGCAGGGATGCCCCCTTTCTCCCTTGTTGTTTACTATAGCGATGGAACCATTAGCGACTCGAATACGTGCAATGAAAGATAGATGGGGAATAATCAGGAGTGGGCTACACCACGTTATATCATTGTATGCAGATGACGCCCTAATATATGTGCGGAAAGGAAGCGAGGTGATACCCTTAGTAATCTCACTCTTGACTAAATATGGGGAGCTATCAGGCTTGGTGGTAAATTGGGAAAAATCGTGTGTGTTCCCACTAATTATCTGGCCCCCGTCGAGAAAAGAAAATGCCCCTGCAGGACGCCTGAAGTGGTGTTTTGATACGTTCAAATATCTGGGGGTCCACATATATCACAGAACTGAGGATCTTAGAGATGGGATCCTGGGGAGAGCACTGGATTCTATGAAGGGGTCGCTGCGTTTCTGGAGTAAATTGCCATTGTCACCTCTGGGCAGAGTGGCGGTGGCAAACATGCTGTTATTGCCCCCGCTGTTATATTACTTCGCGGCATTGCCACTCAGGGTCCCCAAGAGCTTCTTCTGAGATTTGAACGCAGTCCTACTGCAGCTTATATGGGGAGGGAATAGAGTGCTTCTCACTCACCACACTGCAGTGCCCAATTAGAGTGGGAGGTCTAGGCGCCCCCAACTTCGAACTCTATTGCGCTGCCGCACAGTTACAGTGGATACTGAACTGGATACATAGACCCACACTGGCGGAATCCGCATGGGTGTTGGCGCGACTACATGGAGAACCTCTGATCACATGGCTAACAAATAAAACACCGAAAGGGGCGTCTGGTAATCCGTTAATGGTAGTGGCACATTCATGTTGGAAGAGGTACATACAAAAAGGACACAGGGTGATCCCCTACTCGCCGCTCATTCCCCTGGGACTGATTCCTGGATGGGCTAACGCGGCAAGGACGCACTCAATCACGACCTGGACGGAGGCGGGCATACTGTTGGTAGGAGACTGCTTTGAAGAGGGGAAACTGATGACATTTGAATCCATAAAAGGCCTCACAGCAGTGAATTCAGGGCAATGTATAGCTTATTATGCCATATGTCACTTAATCAAAAAGACATGGGCGGCTGCAGACCAAGAACCAGCGATCTCCCCTACACTACATCACATGCTGCAATATGATAATCAAATAAAAGTAGTGACGAATTTATATAAAATTCTGAATAAATCCCCTGAACCTAATTTGGAGAATGTAAGAGATAGATGGAATACAGTTCTGCCAAACCCGATACTACAAGATGACTGGCCGAAAGTTCTATACCATACTCGGGGGGTATCGAAAAATCCTAGATTTCGCTACACACAATTCATCTACACAAACCAAACATACCTATCACCAGCTAGGATTAAACGCATGTTCCCTCGATCGGACCCAGCCTGTCCTTGATGTTATGCCCCACTGGCACACTTCTACCATATGGTCTGGGAGTGTGCCCAGGTGCACAAGGAGTGGAGTGGAGTGGTAGAAGAAGTTTCAGAATTGATGGGTCTTGCATTTGCAGTTGACCCTAAATCCTGTCTGTTAGGGCTGAGAACGAGAGAAAAGAAACATAGGCATCTACATCAGTTTGCAGACCTAGCATACGTGATGTACAAAAGATTGATAGCTATGAATTGGAAAGCGCCCAAAGCACCAGATTTGAAAACTTGGCACACCCTGACACTGCGCTGGACCCGCACAGAATACCAGGTACTAAGAAAATTAGCAGGGGAGGGCCAACAACACACAGGATGTGAAGCCTGGGAAACTTTAGTAACCAGATTAGAGGCTAAGAACAATGAGAGACCACCATGAACTGGACAATGATACAGCTTTAGAGATAAGCTAGATAGTACCCGACCACCTCTAACATAACAAAGCAAACCGGGCGAGACACACCATATTGGTTGAGAGAGCATCCACTCCCACACCCTCAAGTCGCTGTCACCCACAGCGGCCAACAAGTGATAAGTAAACAATTAGAATAAGAACAACAAGTACAACTACAACACATACCACAAATAGACATCAGACCGGCATTCCCCACCACCACAAACAAAGCATGAACCAGCAGGGAATAGTGTAACCAAGTAGCTAAATGTGTGGCAACTAAATACCACACTGCAAGACCCATCAGCTAGATACAGCAGACAAATATTTTGAGTGTTATAATAAGACCTAAGTTATGTTTTTCCTGTTTTGTTTCAATGTAAATGTTATATCAGATCAACCAAATCCTGCCAATGTAAACACAAAGTTATGGTACTTAGATCTGTAATGAAAATTCAATAAAAATATATATTTTTTAAAATGTGGAGCCTGGACCATGTACAGCTTCCGATCACTGGCCCTGGCTACTGGCCAGTTTCCTTCCACTGACTACTTGCTCTGCTGGTACTTTTTTCGTTGATTTACCATCCAACACTCAATATGAGTGCATCTGCAGGCCATCTCTCTCCTGCCTGTGGTCTTGCAGCCTCTTCCAAGCTCACACCTCGCTGTTTCTCCCCTGTCCCCCTCCACTAATAATGGTACTTTTAGTTTTATCAGTGTTGCATTCTGCATTCCAGTTTGTGGCTTGCCAGTCCCTCCCACCACCTCACTCCCGTTGCTTCATTCCCATTCTCTGCTTGCTTGCCTGTACTTTTGATTATTTTTTTTTAATTAGCGCCACATTCCGCATTCCAGTTTGTGGTTCACCCGTCCCTCCCACTACCTTTCAGTGTTTCACATGTATTCATTAAATGTTCTACTCTTGTGTACAACCACTTCAGGATCTCGCACACAAAGCTTTGGTCTGACCCACTCATGCTAAAAGATATTTTCAAGTCATGGCATAGTGATATGAAACACAAACGTTTTCCAGTTAACTGTATGTTAGTATCTAATAATGACCATATACCAAGGTAATTGCTGGCATAACATGATGAAGTCACATGTGGATAATAGAAGTACGTTAAATGGCCCTTGTGTGCATATAAGAAGCTGATAATGCCTGAAGGGGATGCACCATGAAACTGTAACCATTCAAGGATACTCTTGCCTTCAAGTTTACATGGGCCATAGTTCAGCCGCGGCCTGTCCTTTAGAGCAGAAGGGCCCCCCCACCTTTTGCCCCTCATGAAGAGTGCCTGTCATGCTGTGCAAAGGTCAGCTTGACAGACACTCTTCATCTTCAGGTCAGGCAGCGAGGAGCGAGACATGTGTGATTTGCGCAGGCTCCTGGCTGCCTGAGCTGAACTTTGCTGGGCTAAAGAGGTGACACCTGCTATGGGCGTGACCTCTTCGGCTCTGCAAAGGTGCCTCGAGGCCCACTCCCTCGGTGACGAGGGGAAGAGTCACCCATTGACTCTGACCTGGGTGCTTCAGGTTTAAGCCCTGAAGCACCCAGGGTGAGTGTCAATCAGTGACATCTCGTCACAGAGTGGGATGGGGTCAGCAGTCTCACTGACACCATCACACTCTGTGACGAGTGAGGGACTGCTGCCTTCCCTCATTGGCTGACCTAAGGTCAGCCAGTGAAGGAAGGCAGCAGTTCCAACCTTCCTGGGACCTGCGAGGCAGAGCTGAAGGTAAGTGTGTGTGTGTGTTTTTTTAAATGAACGTTTGGTGCGTGCGTGTATGTTTGAATATTTGATAATGAGTGTTGTGAATGGATGTGTGTGTGCACACCTATTTGAATGAATGAGTGTGAGTGTGCTTCCCGGCCGCCCCCCTCCCTCCTACAATTGCCGGCCGCCACTGGCATATTTACGTAGACTTGTACTTCTATAGTGAGGCACATCCTGATAAAAATATTTGTTCACAATCACAGATTGAACATGTGTCAAAGCCAGGATTGGAAGCGTGATGTCTGCATTCCAAGTAATGTGCATTTGCTACTTGAGCATGACTTCTGATCCCTGCTCGGGGACCACAGAGGATCGTACACCCAGCTGAAATAATATGTTTGAAAAATAAGAGTGTTTGGAAAATTGTAATGGAAAGAATCGCAGATGCATCCCTC
Organism: Pleurodeles waltl; assembly: GCF_031143425.1. Lineage (NCBI taxonomy): Eukaryota > Metazoa > Chordata > Amphibia > Caudata > Salamandridae > Pleurodeles > Pleurodeles waltl. The sequence goes on from NC_090449.1 coordinate 1,042,943,363, forward strand.
TTGCGCTTGTTCACTGTCCCCCTCCACTTGTAAAGGTACTTTTATTGTTATTAGCATCACATTCCGCATTCCAGTTTGTGGCTTGCCCGTCCCTCCCGCCACCTCACTCCAGTCGCTGCATGCCCCTTCTCTACTTGCTCGTCCATACTTTTATTTAATTCTTTTAATTTTTGGCACATTCCAGTTTGTGGCTTGCCCATCCCTCCGTACATGTTTCAGTGTTTCACACATATCAATTCAGTGTTCCACTCTGTACAACACTTCAGGGTCTCGATCACAAAGGTTTGGTCTCACACACGCTTGTGCTAAAAGATATTTTCAAGGCATGGCATAGTTCCATGAAACACAAATGTTTCCAGTTAACTGTAGGTCAATATCTAATAATGACCACATCACAAGGTATTTGCCGGCGTAACACAATTAACTTGCATGTGGGTAATGGACATAGGCGAGACCTATTGGCTTTGCCAATGCTTGTTACACTTGTTAACACTATCTGGGCATTGGCTGCACCTCATTAGTACCGGTTTAACTCGCAACTATGTAGAAATAAGCAATAGAAAGGTGACCATTCAACCTATGCCACGGGCCTTCCCCGGTCCGACAACAAGTAGCTGCGTTTTTAGTAACTTTTGAACCATTTGAGATAGAAACAGTTCGTTTTGTAAATAGTTGCAGGTTATGCAGCAGATGTCGGATTATGTGGCAACTGCAGCAGATCCATAACTATGAAAAAATGCCACACAATTGCATAATTCCAGTGGCTTGGGTACATACATATATGTATGAGTATATACAGTATTATTTAGATGCAATATTCAACTATATTATTCAGTTCCCCATCATAACAGGCAGGCAGGCAGGAAGACAGACAGGCAGACAGCCAGAGACAGATAGATAGATAGATAGATAGATAGATAGATAGATAGATAGATAGATAGATAGATAGATAGATAGATAGATAGATAGATATTCATTTAAAAATCACAGGTAAAATATAGTCATGAGAGCAGAACAAAGGGCCAGATGTAGGAAGCCTTTTGGCCTCGCAAACGGCGAAAAACGCAGTTTGCGAGGCGCAAAAGGCCTTACGCGATGCAGAGTCACATTTTGCAAGTCGGTACCGACTTGCAAAATGTGATTCCGACTCGCAAATAGGAAGGGGTGTTCCCTTCCTATTTGCGACCGCATCGCGATGTAGAGTTGCTTTGTGACCGCGAAAACGGTTGCAAACCAACTCGCAGTTAAGGGAAGGGGTCCCCACGGGACCCCTTCCTTTGTGAATGCCACAAAAAAGTATTTTTCAGGAAAAAAACGAAACTAAATGGTTTCGGTATTTTTTCTTTTTGCAGCCCGTTTTCCTTTAAGGAAAACGGGCTGCAAAAAGAAAAAAAAAATGCTTTATTTAAAAGCAGTCACGGAGATGGTGGTCTGCTGTCTCCAGCAGGCCACCATCCCCGTGAGTGCCTAGACTCGCTATGGGGTCGCGGTCGCAAACTGCGACCCACCTCATTAATATTCATGAGCTGGGTCTTTGCGACCCCATAGCGAGTCGCAGAAGGTGTCTGAGACACCTTTCTGCATTTCATTTTGCGAGTTGCAAATTGCGCGTCGCTGGGACTCGCAATTTGCAACTCGCAAAATGAAACCTACCTACATCTGGCTCAAAATCCCCAAAACGCCAGCCTTGATTAGCTCTTGCAATCCGTAATTAGCCCTTCAAGCCACACCTCGCACACCAAGTGCAATGCTCACATTTCAAGCTAAAACATTTTTTCCAGCTCTCTTCTTTTCCGCAGAGTTTTTTGGGGAAAAATTATAGGTCCTGTCGCGTCCCCACTGGCTGCGACACATCTGGCTTGATCTCCCGTCTCTGCAGAAGAAACTGTCTGCAGAACGGTTATTAAATCTTCCAAGATCCACAGGCCGAGATAAAGCCGGTATCAGTGCGCGGGGAGCCGCGCCAGGCGGCCTATGATTACCTGCCAGCGAGAGAGCTATTCACTGCTTGACGAAACCGACGGCGCTGACAGCAAATCAGAGGAGAATTTCGTCCTGCAGATAAGTTCCTCAGACTGCCTCGTACGAGGGATCACGCATGTACATTGCTTTCAACGCTTCTCCTCTGAAGATCGGTGTGGTATAGACTTGTCAACAGCTTCAAAGCACATCCGCCTTTGTCTCCCAGTCTAATAGCTCTTTTTTGGAAAAAGTGAGGCACTATTTCACGTTAAAAAAAAAACCTTACGGCGAATCAGCTCCATCCTTTGCAGGATGCTCTGTCCTTTGGCCAGGAGTTCAGTCCTGCAGCAGTAGCACCATCTTGTCTTCCTGTCACTCTGTACATCTGGGTGGCCATCTTGAAACTGATGACTTTCTCTTACGTTGTAACTGTGATGTTATCATGGGGTTGGCTGGGCTGAGTAGCTCAGCTGGGGAATGTGGGGGTGGGGGCTCAGGAGGTGCTCCTATCTAACACCCAGCATATTCTTGATTAGTGGGTACGCGGTTAGCTCAAGGATTCAAGTTCCCACCTGTGGCAAGGGAGTTCATCACCCTAAAGTGGGCCTCCCAAATAGTTTTTTAACCCTTGCTGGGTTTGATTAGTCAGCCTTTTTTGATTTCAATAAAAACAACTTCCACTGTGGAGGTTTCATAGATGCTCGGGCTTTCCAATAATGAGCCACTTCCATTGTCAGGCTTGGGAATGGCCAGTCGTACTGCTCAATAATTAAATCCGACAGTCCTTGTATGTGGTGGTTTCTGAGTGGCGTGGCCAAGCAGGTGTGCAAGTCTTGGCCCAAGGGGAGGTGCACGGTCTGTTGACAAAACAGAGCAGAAGCACCTATCCAGATAGCTGTGGATCAAGGAATTCAGACTAGTGTATCTTAAATGAACTTTTACTATCTGCTGTTTAATGAGCCAATTTCAGTGGTTTCTGTTATGGGCCCAACAGGCACTGCACAGTCAGGCCTTAACGTGTCCAACAAATTTTGGCAGTAATGCCCCAAAGGTTTTATCTAATAGGCCCTTGAATGGCACGTCCTGCTTCAAACCACAGAATAGTTACAGAAAGAGGAGTACTTCCACAACTTTTCATTGATCCATGGTGGGATTGCATGAAGAAACAAGCATTGACATTACTACAGCTAAGGAAAAGTTACAGAAAGAGGACAACTTCAATAAGTTTCAACCGATCACTGAAAGGAATCTCCTGAAGTAAAAAAACATTTGGCTATGCCTCAAAACAAGGAAGAGTTATGGAAAGAGGAGTAGTTTGAGAACTTTCCACTGAACAAAGGTGGGGATCTCAAGAAGAAACAAGCATTGGCAAAACTACAAACGAAGCAAGAAGTATAGAAAGAGGAGTACTTTGATAACTTTGGGGCTGATTTAGAATTTGGCGGATTACCCATCACAAACATGACGGATATCCCGTCCGGTGTATTACGATTCCCATAGGATATAATGGAATTGTAACACAGCAGATGGGATATACGTCACATTTGTGACGAAGTAACCCCATCCCCCAAACTCTAAATCAGGCCTTTTGTATTGATATGCTGAGGATCTTCAATGGGAGACCTCTTGAACAAAAAAGGACATCAGAAAGGGTTAAAATGAAAAATACATGGGTAGCAAAGACAACTGGGAATTGCAGAACAGGGCTCGCAATTTATGCATCAGTGCTATGCAAAAGCTGACACCGCCATATATTTCATCCCTCTCAGGAATAGAGAGAATGTTGGAAGTATGAGAGAAACATGTTCAAAGGGGCACGCTGCAAATTTAAGCGCTCAAGCTCTTTCTCCAGTGTGTAGGGTCAACTGTAGATCAGGTTTTACAGCAAGCATGGAGAGCGGAAAACTGTGCACCCAAGCCTTAGGGAAGCCTCTTTCAAAAAGATGTCATCACTTGGCCGTCTTCATATTTTTGCTCACAGTTTGGGAAGATACAGCCAAGCTTAAGATTCACACACACTGTACTATGTTTAAGAAATGGCATCTGCATGTCCTAATGAGTGAGTGCCTTGGGCCATCTCCAAAAAAATACATACTTTTTGTAAATATGATTTATTGATAAAATTGCTTTTCAATCATCATTATTTCAAGACACCACATCACACAGTATTCATGCAATACATCAAATTAGGCAAAATAATAAAGGAAACCATATTATTAAAACTAGCTCCCCTTCCTTTACCAGACCCCACTGGAGTTGTCGTCCAAGGGCTGCCATGTTTCTGTCCAAAGCAAAACTCTATCACAACATCCAGGCTCCTGATTACTTTAGTAAGAGGGTCAGATACCTTAGCTGTATAGATTCAAGCTTTTTCAAACAGCTTTAGCCCTCACAATATTGTTAGATGGGTTAGTTCCATGCAGTCTTTTCCCATGCAGCCCGCAACTGACTTGTCAGTTTCCTCTCATTGATCATGTGATTCTAGGGTCTTTCTGTGACTATTGTCTCCCATTGTTTGGCCTACCAAGTATGTGCTATTGGTAACACTGTTTCCTTAACCACACGCTCACCGTTTCAGCGGACACAAGTTCTTTAAATATTGGACCTGATTCAAAAGGACCTCCGCAGTTGCAGCGGTGGACCCTCACTCGTAGCGGGGATCCGCACTCATGGTGGGACTTGCGCAATACAAAACTGTAGCCAAACCATATGGCCAACCCCTCACTGTGCACAGCTGAAGATGTTAGTTGCGGGATCAGGCCTTGTAGCCAACCTCAGCCATGCGGGTGGGGAGGTTGCATTTATGTATGGCAATTAGTTATTAGTAATTAGTTATAACTTTACATTTTAAAAAAAACTAGAAATTCACTGAAAAAAACACAAAGGTTAAAGTAACGTTTTAGTTAGGTGTTATGAAAGGATGTTTTTTAACAAAAAAACCTTAGGAATTCACTGAAAATCCCAAAGGTTAAAGTATATTTAGGTGAACTTGTCAATATCAACATTAACGTTTGGACAAAAAAAAAAATACAGATATTCACCAGTGATTGTTAGCAGCACAAACTTTAACATGTGCTGTGCTATTGCACTGGCTATGACCTCACATATGACATCACTCATGACATGTATGACATCATTTTTGACATCAATAATGACATCATACAAGCGTCGTTTTCCTGCATATTGTTGTATAAAGTGCTATGGCTTTACATGTAGCATAGTTCATACTAACAATTAACCACAGATATATAGGAAGACCTCATTGAATATGGTGTTCAGTCGGTATACAACTGTTTAGAGAAAGATAAAAAATAGTAAATGACAATTCCAAAACAAATGCCTTACTACAGACAGCCTGTATCTATGTGAAACCCCTGACACACACCGAACATACATTAAGAAATTAATGTGACATCTTCTGAGAACTGAGTACTGTAAACAGTGTTTATTCTATAGAGTTCATTTTATACCAGTTTTGCAAAAAGTTAAACTCTCATGAGAAATACACCACAGAGTATTCAAAAGAATCTACTAATAACAGTGTACATTCTATACAACACTTGTCAAAAAAGACACTATTTGCTAAAAATAACCAACATCTGAAGGTGTTAAAGATCAAACGGCCTGCACCCTATACTGTGGTGAAAACATTACAGATAGCCCTTCTTCTGAAGCTAAACGAGCATGCGTACATAGATTGGTATTATTACATAGGTACTGTTGGACTTTTTTGCTTATGCAGGGTCATCCTCAATCTTTTTGCCTCCTGCCTCCTATTTTGTCTGACCTGTTGCTGTTGGCTTTTGAATTCTGAGCACTTTACCACTGCTAGCAAGTGCTAAAGTGCATATGCTCTCTGTGTAAATTGTATGTAATTGGTTTATCCATGATTGGCATATTTGATTTACTAGTAAGCCCCTAGTAAAGTGTACTAGAGGTGCCAGGGCCTGTCAATCAAATGCTACTAGTGGGCCTGCAGCACTGGTTTTGCCACCCACATCTGTAATCATGTCTCAGACCTGCCACTGCAGTTTCTGTGTGTGCAGTTTTAACTGTAAATTCGACTTGACAAGTGTACCCACTTGCCAGGCCCAAACCTTCTCTTTTCTTACATGTAAGGAACCCCTAAGGTAAGCACTAGGTAGCCCCAAGGGCAGGGTGCAGTGCATGGTTAAGGTAGGACATATAGGGGGTCATTCCAACCCTGGCGGTCAGTGTTAAAGCGGCGGCCAACCCGCCAACAGGCTGGCGGTCCAAAAAATTTAATTCTGACCCTGGCGGGAACTGCCAACACAGCCCGCCAACTTAACACTCCGACCGCCACGGCGGGACAGACAAACAGCGCGGCGGTCACCGCCAACAGGCAGGCGGCAGACAATGTACCGCCCACCCTATCACAACTCACCAATCCGCCACCTTTTCCGGGGCGGGAGCCCCGCCGATAAAAACACGGCGGAAACAGACTACGAACGGGAAAACGCTCACCTCTATGCACTCCACGAGGACAGAGAACAGCATGGAACCCGAATTAAACATCCTACCAGCTATTGTCTACCTGCTCATCTACCACGAGTACGAACTCCGGCGCAGAAGACAACGGTGAGTACTGCACCTACGACACAGGGGAGGGGGGAGGACGAAAGGTTACGGGCACACACATATGCGACCCCCCCCCAAACTATCTACACACCAATGCAGAGCACCAAGTCACAGTGACACCACCCAAACCCACCGGAATAATGCAAAGACATAATTAAAGTGAGAAACAAAATTTATCGATAAAATAGGTTCGTTGACGTCATGGTAAAATAGCAAAAAGAAATGTAACAAAATCAAGTAAGAACATTGCGAAACCGATAAATATAGGCAATAAGTCCTGCACAGTCACTTAAATTTCCACTGTCCGTGGGCCAAAGTGTATGAACACACGGGCAAAGCCCACACAAGAGACCTGAGTCCGTTGGAGAGAACACTGCTGGGGCATCAGATGACAAAACTACAGGCACCTCAGGGGGAAGGGAAAGGGGGTCACCTCAGCCACATGAGTCAACGACGCCAGATCCACGAAGGGTCCACCATGCCCACTGTTCCATCCTGGGGAGTGCAAAGCCACAGTCTCTCAAGTCTCTACAGTGGGTGGGCTGCCCACTGTGCCATCCTGGGGAGTGCAAAGCCACAGTCTCTCAAGTCTCTACAGTGGGTGGGCTGCCCACTGTGCCATCCTGGGGAGTGCAGACACATAGGCCATCAGGTGGATTACAGACTCCACAGGTATTGGAGGAGGCATGGTGCCCAGAGTGCAGCGTGAACACTAGCTCTACACGGAACCAGCACTGTCAATGGGCGGGGCGGTGCTTGAGACGGCGGGGCCCAGCGGAGCGGTGCTTGAGACGGCAGGGCCCAGCGGAGCGGTGCTTGACAGGAAGGGCCCAGCGGAGCGGTGCTTGACAGGAAGGGCCCAGCGGTGCGGTGCTTGAGACGGCGGGGCCCAGCGGAGCGGTGCTTGAGACGGCGGGGCCTAGCGGAGCGGTGCTTGACAGGAAGGGCCCAGCGGTGCGGTGCTTGAGACGGCGGGGCCCAGCGGAGCGGTGCTTGACAGGAAGGGCCCAGCGGAGCGGTGCTTGAGACGGCGGGGCCCTGCGGAGCGGTGCTTGACAGGAAGGGCCCAGCGGTGCGGTGCTTGAGACGGCGGGGCCCAGCGGAGTGGTGCTTGACAGGAAGGGCCCAGCGGAGCGGTGCTTGAGATGGCGGGGCCCAGCGGAGCGGTGCTTGAGACGGCGGGGCACAGCAGAGCGGTGCTTGACAGGAAGGGCCCAGCGGTGCGGTGCTTGAGACGGCGGGGCCCAGCGGAGCGGTGCTTGACAGGAAGGGCCCAGCGGAGCGGTGCTTGAGACGGCGGGGCCCAGCGGAGCAGTGCTTGAGACGGCGGGGCCCAGCGGAGCGGTGCTTGACAGGAAGGGCCCAGCGGTGCGGTGCTTGAGACGGCGGGGCCCAGCGGAGCGGTGCTTGACAGGAAGGGCCCAGCGGAGCGGTGCTTGACAGGAAGGGCCCAGCGGAGCGGTGCTTGAGACGGCGGGGCCCAGCGGAGCGGTGCTTGAGACAGCGGGGCCTTGTTCAGCGGTGCCTGTCTTGGCGGGGCCCTGTTCAGCGGTGCTCCTCACGGCGGGGCCCTCTTCAGCGGTGCCTATCTTCACGGGGGGGCCCTCTTCAGTGGTGCCTATCTTCACGGCGGGGCCGTCTTCAGCGGTGGCTATCTTCACGGCGGGGCCCTCTTCAGCGGTGCCTATCTTCACGGCGGGGCCCTCTTCAGCGGTGGCTATCTTCACGGCGGGGCCCTCTTCAGCGGTGGCTATCTTCACGGCGGGGCCCTCTTCAGCGGTGCCTATCTTCACGGCAGGGCCCTCTTCAGCAGTGCCCTTCTGCACGGCGGGGCCCTCTTCAGCGGTGCCTATCTTCACGGCGGGGCCCTCTTCAGCGGTGCCCTTCTGCACGGCGGGGCCCTCTTCAGCAGTGCCCTTCTGCACGGCGGGGCCCTCTTCAGCGGTGCTTGTCGTGTCTTTCAAGGGAGCCTGACCTGACCAGGACTCCCTGCTTAGTCGCCCTCCGACCGTCCAGTTGCTGGACCCTTCTGTGACGGAGTCCTGGGCCCGTGGGTGTCCTCCGTCACACCCGGGATGGGGCTTGTGGGGCCCTCCTGGTCCGCGCCCCTGCTGGCTGACTTCTCCGCCCTGCTGCCCTTGCCCTCCTTAGATGAGGCTCTCTGGCCCTTGCCTCCCCTGGATGTTGTGGCAGGTGACGGCCCAGGACTTTGCTCCTTGGGGGCAGCCGTGTCAGCCTTCTTGCGGCGGCCCTTGACTTTACGGGTCCTCTTGCCAGGGGGGGGGGGGGCTGGCTGTCCCCTTGCTGCTGACCGATGTGTCACTGCTGGGAAAGGGTGGACTCCAAAACCCATGCACAATGTTGAGACTTGAAGCAGGGCTGGTGGTGGCTTAGGTGCTCTTGGGACTCTTCCCAGATGGAGAGGGTGGGTCAGGTGGGGCAAAGAGGTTAACAGTGGAGAGGTAAAGTTTTTTAGGACCAAGGTAAAGGGTAGGTTCAGTGGTTATGGGAGTGGAGGAAGAGGATGTGGTTGTAGGAGAGTCAGGTGTGCTGTCTGTGGGTGCAGGTGCTTGTGACGTAGGCTGTGGTGAGGTGGTTGGCTGTTGGGTGGGTGGCTGCCTGCGTTTGTGTGTCTTGGAAGAGGGGGTGACAGACACAGTGGGAGAGGACACAGGGGACGTGTAAATGGCAGTGGGGGTGGTGACTGCACGTGTGCGGACTGTACTGGAGGGTGTGCTGGTGGTGGAAGTACTGGCTGATGGTGGTGTGCATGCAGGTGTGAGTGGAGACGTCACAGGGAGGGAGGAGGGAGACGAGGAGGAGGGGGACACAGAGGTGGTAGTGACTGTTGCCATGTCTGCATCTGGGTGTTGCTTGGGTGAATGCTTGTGTGATCTGTGGTGCTTATGTCTGGATGAGCTGCCCTTGGGTGTTGAGGTGTTTGCAGGCTGGTCAGATGGTGTGGATGGGATAGGCTGAGGAACAGGAGACAGAGACAGGGTGGAGGCAGTTATTAGAGGGAGGCTGGAAACGGGGACAATGGCTGCCGTCAGTGCTGAGGCCAGAGCAGTGAACGATCGTTGATGGGCAGCCTGACCCGAATGAATGCCCTCCAGGTATGCATTGCTCCGATGCACCTCCCTCTCTACCCCCTGGATGGCATTCAAAAGGGTAGACTGCCCAACAATGATGGTCTGTAGGAGGTCAATGACCTCCTCACCGAGGGCAGCAGGGGTAACAGGGGCAGGGCCTGAGGTGCCTGGGGCAAACGAGATGCCCGCCTTCTTGGGCGAGCGGGCACGGAGCGAAGGCTGAGGGGCTGCTGGGAGGGCGGAGCTGGTGCGCTGGGTGGCGGCTGTACCTGTTGAGGCGGGGGGCCCGGATGTTGCCGCCACCGCTAGGGAGCTCCCATCCGAGGACGTGTCGGTGTCGCTGGTGTCACCACGGGTCCCCGTTGTGAAGCTCCCCTCGCCCTCCGTATCACTGGTGACCTCGGTGTCTGTACCATGGCCCACCGGGGCCTTGTGAGTTGCAGCTCCATCGTGCTCCGATGCCAATTCTCCTCCGCCTGATGATGCTAATGCACACATGCACAAGAAGATAAAGAAAAAGGGTGGGGGGAGAACAAAAAGAAAAGGTTGAGTGCATGCATTGTCAACACCGTTGGCGGAGAGGACAGATACAGTAGCCTCATGCACTACGCCGCGCAATCGGGGTACAATACTCAGTACTTGTGACTAGGCCAACAGGTCAATGGACAACAAATGCGCACATGGGTAATGCTGGACCATCGATTGCTGTACTTGGCAGCCTACAGAGGTTGGGGGCGGGGGCACAGGGCCATGCCTAAAGGAGGGGACTACACTACAGAAAGCGCCCTGGCCTAATGTCACCCACAGCCCTCCTCCCCCACCCAGACGCCTCCACTGCGTGTAAAGATAGCTGAATGTACTGGTACTCACCCCCTTGTGTCTGCTGTGATGTCCTCACGCGCCCATCCAAATCGGGGTAGGCCACCGCCAGGATCCGGGACATCAGGGGGGTCAATTGTCTGCTGGCACCCCTCCTACGTTGGGAGGCCATCCCCAGCAGAGACTCAGCGGTCTTCCTGGTCCCGCGGCGGATGTCCTCCCACCTCTTTCAGCAGTGGGTGCCCCGTCTGTTGTGGACCCCCAGGTCCCGGACGTCCTTGGCGATGGCACGCCAAATGTCGACTTTCTGATGGGCGCTGACCTATTTGACATGTACAGGGTGGAAAAGTAAATATCATTAATTCTCTGCATGTTAGAATTGATTGCCCCCCCCCCAACCTTGCCATGTGGCACATGCTCTCATCTGGCGCTGCCTTGCACTCCTCATTCTCTCCCCACCCCACCATCTTACATCCACCATCCAAAACCCAGGCATAGCCCATTCAACGTGCACACAGTGTACTTACCTGTTGGTCTGGAGGACCGTAGAGTAGCGCATACTGGGGCAGGACCCCATCCACAAGTTTCTCCAACTCTTCTGTAGTGAAGGCAGGGGCCCTTTCCCCAGTCGCAGCAGCCATTGTCTCTTCCAGACCGAGTTCACAGCAGCACTTGCAGTATAGGTCCTCTCCTGTGGATGATCAGGTCTCGAGTGATTAATCCGATAGAAAATGGCGGTCACACCCGCGGCGATGCGTAGCGCCGCGGTGCGTACCGCGACCGCCGGCGCACCTAGTCATTGGCTCGTGAAACCCATAGGGTTTAATGTTAACCAATGCGGCTTGGCGCCGCGGTCTTCGACCGCCTACCGCCATGGTGTGTCACGCCAGCGCATTGACCTCACATCCCACTGTCACACTTCTCAGGTCAGGCAGCCGCCATTTCAAGGGCCCACATGGCTTAATTTCTACTGCGTCACACAGGCCTAGGCCTTGCATTGCCACTCATACAAGCCATTCAATGCATAGCGATTTGTGTACTGTGCAAGCTGTAGTTACGTACCTGTGGGTTGCTTGACTCTGTACTCCATGTTGTCCTTCCTAGGCACCGTCCGCTGGGACTTGCGAGGAGAAGGAGGAATCCTCCCGTGTACCGACCGCTGGTGGACCTGTCGACAATGGAGGAACGTCATATAATACTTCGATACCGACTTGACCGAGCCACTATACATGAACTGTGTGCCCAGCTGGAGCCAGCACTGATGTCCCCCATCCGCCAACCCACAGGAATTCCCCCTCTGGTGCAGGTTCTGTCAGTCCTCCATTTTTTGGCAAGTGGGTCTTTTCAGACAACAGTGGCCATGTCATCAGGGATGTCTCAGCCTATGTTTTCTAAGATTTTGTCCAGAGTGTTGTCTGCCCTGACGAAATACATGCGGAGCTACATTGTTTTCCCTGAGGAGGGTGATTTGGCCACTGTGAAGGGTGATTTCTATGCCCTTGGACATATCCCCAACATCATTGGTGCCATTGATGGGACCCATGTGGCCTTAGTACCCCCCAAAGACGATGAGCAGGTGTACAGAAACAGGAAAAATTACCATTCTATGAATGTGCAGGTGGTCTGTTTGGCTGACCAGTACATCTCCCATGTAAATGCCAAGTTCCCTGGGTCAGTGCATGACGCGTATGTTATGCGAAATAGCAGCATCCCCTATGTGATGGAACAGCTACAGAGACAACGTGTGTGGCTAATAGGTGACTCTGGTTACCCCAACCTGCCGTGGCTACTGACCCCAGTGAGGAATCCCCGGACCAGGGCAGAGGAACGGTACAATGAGGCCCATGGGCGATCTAGGAGGATCATAGAAAGGACCTTCGGCCTCCTGAAGGCCAGGTTTAGGTGCCTGCATATGACAGGTGGATCCCTAATGTACTCACCAAAGAAGGTGTGCCAGATCATCGTGGCCTGCTGTATGCTTCACAATCTTGCATTGCGACGCCAGGTGCCTTTCCTGCAGGAGGATGGTCCAGATGGTGGTGTTGTAGCAGCTGTGGAGCCTGTGGAGAGTGAAGAGGAGGAAGACGACGGGGACGACACGGACAACAGGGACACAGTTATACAACAGTATTTTCAGTAGCACACAGCACAGGTAAGAATCCCCCACGCCATTTTACATTTACTTCAGGCCTCCTGCATCTCTACTTTCTGTGTTTCCCCCCAGTTCCTTTCAACTGAATTGTGACTTTCCCTTCCCTTTTCAGAGCTGTATGACCCACTGCGTGACTTCTGCTTTGTTTGCCCATGGAGTAAAGCACATTGACATTGGTATGTTGTCATCACAATGTAACTGAACATTTTTGAACCGTTATGTGTAATACATTTGTTAAGAATACAAGCAGACTCTTGAGTGTTTTAAGTGCAATTAGTGATTTATTTAAAGTGCTACATATAGGTCCATGATAGTAAAACGGTGATGGGTGGGGGTGGAGTAATGTCCATGGCAGAGTCCAGTTCTCAGTCGCACAGGTGCATTGTCCATATGCCTGTGGAAGGATGGAGCAGGGGCAGTTCAAGGTTGGACAGGGTGACAATGTGGGACAGTGGAATGACATCAGGGGGTATCTTACGCTGGCGGGGGTCTTGGCATCCTACTCTGTCTTCCTTTGTGATCTCAGGTTCCTCTTGCGGGGTGGTTGATCTTCAGCAGGAGGTGGGGTTCTGGTGGCCTGTCGTTGTGTGGGGGCCTCCTGTCCACTAGCGCTGGCGGAGGTGGTAGGCTGTTCCTGGTCCAGGCTGGTGACAGGGGCCCTTTGGGGTGCCACATGGTCCCGCAATGTGGTGACTATTTGGTTGAGGGCCAGGACGATGTTCCTGAGCTCCTCTCTGTACCCCATGTACCGTTCCTCCTGCTGTGCCTGGATCTCCTGGAACCTGGCCAGTACCGTCGCCATCGTCTCCTGGGAGTGGTGGTATGCTCCCATGATGGTGGTGAGGGCCTCTTGGAGAGTCGGTTCCCTGGGCCTGTCCTCCCCCCCCTGTCGCACTGCAGCCCTCCCAGTTCCCCTGTTTCCCCGGGCCTCTGTCCCCTGGACGGTGTGCCCACTACCACTGCCCCCAGGTCCCTGTTGTTGTTGGGGTGTTGGGTCAGCCTGGGTGCCCTGTAGTGGCAGACACACCACTGATTGACCTGTCCTGGAGACAGAGGCATGGGCCCGCTGGGTGGGAGCTGTGCTGATATTCCCAGAGGGGGTTAGGTTTGCTGTGGCCTGTGTCTGTGTGTGGGGAACCGACTGTCCAGAGGTCCCCGATGGTCCGGGCTGGTCATCAGGTTCTAGGTCGACAGAGCTGCTGTCCTCACTGGGGGCCTGTTCTGGGGGTGGGATGGACAAATCTGGACCCTCCTGGCCGGTGTGTTGGCGTTCGGGCCCTGCAGGGGTAAAAGAGTATGGTTATTGCTTCTGTGTGTTCCATGGCGTGCGATTTGTGGGTGCCCTTGTCCCCCAGTGCTGGCATTCCCTTGTGGGAGGAGTTGTGAGGGTGGTTTGGGGGGGGGATGGGTATGTGCAGTGGTCATGCATAGGTGATGGGTGTCCATGGTTTGTGTTGGCATTCAGGGTTTGGTTTTGGGTTGGGTGGGTTGTGCTGGTGAGACATTGGCAGGGAGGATGTGTGCTGGGGGGTTGGGGGTGAGGGTGGAGGTGTGGGTTGGCATGCTGGTGGTTGGGGGGGGGGAGTAGTTGAGATTAGACTTACCAGAGTCCATTCCTCCGCCTACTCCAGCGAGGCCCGCAGGATGCAGGATGTTCAAGACCTCTTGCTCCCATGTAGTGAATTCGGGAGGAGTGGGTGGTGGTCCGCCGCCAGTCTTCTGCACAGCGATGTTGTGTCTTGAGACCATCGACCGTACCTTCCCCCGTAGGTCGTTCCAGCGCTTTCGGATGTCTTCCCGGTTTCTGGGATGCTGTGCCACAGCGTTGACCCTGTCGACGATCCTTTGCCATAGCTCCGCCTTCCTGGCTATTGTGGTGTGTTGCACCTGTGTGCCGAAGAGCTGGGGCTCTACCCTTATTATTTCCTCCACCATGACCCTGAGTTCTTGGTCCAAAAACCTGGGGTGTCTATGGGGTGCCATGGGGTGGTGTGGATGAGGTGTGGGGTGGTGTTTGTGGTGATGTGAGTGGTGGTGTGTGGTGATGTGTGCGTAGATGTGGTGTGGTTGATGATGTTGGGTTCCTGTGTGTGTTGGGGTTTTCGATAGCTGTGCTCTCTCTCTCTCTCTCTCGCCTTCTCTCCGATTTTCTAGTAGTGGGGGTTTGTGGGTGATGTGGGTGTGTGTTTTATAGTTGCTTGGATGTGTGGGAGTGGTGTTTGTATGTGTATCAGGTGTGTGTATTTCAAATTGTCCAATGTGGCTGTGTTTTGGAGCTGGGTGTGTATTTTGAGCGCGGCGGTGTGTACCGCCAATGGAATACCGCGGTTGAAAGACCGCCGCGTGGATTCGTGGGTCGTAATGGCATGGGCGTGTTTGTGTTGGCGTGGCGGTGGAGGTTTGGTCATCTCCAGTTTTTCGCTGCCCGCTGATGAGGCGGCCTTCCGTGGATGTCGGGTTTTTGGCGGTTTGGCAGTTGGAGGTCAGAAGGACCGTGGCGGTTTACCGCGGCGGTATGATGGCGGTCTTCTGACCGGCGGTAAGGGCCTTTTACCGCCGAGGTCAGAATGACCCCCATAGTAATGTGTTTTATATGTCCTGACAGTGAAATATTGCTAAATTTGTTTTTCACTATTGCAAGGCCTGTCCCTCTCATAGGTTAACATGGGGGCTACCTTTAAATCTGATTAAAGTGTAGAGTCCCTTTGGGAGCGGATAGACATGTAGAATTTGGGGTGTCTGAGCTCACAATTTAAAAATACATCTTTTAGTAAAGTTGATTTTAAGATTGTGCGTTTGAAAATGCCACTTTTAGAAAGTGAGCATTTTCTTGCTTATACCATTTCTGTGACTCTGCCTGTTTGTGGACTCCCTGTCTGGGTCAGTTTGACAGTTGGGCTGGTTGCACCTCACACTAGACAGTGACACAAAATGAGCTGGGGTGTAGTCTGCATTTCCTGATGAGCCATCTGTGCTAGGAGGGAGGGGAGGAGTGGTCACTCGCACATGAAAGGGCTGTGCCAGCCCTCACACAATGCAGTCTCCGACCCCCTGGTGAGTGTCTGGGGCCTGGTCTGGGCAAGGCAGGATTTCACATTCAAAAGAGACTTTACTTTGAAGTAGGCCTACTTCAAAGGAGAAATTGGGTATAAGAAGGGCACCCAAAACCACAGACTTTAGATCACTTCTGGACATAAAGAGGTGCTGCCCTGCCTGTGGCTGTGCTTTGTGGAGCTATCCTGCAGTTGCTGCTTCTGCCAGAGTAAGAGGGCCAAGACTGGACTTTGTGTGCCTTCCATCTTGTGAAGAAATCTCCAAGGGCTTGATTTACAGCTTGCCTCCAGTTGTTTGAAGTCTCAGGCACAGCAAAGACTTCTCTCTGCCAGCACCTGGAGTCTCTGGAGAGACTCCTGCTCTGACAAGTGGTGCCCTATACAGTCCCTGGGCCCTTGAAAGGAAAGCTGGTGGAAATCCAAGGAAATCGACTTCAGATGACTTTGGACCGACGCCGCTGCTGAATCCGGTGACGCCGCCTGCAACCGACTCTGTGATCTTCGCTGGAACGCGTAGACCTTCGCAGGTCCAACGCCGCTGCAGCCCTGCTGAAGTCCGTGACTCCGTGGAAGTCACTGCACCACGTCGTAACCAACGCTGCTCGAAGTGCGTGGATTCAACGTTTCGCACAGACGCCACGATCACCGACTTCGCGCATCGACTTGTTTTCACTCTTCACCAAAGGTACTGTACTTGGGGGTCTACGCGACTCCGTGTCTGGTGCCGCTGGTGTCGGCTTTTTGGGAACGACTCCGTCACGACGCCGTGTTAACACCTCATCGAAGCATTTTGTGTTTTTAAGTGCTATTTTTGAGTTTAATCTTTAAAAATTCATAACTTGACTTGTGTATGTCGGAGTTTTGTCATTTTGGTCTTGTTTTGTTTAGATACATATTTTCTATTTTTCTAAACTGGTGTTGTGTCATTTTGTAGTGTTTTCATTAAGTTACTGTGTGTGTTGGTACAAATACTTTACACATAGCACTCTGAAGTTAAGCCCACTGCTCTGCCAAGCTACCAAGGAGGTAAGCAGGGGTTAGCTTAGGGTGATTCTCTTTTACCATGACAAGAGTGAGGGTCCTTGCTTGAACAGGGGGTAACCTGACTGTCAACCAAAGACCCCATTTCTAACAGGTACGGATTATAAATGATCATGCTGGCATTATTCTCACTAATAACTCAAGGCTGCTTACAAGAGTTACTATCTACTACGTAGACATTTTCGCCTGTTGGAAAAATTTTCTGCAGAGCCAATAAGTTCTGTGAAGCATAACGAATACAAGTCAAATGTCACTTGCACACAGTTACTCTTTAAAGCAAGCATGTATAATGCCTCAGTACCATTGCACAGCAATGGACGCATTAGGAGCACACACATATTTTGTAAACACTTACACCCATTAGCGGCATCCAAGCTGTAAACGTTACGTAGAAAAGCAGTATGGCAGTTACTCACCACTATGTAAACTGTAAAACAAACTTGCACACTCATTGCACGATGTTATCAGTTATGTCATCAATGATGTAACTTGAGATGTCATCAGTCATGTCTCAAATGATGTCATCAGTCATGTCATAAATGATGTCATAGAACATGTCATCAGTGATGTTATAAGCAGCTAACTATATCTACACATTTGTATACATTTGTATACACACACACTCACACACAGTTCATCCACCTCCTTCCTGGAACATTTTGGGATGATCATCAGTGGAAGCCAAGAAAATATGAGGGTGTCCCAAAATGTTCCATGTTAATTCCATAGGAAGTTTGGTTGCAGATACACCAAATTTGCCAGAAATTTTGAACTTTACTCAGAAAGTGTGCCTTTCATTAGTTGATGTAAATTTGATCTGCCGTTTGAGAAATTATAGCTTACTAACTGGATGAGGGAGCATTTTTGTGGTTGTGGTGGCCATTACAGGACTTGGGAACTCAGTCCCTGTTTCCTGATTTTTTTTTTTAAATAGCATAAATGGGCATGGTAGGGATACCCTGACCCCTCAGACCCAGAGAGCCACTCCTCCTAAAGGGGCCATAAGTACAAAAACAAATGGTGTCACAGGTACCACAGTACTCCTGTGCAGAACCAGCTTTAACCACTACTGATGGCCTACAGTACTCCTGCAAGAGCCGCCTCCCAAGCATCCATCCCTTTTGTATTGTGATACTGTGCAAGCTTTACTCGAGGAAGCTTACATTCTACTGCAGTACCACAGGGTTGACGTTTTGAGCACCAATACTCCGGGAGCACTAAGGTATCAAAAAACTTTAAACAAATAAGTAATAAATGAAATGTGGGTTGTGTGTCTGTTGGAGGTTGTCTGCCCGCAAGGCATTGTTCAGAGAGACTGGTGAAATGTGTCTTTTCCCTGGCAAATGCATAACTGTCTACATCTTTACATAAAATAGCTTGTTACGTGAAATCTTTAATGGTATAATCCCATATAGGTGATGAGGAATGTGGCCATAGGTTAAGCATGTTGAATTACTTCAAGTTCTCAAACCCTGTTGGATGCTGGAACAATGACTGGTTATGTGATCAGTGATATCATCCATGTCATTTGAGATGTCATCAGTGATGTCATGAATGATGCCATATACCATGGCA
The DNA here is from genome assembly GCF_031143425.1 of Pleurodeles waltl. Classification (NCBI taxonomy): domain Eukaryota; kingdom Metazoa; phylum Chordata; class Amphibia; order Caudata; family Salamandridae; genus Pleurodeles; species Pleurodeles waltl. The sequence continues at coordinate 1,042,961,656 of NC_090449.1, forward strand.
TGAGTGATGTAATATCAGAGGTCATAAGCAGTGCACGCAAGTCACAGGGAACGAGTTGTAGTTAGCTCAGTAAACTATAGCTGGTGAATTTCAGTGTTTTTATTGTTTCGAAATGTAACTTTTTATCTTATTTTAACACCTAACTATAACATCATTTTATCTTTTTGTGTTTTTTCAGTCACTATGGGGGTTATTCTAACTTTGGAGGAGGTGTTAATCCGTCCCAAAAGTGACGGAAAAGTGACGGATTTACCACCAGCCGTATTACGAGTCCATTATATCCTATGGAACTCGTAATACGGCTGGTGGTATATCCGTCACTTTACCGTCACTTTTGGGACGGATTAACACTCCTCCAAAGTTAGAATAACCCCCTATATATCTACCTGTACACCTCTATCTATATATTACCCACTGGATATTATAGTTAGGTGAACATATCAGTTAAAACACAGCATTTTAAACTAACAAAATCACTGAAATTTACTGTTATAATGATCTCAAGTAGCTATAACTCATGCCTTAAACTAACTGTAACTTGTGTCCTCGTCATGCACTACTGGAACACTCAGATATCACATCACTCATAACATGGTCTACCCCTGCATTCGTAACATGCTTAATCACACCTGTAATTACATCATTTATAACATACTGGGGCTGTGGGTTAACATTAAATCTCCAACCAAATCCAGAGTGGGAATGGACCTTAGAGAGGCTTATTCATATCCACAAACTTGCAGGTATGTGCGTGTTCACATACTTTTCAAATCTCAACACTTTACTCATGGAACGTGTGTAAGTCGCCATGAAGTTGCATCAACCATATGCACAAGAAGTGACGTTATTGAACTCCTCATATTCCATCTGCATATGAAGAGACAGCACTGGGCTTCCCATCATCCATCTTCATTGACATCACTGGGCTTCCCAGCATCCATGTGCACAGTAAGTGACATCACTGAACTCCTCATCACTGATCTCCATTAGAAGTCACATCACTGGATTTCTCATCATCGACCTATATAGGAAGTGACATCACTGGATTTCCGATGACCCATCAGCACAGGAAGTGACATCACTAGATTTCCCATCATCCACCTTCAGAGAAAGTGAAATCATTGGTTTGCTGCTCGCTGTATACTGAACTCTTACCTCCTTTCTGGACCTATTTAACAGTGGGTGCTGTGCGGATGTGCAGTTGGGGTGTGAAGGTGCACAAAAGGAAAACCGGTCTGTGCCTGTCCCTGCCTGGACCATGCCCAGTGCAAGGAATCCTGGTTCTCCCCAACCCATCACTACCTGCTGCACGCTTCTGTGCCCTCAACCCCGACTGCCACTTCCCAACACTGCTGCCACGCTGTACCACACAACATGAAAGGAGTGTTTATATGTGCCTCCTGCACATTCTTATGCACTCTCCAACACCCACCACTCCCACATCAACAGCATCCAACACCCCACAGAGCAAACACCACCCAGACAACATGCCACAGTCCAATGAATGCTCCTCAAAACCCACTCACCCACCAAACACATCACTGAGATATGGGACCTACTACACGGCCATGCTGTGGACCTGCTTTTCCTCACAGAAACTTGACTAAACCCAGCCTTGGCACCAGCCATCGCCATCCTGGCTAGCCACAAGTTCACCTGGCAAGACCGTGAGAACAAGCCCAGAAGTGGAATCGTCATCTTACTGAAAAAAATCATCAGCTGCATCACCTACACGGACACTCCAAACAGCTACATGTTCAAGAAAGGCATCACAGCCAAATTCACTCTGGATAGAACCCCTGTATTCAGACCATCAGGCCTCCACACCAATTTTACCAGCGACATCACAGACACTTTTGCAACCCTCATCATCAAAGCCAGCACTTTCATTCTCCTTGGAGACTTTAACTTTCACCTGGAAGACTGCACCAACCCATACTCTATGGCCCTTCTATAAAACCTTGAAATATGTCACCTCATCCAGCTTATTTTCAATTCCCCTAAACCATGGGACACCAAATGGACTTGATTTTCTCCTGAATCAGCAACATCACTATCGACAAGCCAGCAACTATCACCATGACAGAAAACACTCTCATCAGTTTCAGCATACCCATCCCACACCTCCATAGACCTTCCACTCACCACAGGTAGATAAGCATCACAGAAGAGGAGTGGGTTTCTGCCCTCTCCAAGCAATGGTCCAAATACACTGCAACTTTTTGAAAGCCATCAATAATGTCATCAGCTGGATCAACACATGCGCCAATACCCAGGCTTCCCTTAAGCACAGCTCAGAGCGAAGACCCTAAACACAAGCCACCTGGTACACAGAAGAACTCAAGCTGACAAAACACCACTGCAAACAACTGGTGCACAAATGGAGAACAAGTCAAGACATTGCAGATAAAGGCATCTTCAAATCACTTCCATATACAGCAAATGCAACCCTCAGTCAGACCCCATCATGTCACAACTCATCTTCTCATCATGGCTCCTGAACGAACCCTCACCTGCTGTTACCACATTCAAATTTGCTGCTACCATAAAGACCATCCACTCTGAGGCTCCATCTGACCTTTTCCCCCACCATGCCTTCATAAATGGACTCCTACTGATCAGCAAAACACTAACACCCATCCTCAACACCTCCATCGACACAGTCACATCCCTGAACACCTGGAACCATGCCTCCATCATGCCCATACTCTAGAAACTATCTGTTGACCCAGCCACCCTTTCCAACTACAGACTCATCTCTTTCCTACTGCACCCAGCTAAGGTCACAGAGAAACTTATGAGATGACACTTCACCAACCTACTCGACCTTCTCAGCAACCACCAGCACCTTGATTCCACCCAGTCCAGATTCAGGCCCAACCACAATACAGGAACAGAACTCATTGCCGCCATAGATGACATGTGCATGAATATTGACAGAGGAGACATGGCATCCCTCATTCTCCTGAACCCCCCTGCAGCATTTGACATGGTATTACACACATCCTCACCAGACGCCTGCACAAGATTGGCATCCACGGACTTGCTGTACGCTTGATCTGCTCCTTTTTAACAGATACACCACAAACTGCCAACCTGGCATCTTACTTCTCAGAAGCCTACAAACTGCTCTGAAGAGTGCCTCAAGGCTCATCGCTCAGCCCCACTTCTGCAGCATACATCTGACTATACTGAAATCATTCTACTACTGGTAAAAGAATACATTTCCTTAATGGGAAATTTAGATTCTATTTATTGCTGAATTGCTGAGTCTGCAGAAAAGACATGTTTAAGAGTGACATCTCGTTCCTCTGGTAGACAAATATAAATATAAATATAAATATGGAAGCTACCTAGAGCTAACAGAATAGGAAGTCGCCAAGGAGAAGAGAATTTCTCTGGGCCCAGGTTGGCTTTTAATGAAAAAGTTCTAACTTGCCTCATCTAATTCAAGCAGTGTAAAGCCAATACATCTTATCCAGTCTCCACACTTATCTTTCTTTCAGGGGCTTCTTTTCAAAAGGGGGGTAGTGGGGAGATGGTGCTTCAAAACAGGGATAACAGGTTCTTTAGTATTTAGGTGCTGCCAAATTAATGGAAAAATGCCTAGAAATGTGCTTTAATTCATAGGAAGCATTTCATGAGGCAAAGTTCTATTTTGCCTGAAGCGCTGAAAGACCTCAGCTGTTCATAGGTGTGTGACATTGGTGAATTTACAATGGACTATCAAAAACAGTAGGTGCAAAAACCAACAATAAATAGGGTGGAAGAAAAAAATGGACAAGCACTACTTTTATATGTAAAAGATAACAATCAATTGTTTGAAAAAGCTTTTATGTAGGTGTACAAAAGCACCCTGTTTGGCATGGATAGCCCATACATTTTGCCTGGTATCTCATGTAACTTTGACTGAATGTGCACTGAGTTCCTGCTAACCAGGTCCCCAGTGCCAGATCTCTTTCTCCTAAAACTGCACATTTGTGTCCCCAATTGGCAAAACCTTTAGCACCCTCTGTAACTCCCTAGTATAGGGTATCCTTGGTACATAGGGCCTGGGGGCCTAAAGAGGGTCCTAAGGGCTGCAGCACAAATTCTGTCACCCTGAGGGACCCCTCACCACACACATGACAGTCTGCCATAGTGAAAACACAACATGGCACACAGTCTGTGTGCTGCTATGTCTTTGTTGATTCTCAGACATAGTAAGTGACCAGGGAAGACATTTTAAATACATGTGCTGAACACTAGTCACTGAGTTCCCCAACTACATGATGGCTTCACTGAAGATAGGAATTTTGGTATCAAACATCTTGTATTATCAGTGTTGGATTCACCAATTCATGCACCCAGAGGCCACCTTAGAGGTGTCCCCTGAAAACCTACCAGATACTAGTGTGTTACCTTCAGCCACCTTAGCCACATTTCTGACCTACTAAGGTGATAGCCAGTACTCTTGGGGTCCAGAGACAAAAGCCTGCACTGGGAAGGGGTGTTGACACCTCCTCCAGACAGGATGGACAGTCCAGGGTGGGAAGCTTCTAAGGCCTAGCTACCTTTGTAATGTGACCAGGTCTCTCCAAATGGCGGAGATGACCAACTCCCTGACCTGGCCCCACTTTTGGCTGCAAAGCAGATGGAAAAATTAGGCAAATTAGGAGGTGTGCCCACTTCATGCCAGTTCCTCCCCTAAGGTGGACGAGCTGAAGTGGACACCACTTTTTAAATTCCTCCATCTTGGTTTAGAAGGAATTAGGACACTAGGATCAGGGGTATGCTCTCTTCCCAATGGAAGTGGTCATAGAAAAAGTGTAGTAACCCTAAAGGAGGACAACCCATTGGCTGCCACCTGGCACTCCCTGTAACGCCCCAAATGGAGTATTTAGGTGACACCCCTGAACTCTGGAACTCAGATTCTGAAGACCTAAAAAGAAAAGTACGAAGAAGAGACGCACCGGCAGAAAAGGAGAAGAAGCAGCAGCTGCCCTGATACTAACCCCACCAGCCTGTCTGCACTCCTCGACTGACTCTGCACCAGAAGACGGCTAGTCCTGCAGCGGAACCTCCAGAAACCTGGGAGGACTGCCTGCCTTGGAAAAAGACTCAAGTCTCCCGTGAGCAGCAGACCTGCTCTCCAATCAACTCTAAGGAAAGGACTGTACAGCCTCCGGAATCACCTGAAGTCACCACTGCGTCCACCGTCACCGACCCGAATGGGAGTGGATTTCCAGTGCCAGCAAGGTCCCCCAGCTGTCCAGAGTCCGAGTCCATTCTGGTTTCACCCCTCCTGGACTCCCTGAAGTCACCTCCAGCCTCTGCACGCATGCCCCCTCAACTGCAGCCTCTGAGGTGAGAGAAACCCAACACTTAAAGCAACCACTGCACCAGTCACCACCTGCCCGAGTTGACGTGGACCTCTGGTGTCAACGATGTCCCCCTACTCTCCTGAGCTCAAGTCCACTGTGGTTACACCCCTCCTGGACTCCACAACAAAGCCTGTAGCCTCAGACCACAGGACCCCCACACCCAACTGCGAGTGCTCCTAGACAAGGAACCCCGACGCCAACGGACACCCCTGCATCCATCACTCCTGGGCCCTGGTGAAGAGGACCAAAGATGCATCTACCTCCCTGAGCACCCCATGTTTGCAGCGTAACATTTGGTTGTCCCCAACTGGCTCCCCAGCCAGAGCCTACAGCCTAAATCCACAGGAACCAATCCCCATTGAAATACATTGAACACCTGATGCCATACCACACCTCTGCACCCAGCCACCACAGTGCTGCACTGGGTGACCTGTTAGTGTGGTCCTGACCCTTGCCCAGTTCTCACCTTAATTCTACAAGATTGGTCTCAAAAGTCATCGTAAAGTGATTGTCTGCTGAATGTGTTTTCCTTTTTATTGGCTAACATTGAAGACCTCTGAAACCGCACTGTCGATTTTTGCAAGTGAAATATATTTATGTTTAACAAAATACTTACCTTACAATGAGGTTCTTGGGTTTAAAATATATATCTAAAAAGAAGTGCTATTTCTTTAAATTGTTCTTGGATTTATTCTTTGAGTATGTGTCTAATTTATTGCCTCTATGAGTACAACAAATGCTTAGCACTACCCACTGATAAGCCTAACTGCTCGCCTACAATACCACAAAAAAGAGCATTAGGCCTAGCTACTTTTGCCTGTGCAAAGCAACTGGGGATCCACTGGACTCTCTCTGCGGTGTACCTCTTCTCAGCACACCATATAGAGAGCCAGCTTCCTACAGCAGGAGATGAAGTTTCACAAAGGTGACAACCTTCACACCTACATGACGTTGTGAAAAGTGTCACATTTACATATGTTTCTTTATGAAAATTATAAATTTGCACATCTCTTTTTATGTCTAGCTTAGAGACAACTTTAGCTATCTCGCCAGATTCTTATAATCAAAGAAATTCATAAATAAAAAATACATACTTTACGCATCCATAGAGTCCTCTTCAGCCTTGGTCTGTTCAACTGTCATTCAAAGTTTGCTTCTACCCATCACAGCACACAGCACAGGGCAGTGGGCTCGCCCTCTAAAGCCATTGGTGCATCTGCACTATGAGGTACACCACTTTGCCTGATGAAATGTGCACATCCACCTTAAAAGAAGTACACTTCACCTCAGGGCTGATAGGATAATAGTTTGACAATCTGCCTTTCTTTTAATCTTTTATCATGTTTAGTCACCCTTGTGTGTTTAAACTGTGCTTTCATGTTACACCAATTCAAATCCAGTAATGCCTTTACTTTGGGCCAATACCAATAATATTTTACCTTCATGTGCTGCAAAAACATTAAAAAGATTTCTATACATGCTCCAAGTATACCAGACTGCTAGTCCTCACACTATTTTTCTGTTAAAACTATATGTGAAGGAAAGTTGTTTTGTTTTTATTTATTTCAAGCATACAGACACCACATTTAGGAGCATCACATTTTGTTTTCCTGTTTTTGTTTGTGGCATATGCTTGCAATCAAAAATAATAATAATTAGAAAAATGATCAGTGCTTCAGCTTACAAAGGAAAGGCGTGTTAGCCGTTTGCCAATGTTTGGAAAAGCACCTGAAAAATGTGAGAATAGTTTGTAGTGTGTGGTGTGCAAGTACTACCATTGGCTCATGCAGTGTAGGCAATAAACGTATTCACAGTAGGGGTGTGCGGGGAGCTCTGCTCCGCCGGCAGAGCTCACAGAGTTTTTGGAACTCTGCTCTCCGCTTGGAGAAGAGCTCCGGAGGAGAGCTCACCCAGGACAGGCTGGTGCACAAGAGGCCTGGCAGCTTTCGGTCAGGCCAGGGCCATAGGCAGTGAAAGAAAGACGCCATTTCAGGCCTCTTGTGCACGGGCCTGCCCAGTGTGCACTGCACACAGGACAGGGTAGTGCACAAGAGGCCTGAAACAGCATATTCTACGGCCCTCTCCTGAATGCGCCTGATCTCAGAAGCACTAAGAAGGGTCGGGTGTGGGTAACCAGGCCCGACCCTTCTTAGCGCTTCTGAGATGTGGCACATTCTAGACTCCGTGGGTCATGGAACTCCACGGAGTCGAACTCCATGATCTCCGCCCAGGTCTTTCACAGTTCAGTGCTAATGCAACCTTCATGCTCTTTCAACACAAGTAGCATCTCTGTCAGTATCTGCTTCATGCTACCACCTCTTGTGGTCCTGCCCTGGACAGCTGCAACTCTACTGCAGTTACATGAGTAAACAAGCAATTGCAATTCAATGGGTCTTGCGTTTGCTCGAGTTAGAGCTATTAGCATTGTAACCTCCCAACTGGACTTTTCTTGCCACATCAATTGAAAATGAAAATGAAAACAGTTTCATATAACTAACCAGACTTTTCTTGACACATAAACTATAAAGTAAAAGTTTCACATAAGCGAGCCGACGGCCGCCATCAGCACAAAGCAAACACAAAAAAGGAAACAGTAGTTCGCGTGCAGTGAAATGTATCGACAAAAGATCAATTATCCATGTCAGAGGCAAAAGTGCAATTATCCATATAACCGGCAAAAGTGCAAATATCCATATAACAGGGCCAATGTCATGCAAAGTGCTCGACTACTGCCCAGCGAGATCGTGCTACGAAATAAAGAGAAAAAGTAGTCCGGAAACCATACGGAAAACTTGGAGCCTCATATGTTTTCAGTAGTTGATCGGTGCGCTCGAGGAGGGCTGACCACCGGAAAAGGCAGACGTATGCAGGCCTTTCACTAATGGAATCAAGCAAATTTTAAAAGGCAAGCCCACAAACCAATCAAACTGATGAGAGTGACATGGGCGTGGTTACAAGCCCATTAGAGAGATGACACCAGGGACAGGGCGCTTTGCGCTTGACCTTAAAAAGCATATGGTGAAACACTTTAAAGGTCTATGTAAAACCTTTCAACAATAAGAGACAGGCGCATTGAACAGAAACAACTTCAGAGCTGGGCAAAAGTGTAAACACTAACAGTAATAAAGGAACACAAAAAAATGCTAGTGCACATAAAGTTACATGTCAGAGCCAAGGTTGTCTTACTACTCCGGCAGTTAGTACTTCCCACAGCAGCTTCCAGTGCCATCTAACACCTGGATTTATCCACAGGCTTGTTTCATTGAAAGGTAGCAGTAATCAATAGAGTTGAAAATTCCTATTTTAATGTTTAATTGCATTCGCCAAACACATTTTTTACCAGATTTTAATTCATGTATTTTTATTTCATATGTGTTTTTTAAATACCTCTTCACCATCCCAGGTCACAGAGATTTTATGAAGTGGAGTTACAGATACTATGATGACATCATAAATAAAATATTGCAAAAGGGTCTTCAGTGCCTAGTGTCATCAGCTGGTAGAGCCCAGGCCTCTTACAAAAGACAAGTCTCCAGGATTTTCTTGAATTTTAGGAAACTCATTTAGGCATAGGGGAATAATTGAGGCAAACTCCAAAGGAATGAGCTGTGATCATGGAATAATCTGCCCTTAAAGCTTTTGTACCTGGCTACAAAGAGAGAGTTTTTGGTGTCTTAGCATTGGTGTTTGCAGCAGCGGCTGACGCAAATGTCATGGAGGGACGAGGGGGAGGGGTGGCGGGGACAGAGAAAACAAATAATAATAAAAAACACTTACCATTCCCGCCGCCTCCCGCCTCCTTCTGCCACCTTGCTCCTCTGCTCTTCTGGTACCCCAGCATTCACTTGGACACTAGCAGAGGCTCCCTAGCAATCCTGGTGCTGCTCACATGCTATACCTAGCATGAGAGCAACTTCAGGATTGGTCTGGGTGACTTAGTCTGCCGCTCATACATTGCACTGGGGTCTGTACAGTTTCTCCAGCCCAGCTGTGCAACACAGCAGGATTTGAGAAACCTAAGTGTGCATGTGTGTTTGGCCGGCCTACGATGGCCGGCCAAACTGACATGCACACTTAATGCACTCCACTTCTCCTCCCACTTGCCCCCTCCCATGACCCAGCCCCACCCCTCTCTTCGCATGCTGGCTGGGCCAGCAGCAGAAAAATAAAACAATAATGAAACATCATTTTATTTTTCTGCGGCTGGCTCTTAGCCAGTGGGGGCAATGCAACTCCACCATTGCGAAGCAGTCGCCCCAGGTGTTTGGTAGGTAGGGGAGCAGCAGTTTTGGAGTTAAGATGGAGCTTGACCACAAAGACTCTTGTGCGTGAATGTTAGGGTCTTGCACCGTAAGCTCTGTGTGAATGGGGCTAACGAAGAAACATCAGAGCAGGAGTGGTCGGATCAGTGCACCTCAGGGCAAGAATAAAGCAAGCAGAATAATTTGGAACACTTTGGATGTGGAGTTTGGTTGTGTATTGATAGGGCGGCAGGCATGAATCCCATTGCAGTAAGATCCACAACCATCATATGAACAGTCTTTTAGACAGAAGCAGCCACGGGAGTGATGGGTCAGGAGGTGTAGGTGGAATTTAGCACTTTTTGTGAGTTTATTCACTTGTGGAGTCACTTGCACATTAACATCTAGAACAGCATCCAGATTGTGAACACTTTGGGAAAGATTTGGGCGTCTAAGATTGTAGGACGAGGCAAGTCTAAAAGAGGCAAAAACAGATTAGTGTGGCGAAAGGGCAGTACCTTAGGGCCTGATTTAGATCTTGACTTTAATGGGTCCGCCGCTACTTTTTCGGTGGAAAACCCATCTGCCGGCCTGGCAGTCCACCTGCCCTATTTAGATGTTGGAAGTCCAATAGACAATAATGCTCCCGTGTCCTGCCAACCCCAACAAGGATTCCCATCTGCTGCGACTGCGCTATTGGAAATAGTGGCTGGCAGCGGGACTCAAGCCACTGGATTGGGGGGAAGTGGGGTGAAAAGTCACATTTTTCACAATTCCACTTCCATTTTCAACTGGTCAGGACCTTCCATTGCTGCTGTCACCGGACTACAGAGAAAACACAAACCCCCGCCCTCAGACTCGAAAGTGGGGAACCCCGATTGGCTGTGTAGGTTGTGGGGTCACTGCAAATGAGCTCGGGACCACTACAGTCATATACATGTTGCAATAATTTTTTGAAATCACTGTGACATGCAGTGTGTCAGACGTGGATGGGGACACACTGATACACAACACATACACATATGTCATTATGGCGCCAGTATTCATTGCCAAATGACTGCTGGCACCACAATGACATCACAATCGTACTTGTCAAATATGTCCATGTGTGCACATTGCAAGGGAGCATGTACGTGTAATGTTGTGCTACCGGTTGTGCATGTGAGTCAGTACGTGTATGTGTGTGTGTGTGTGTGACTGGATTGGCTGGTGGAGGGGGGTGTAGTGGGTGAAGTGGTTGTGTCAGATTGTGTGCCACTTGCATGTGGGTCAGCTGTTGCTGTACATGTGTGGTTTTATGTTCTGCTGTTGTGTGTGACATTCAGGTGACTGTGGTTGTTTTGTGGCTGAAGTTGTGATGTGTGCAGTTGTGATATTGTGTGAGTGCGTTTGTTTAGATGAGTGTGCAGTTGTGTTGGTTGTCGGGGTTGTGTTATGTGAGGGTGTAGTGTCGATAGTGTGTGTATGTTGTTTCATGGATGCATGGCAATGTGTGTTTCAGCATGTGCATGTTGTGTTGTGGTGCAATGGCAATGGTTAGTAGTGTGTATGTGGTGTGTTGTGTAGAGTGTAGTGCAGGAGGACACCTACGGCTGAGGTACAGTGTGTGTGAGACTTACCTCTATTCCACAGCCATTGCGTTGTCTGATGTCCATTGGATCCCGCGATATTCCCCCTCTGTCAGAAATCCGCTACAAGTGTATTACAGGTAGAACTGTAACATCTAAATATGGTCGGCGGGAATACGCCAGCCAGATGTCCAGAAAGAGCACTCTGTTGTGGCGGCCGGCGGTAGAACCGCAAAAAAATATGGCGGATGGATTGCCAACTGCTTGATGGGGTACTCGGGCTCACCATCACGGTGGATTGGCAGTAATACCGTCAAGATGTAAATCAGGCAAATAGTCTTGAAAAAAGGGAAAATCAAGAGAGGGGCAGTTATGGCGCATCCAGATTTTAATTTTCTCAAGGCCCTCTATCATTAGTGTAGCAGCCTGGGTGCCTCCTAATGAATACACCACACACAGAGATATATATTAAACGTCTTTATTCTTGAAATTGCATTCACTGCCCCACGTTCTAACACCATGCATCATCATGCCACGGACTCTTTCAGGATCCAAAAAGGTTCCATCATTCATACTTACATAATACAACATCGCCCCCTTTGTTAAATAAACAATTACCCTTTTTTCCCCTATTTTATTTCTTCAGTGAGTCTTTTTGGTGCTTATCATCTCTTTGTAAACTAGAAATCAATAATCAGAGTGTTCTAGACCTACCTTGGTGTTGTAGGAGTAATGAGTCTTGGATTTTCCCCAGGTTTTTACTGTTCCAGTCTCTTCATTGAAATTAATTTCCGAGGAGCACTGATCCATCTGTTTTAATAGCAAGGAATCTTGTGTGATAGTTTTCCTGGACATTGGGCTGTTACCATGTGCCCTTTGCAGGTTACAACTTGAAATGACTCAGCATTAAAAGGAGCATCAGATTTATGTTGTGTCTGACGAACAAGCCCTTGATCTCCTCACTTGAAAACAATACTCTTTGCATGTCGCCTTTTGTCACCACAGGCCTTCATTTTCTGCTTACAACTCAGGTTGGTTGTACGTGAGTCAGCATCAGTTTTGGATCTGATATTGGTCTATTGAGGCAACTTGGTCGTTAGGGCTCTCTCAAACATCAGTGTTGCAGGGCTTTCACCTGTGGTCGCGTGAGGAGTTGCACAGTTAAGCTAATAAAGTAGAATTCAAGAGAGTCTTGAGTTTAAGCTTCTCCAGTGTAGCACAATGAACAACGTTCTTTAATGTACTCATGAAAAGTTCAATGAGGCCATTAGCCTGTGGCCAAAGAGGTGTGCTCTTCTGGTGCTTCACATTAAGTAAATTAATTCTCTCCTATTCAAAGGTGGAATCATAGAAATGCCCCATGTCACAAAGATGCCATATAATCTCTCAATAACTCTATTCTGAGAGACAAAGGAGAGATCTTCAATTAATGGGAAGAAAGAGTATTCATCCACAATCACCGTCAGGTGATGTCCATTGTCAAGTGGACCGAAAAAGCCAAGAGCAATACTTTCCCAGGCATGCTTGGGAATCTCTGACATGTTCAAGGAGTGTGAAATAGTTTTCGAGGACAGGCAGTTACACAAATGACAGATTTCTAATTATTTTTCAACTCGTTCATCAAGATGAGGAAACCCGACTCAATCTTGGAGAGCTTGTTTGGTGGCAACAATTCCTCAATGTCCCTCATGAGCCACGTCAGTAACGTACTGTTGGAGGCCTCGAGAATGACAATTCTTGAACCCCTTAGGTTAATTCCTTCTTGTGTCACTGAGAGTTCACCTTTGACATTTTTATATTTCTGAAACTATCTGCCACTGGTAAGAGGCCAAGTATGTTGATACCATGACTAATGGGTAATAACGTCTTTCAATTTCAACATGTCACTATCATGGCTCAAGGCAGTTCCAGTGAAATAGCAGTTGGTGTGTTTGTTTTCACTATGAAATTTATGCAGGCTTCATCAGTCTTATATGGGATAGCTGGACAATGTATAAGCACTCTTGAGAAGTAGGCGGCAGGATTTTGATCTTAGCTGGATGAACCCTTACTTGCATAGGCCACAATAGGTCCTCCAGCGTGTTTAATGCTCTTATGGTCTGCTTGCATCCATGTGACTAGTGCTCTCTCAGTGGAGCACTCACAGCAGCAGAGTCTTGTGTGTATTGTGAACAGTAACTGGGCATGCCAAGGAATGACCGCAACAAGGAAACATCTTGTGGGGACCAGCAGTTGACAACGCTTGTACTTAGCTGGATCAGGTGGTAATGCCCACATCAGAATAGATATGGCCAAAGAATTTTAGCTTTATCTAATTGAATTCACACTTCTCAGCATTTAGGGTTAAACCAGCATCAACAAGTAAATGACACACTTGCTGTAATGCTTTGTCAGGTTCCTTTTGTGCAGCTCCGAAAACCAATATAGCATTGCTATAGCTATAGTTGAAAGCATTTATAATGGGTTGTATGATACATCTAATGACATCTTGAAAAATCTCTGCAGCTGATGGCACACCAAAATGTAGTCTTTTGTATAGACCAATATGTGAACAAAAGGTTTTAATGTACCTGCAATTATCCTTGAGTTCCAACTGATGATAGCTTTGTTTAAAAATATGTGAGGAATGACTTTGTACTTTTCACTTGTGTTATCATCATCAATGTGCAGACCTGGATGTCGTACTCCCTCAGATGCCTTGTTTGCTTAACGCATGTCCACGCAGAAGCGTATAGCTCCTTCACTGTCCTTTTGGGCACTACCACAATGGGAAAAACCCATGACGTTAGACCAGTTGAATGCTCAATAATATCATGCTTAAGTATTGACTTGAGCTCCTCTTCAAAACCTTCTTGTAAATGAAATGCAATTCTTTTGTGTCTCTGAGCAACAGATAGAACATCATCATTGATATGCAGTTGTACTCTCATAGTCTTAAGTCTTCCTAATCGATGAAATAATGAAGGGAACTGACTTACTGTTTCAGGATGAGCTTTCATATTCTAATTCACTGATATCAGTGCCATGTCAGCAGCCGTGCTGAAACAGAGTAGACAGGAACTTGACGCTGTACCTTGAAGTACATGAATGGGTGCTTGCACTTTTGTTTTCTTGTGTTATCATCGCTACAAATTAACCTTTACTTTTCAAAGGTGTCGATGCAGCCCAGGTGTACACTTTTGTTTTTGATGGCATCAGTGGCGGTGTTGGAGACAGTTCATTGTACTTCTCCTCAGGCATAATATTTATTGACGCATCACTATTGATGATAAAAGGTATTGCACAACCATTTATTTTCAGTGTAATCTTTAGACAATGTTTGAATGCTTTGGTATTTCTTTTCACTTGCAGCCTGTTCAACATGTGCATATTTTTCTGAGGTAAACATTGACTTCTTCTTCACTTTCACTTGATACTGATACTAAGAAACTTTTCAAAGATGATTTTAATGACAATCAATTTAATTTGGCGTTGATTTGTCTCAACTGTTGTTGGCGCTTAGCCTTGTGGGCGCACGTTGAAAGTCGCTTCTGGAACTTTTGGTCAGCCATTCTGTCTTCTCGCCGTGATGCACTTACTTTTTCCTTTGCTTTGAAAACTATCACAAAATGGTTATCTTTACCACAGCTTTTACATATCTGTCCAAAGGCGGGACATCAACCTTCATGTGAAAAAGACAATCCACATCTAAAATACAACTTCTTTTTCCATGGAGACATCATTTTGTGTCCTTCAGCTTTGTGTTTCAGATTACTTTTCATGTTCATGACTGTTTCACTGTCGGCAACTCCGGCTTCCATGTCAGCAGCTTGTAGATCATAACGCTCTTCAGCTCTGGCAGCCGTGAGAACTCATTCCAGACTAAGAGTTTCTCTCAGCATTCATCGTCTGAATAAATCTGACAGGCATCTATCAATGACTCTGAGATGTATTGCTTCTTCGTCATTAAATTCATTGAATCTGCAGTGCTGTATAAGTGTATCCAGTCTCTCAACAAATTAATCTATTGTTTTACCAACTCTTTGTCATTCTTGACTGAAAATGTACCTTTCATAATCTACATTTATCACTGGATTGAACTTGAAGTTCAAGACTTCTTTGACTTGACAGTACATAACTTCATCAGCTCGCAGCATTTTCTTTATGACTTCTTTTACACCATCACCAGCAAGATTTTTGAGGTGCTTGATAATCTTTTTGTTATCTGTTTCTTCTAACACATCAATTAAATCATCAAATGTCTCTATCCAAGCAGTCAATCTATTGTCAATATTTTGCTTTTTCGTGGTATTGAAAGGTGGTAGTGGTTTCAGGAAGGCAGCAGCATTGTTACAGTTCATTGGAGTAGTTGAAACTGCAACTGGAGGTCTCTCTGGCTGCCTCTGCCAGAAATCAGGATCTGTTCCATTCATGCCCTTACCCTTGCCCTGCGAAGTGCCAGCCTCAGGGTCCTCTTTTGTGGTCTCCATTGGTGGAACGTCTTTCTGCCAGACTTCTTGCCACTGCTTGTATGGACAGCTCTGTAAGCACAAACCCAAGAACTTCTCTTGGAGTCAACTTCAGCAGCAGTATGATGACTCTCTTAAGTTAGTTCAGGTAAGTAGATGACACCTTTATGTCTTTGATTAGTTGTGTTTTCAGTCTTTCTTTTTACTCTTTTACCATCTGATGGATCTCCGCTTTGCGGCGTTTCTGATCACAACATTATTGTGTATTCTGTGTTGCTAGGTGCTGCACTTTTAAAACCTGGTTGTATCTGCTTTCAGCAGTAGCGCTCCATGTACTGTATAGCTCTATATTGCATAAATGTGCACTACTTTTCTGTATGGCCTTGATCCTTATTTCTTGACTAGTCACATGTAGACTTCTTAGTAAAGCTTTCTTTATCTTCAAATGCTTCATAAAATATTAGTAGACATGATAATGCACAGAAACCTTTGTGATTTTAACCTACTTTGAGAGGTTCAGTGCTTTTCATGAATGACCTGGAGTATACAATTAAAAGTTTACTCTTAGTAATTAAGTCTCACTTTTAATTTTGCAGACTTATCATTGAGGAATTTCCTTACTACTGTTTTTTTATTTGTAAGGCATGCAAAGTAAAAAACATGACTCACACTTACTCATGTATAGTTTAACTGCACAAATAGTGTTCAGTCTCAGACATACAATAATTAGGGATCCTTTCAAAATTTTGGTGCTGAAGAAAGCCGTTCGACATTACTGGTGACTACATATGGCTGAAACATGTAGACCTTTTGATGTGGAAGTCCACTGAAACTCCATCTACATCAGTTTGTGTTTATAACCTTGCCAAAGGTCCCGCCCCCACACACACAAGGGACAGACAGAGATCAGTCACCAGTACCCTCAAAGTTCCATTGACATACAGCTTAGAGCCCACGCAGATACAAAAGGTATCAGGTGAGGACCTGAGGATGAAGCATGCCACTTGTGTTACTAGTGGGTGAGGGTCCTTTTAGACAAATAAGAACATCCCCCACTCTTTTCACAGAGAGGTTTGACTATCATTCAAAATGAGTTCTCTCTCCGTTGGTGATGTGATTACTGAGCAGTAGATGATGTCATAATTATTCCTTCACAGTTTGTTGCTCAGGGGTCGCTCTGCGGGTTTGTCCCAGGAACACCCCAGACTGCCCCAGTCAATGCGTCCCTGTTAGGGATTCTTCCTAACAAAATACGAAGTTCAATTCAAAACAACAATGTAGTTAAAGATGTATCTGGGAAACAGGTGGAAGGAGAGGGGTATATTTTCTGTTCCCCACCCCCTCCAGGTCAGGTGTTGTAGTTAATCCCACCCCTCATGTTTTTTCTTTGAAAACTTGTATTTTTAAACCATAATCTTGAGTTAAAACACTATCTTTTTAAAATATCTTTATTTATTTTTGAAAAGATCCAAACAACATAAAACACCCCCTCTTCCCCCACCATCCGAGGATGTGTAAGCAAAATATGCATTTGTTACAATAATTCCCATCTTGGTTGTCAGGTCAGGGCCGGGCATCAGCGGGTCAGACGTTGTTCCTCCCAGGGTGCTAAGCACAGTTGTCAGAGACTCTTTCTCTTTCAAACTAGTCGGGGTACACAGTACGTCCCCTGTCTGGGCAGGCCCCTTTCCTCCTTCACTCCTCAGTCTCTTCCCTCTTTGTTCTCAAGGGACCCCAATTTTTTTCGAATTTACATGGACAGCCTCTCGCCTGGTATACTCATTTACTAATTTTTTGGCCCCATGCATCAGTTCAAACCCTTATTCTATTCCCACAATGTGGGCAGAGTGAGTGCCCCCTCCGGTGTTTCAAAATATCCCTAGTGGGCACCATCAAAGCCAATTTACAGAAGAGGAGGGTGTAGCAGGTCCAGGGTTTGTTCACTCCAGACTCCCAGTATGACCAATTGGGGCGTAAGCTTCACCTCATCACCCAAAGTCGCTAAGATTCTTTCACCCACCCGTTTCCAGTAGTTTCCTAATTCCCAACAGTTCCATATTGTGTGAACTAGGGTGCCTCTTATATGGCATCCCCTTTGACAATGAACACCCTCCGCCCAACCCATACGAAACAAGCAAGTCTGGGTAGAATAAGCCCTGTGTAGGATTTTCAGTTGGATCTGTTGGAAACTTGCTCAGATCGCTCCGTCTCTAGGGTAGCCAAATGCCTGACTCCAATCATCATCCTCTAGTCTGCCTAGATCCCCCTCCAATTTTTCCCTGAATGGATCCAGTGAGGGAAGACTATTTTGGAGTGGAGTAGATACGGGACACTGCATGGCTCGTCAGAGGGGAGGCTAGCACCCTACATTCCAACGGGTGCTCTTCCTCAATCTCACCCTGCAACGCACTGCACGTCGTGAGCAGGAACCTTAGCTGTTGGTGCTGCAGTAATTGGCTCTCGGAGAGGTAGTATTTACCTTATATTTCATCAAAAGGTGTTATTGCTCCCTCTCTCCAGACATCCCCAGCTGGGAAATCCCTAACAGATCCCACTTTCAATGGCCCTCTATATATTTCCTAGGCTGTGTAATAAACCAGGGTCTCAGAGGAGGGTCTGCAATGTCACCCTGCCCAACCATCTAAGTGTTTGTGTCGCCCTCTTCCATATGGTAATTACCATCTGTGTTGGGATTGGAAGGGGGGAGAGCCTTACCTCCGTATATTCGACGCAGGTATCCCTCCAGGGGCATAGTGTAGAGATCTGCACACCATGATCTGTAGTACATATAAAAACCTGGGTAGATAAATCATCTTATGCAGGCCTGCTCAACCCAGGAGAGAAAGCGGCAGCTTCCTCCATCCGTCACCGTGATAGACCTCTAAAATTTTCTCCAGGTTTTCTTGTGGGATTAATTCTTAGCTGGGTGTGACAAAGATACCCAGATATCAGAACCCCTGGGTCGCCCATCGAAATGGACTGTCCCCTACTGCTGGCAGAGTAGCTACCCCCAAAGGGAAGGCCACTGACTTATGCCAGTTTATGCAAAACCCTGCATAGGATCCAAACACTGTCAGTATCTCTAAAATTCTCTTCAGTGAGCGTGGGGGGTCCACCAGGTACGGGAGGACGTCATCAGCATACAGTGAAACAATATCCCCCCAGTCTGGGTCCTATCGAAGGCCCCTGACTTGTGCGTCTACTCTAATCCAGGATGCCAGTGGTTCAACAGCAATGGCAAAAAGTAAGGGTGAGATTGGGCAGCCCTGCCTGGTGCTTCAGGCCAGCCCAAAATTAGCTGATAGAGTTCCATTGACCTGGACTATCGTGACTGGTTCCCTCCATAGTAGGCTAATCCTAGATAAAATAATGGACCAAAGCCCATCTTCCGGCGGACTGCCATCATGTAATGCTACTCCAGGGAGTCAAAGGCCTTCTCAGCATGAATCACTATTTTTATTTGGAAAAATATTAGCCATAGATAAACCTCTTAGCAGCAGATCAGCTTATAGAAAGGATCTTGAACATGTATGTAGCCAGTGAAACATTTTCATGCAGTAGTGGTGTGTTTCAGGTGCTGCCAGGTTAGCCAAGAGAGCTTTTTGTGCTTCATGCAGCTATGCTGATTTTGTTCTGTATTCCATGCTGCATTATCCATGATGATGTATATGTAGTGTATGAGTGCTGTTTAGTGATAGCAGTTAGAAGTCTAGTGCTGTGTACAGAGCCCTGATGTTGTCCCATTGTTTGCATAACCTGAATAGATGATCTCTTAAATTCAATTGAGGATGAGTAGACTGTATTAATGTCGGTGAGTGGAAGTCACTTGAAGCCATGGGAGAAAGGGAGAGAGCAGTGAACAGGGGGTTAGCATCCTCTGACATTGTTTGGCATGCTTCGGTAGGCGTAATGCGTAAGTATGCGTACAAACGGTTTAAGGAGTGACAACAGTATGATAAGTGACATCACAAAGCTTTTTTTCAAATCTTTGAATACTTTCACAACATTTATGCAAAATTATAATAAGGTTTGTGCAATAGTATACTTTGCTTTTCTTGCACAAAGATTGGATGAAAGCTCCCCCCTCCCTTTTCAAAAGCCTTTCCAAATATCAGCAGCAGACTAGATTCAGAGGAAAATGATTCTTGACTTTTTCTGCTCAAACTAGTCTTCAGTAGGTGAAAATCAAGATTAATTTGATGCCCATAAAATCTAAGAAAATATGATGACATTTTAAAATTGTAGAAGATTTCAATCACAGTGAAAAAGAATTGTCAGCCCCGTGTAGTAGAGCAGAAAAGAAATGCAGATGCCTCATGGCTTCGATACCTATTTACGTGGTCATTTGAGAAATCTTGTTCATGAATAAAGTATGTAAATTCTCTAAGAATGTGTACTAAATTCATTAATGTAATTTCACTGGTTCAAGTCAAATAAGTAATTAAAACAGCTCATGGGCAATTAGGATACGTTACAGACGTTTATTGAACATTAGCCTAAATAAGAAAGAGGGAGAATGCCTTACAAAACCAAGGGCCAGATGTATCTAAAAACGATTTGCGCATATTAAATAGCAAATTTTAAGAAATCGCTATTTAAGAAATGCAAAATGGTATGTATGATTTTTGAGATTTGGTAATAGCGATTTCGTAAAATTCGCAAATGCTATTACCGAATCGCAAATAGAGAATCTGACCCCATACGCACCTATGGGCCTATTGAAAATGTTTTTTCATTTCGTAAATTGCAAATTCCAGTTAGGAATTTGCAAATTATGAAATGCAAATCCCAGGGTGCTGGGGGCCTAAGGTCCCCTCTGCTGCACCCCAAAAATATTTTTACGGACATGTGAAGCACACACATGCCTTAGGGGCATGTTTGTGCTACATGTCAATTTAAAAAATACATCTATAATACATTTTTTAAATTTTCACATGGTTACCACCAAAATTTAGTTAGTGGTATAATTGCATTTCCTAAATGCCCAATTCGCATTTAGGAAATGCTTGATACATGTGCTTTGGAAATCGCAAATAGGAATTCTCTATTTGCGATTTTCAATTTAGGAATCGCAATTTGCGATTCTCTAAATGGGGTCGCAATTTTAAGGAATCGCTATTTTAGCGATTCCTTAAAATTGCACTGCGAATGCCTTTCATACATTGTGAAAGGCATTTTTGCATTCGTAAACAGACGAATTTTGCAATTCGCAGCGTTTGCGAATGCAAAAAAGCTTGAAACATCTGGCCCCAAGTCCTTTCTTTACTCTTAGTACACACAAATTTCATGTAAATTGCTGGACTGTTTTGGTTATAGATCAGAGGCCTCATTTTAGGAAAACTTGAAAGGAATGTAATGAAAAACTTGTCTGTTTCATTCCTCAGTGTGCATTGTCCCCTGTAACGTCGACGTCACTTAAAATGTGAGTGTCAGGAATAAGGCCATGCGAGGTCCAGGTCCCGCCCGAAACTCCGCTGCCCGGCTCTGCTGCGCTTTATGCGCACCACTTGTTATCCCCTCTTGTTCCAAAGGTGGCCATCAACGTCGTCTGCCCTGTGGCAAAGCTCATAGAGCTGCAGGTTTAGGACATTGGTGGACCAGATGCACTTATCAGTGCTATTCCATGAAGGGACTACAATTCCCATGTTTTTAGAGGCAGCCGCCATCTTGGGGTGTGGCAGGACTATAAAGCACAGCCACACCCAAGCACGTTGCTCACTATTTTGAAGACTTTGATGCAGTCAAACCTCATGGGGGTTTCTCTGAAGAAGAGCAGAGTTCCTGGATGGCAGAGTGTCATCCAATCGAAGTATCCTTGTTTCCATTGTGAATTCAAAGACAAGTAGGTCGTACTCATTGCGGTAAGGCCTTGATGAACCCAATTTTGAAGGAAGACGTTTCTTCCAAAGGTAAAGCTCTCTTTGCAAGGAAATTCAAGTGTTTCGGTCCACAGATGTAAAGCGCTATTGGCACAACGATTCAGGCGCTTCAGTCCACAGTTGTAAAGTGTCTTGGCACGACAATTCAGGCGCTTCAGTCCACATTTGCAAAGCGCTCTTGGCACGACAATTCACGCTTCAGTCCACAGTTGTAAAGCGCCCTTGGCACGACAATTCAGGCGTTTCAGTCCACAGTTGCAAAGTGCTCTTGGCACCACAATTCAGGCGCTTCAGTCCACAGTTGTAAAGCGCTCTTGGCACGACAATTCAGGCACTTCAGTCCACAGTTGTAAAGCGCTCTTGGCACGACAATGTAGATTTTCCTAGTAAGTTATGACGGAAAGTCTTAATTTTATTAAAGACACGGAGGCGAATATTATGCGTTCTTTTCATGCTTTAATATTAACAGCAGCAGTCAAGAAACTACAACTCCCATGAAGGTTAGGATTGGACTAACCAATGGGAGCAAAACAGTAACTAAAACTAGACCAATAGGAACAGGCCATCAACCATAGAGAGTACCCTTGACTGCAAGCAGCCCTCTTTTCTTGAACGAGCAAGTCAAATAGTGTCATTGAACAAAGGGTAAGTAAGACCAATTATTGCAACAGCCAACAAAATGGAGAGAAAGTCTTGTAGCAAAGTGAAGAGTCGAAAGGATGATGGGTGAGGAAACTGAGCCTGGAACAATTGAGATGACGTCTCCGGAGGCCTCATCATGAAGAAGGAACTGATTGAACTGGCGGCGTTAACCGGAAGCTGGAGGCAACGCTGGAGTCGCTGGGAGGGAAAGAAAAAAGTACAATTAATAAAAGTACTGTGGTGGGATAATATTCGCCTCCGTGTCTTTAATAAAATTAAGACTTTCCGTCATAACTTACTAGGAAAATCTACATTTTATGACAAGACCGGAGGCTCTATTATGCGCGTTTAAAGCTTATCAATAACTAGGGAAGAAGCAGTTCTAACAGGTTTACAATAGAAGGTTTTGAAAACATTATCGTTTGACCAATCTGCTGACCTGAGAATGTCCTCCAAGCTAGACCCAAGGGCGAAAGCTTTGGAGGCCATAGCTCCTCTGGAAGAATGTGCTCCAAACACAGAAATATCAATACCAGCCAATGACAAAATCATTTTAATCCAGCGGGCCAGAGTTGCCGAAGTCACTGGACCATGAGGTTTTCGGAAGGAGATCAGTAATTGAGTGGAAGAGGACTTTCTCAGGACAGCAGTTCTAATTTCATATTCTTTTAAACAAAGACCCACACATAACTTAGGTTTGTCAGGAAAGAAGGGATAGAAAACGGAGTGTAAATTAGTTTTGGTGCGTTTGGAAATGTGAAATAGAACCCCAGAAGGCAAGAATTGACGGGCAGAAACATCTAAGGACTTAACGTCCGAAGTCCTTTTAATAGAAATTAAGCAAAGCAGCATAGTAAGCTTGGCGGAGAGCATCTTAAGAGAAAGACTTGGATTATCCGGCCAGGAAAGAAAAAGGTTTAACACGAGGGAAACATCCCATATATGAGAGTATTTGGGCGCAGGAGGTTTGGAGAGTTTGACTCCTTTGAGCAGACGACAGATCAGTGGATGGGACCCGACCGGGTTACCATCAATGTTTTCGTGGTTCATGGAAATAGCTGATCTGTAAAGGTTGATAGTGCGATAAGCCTTACCTAGGCCTGCCTGGGCGGCTAGGAAATTAATAATGAGGTTCAGATCTGCTGAAAAGGGATTGGAACATTTTCCCAAACACCAGCTTGTCCAAAGAGCCCAGGCTGATTTATAGGCTCGCCTGGTACCGGGTGCCCATGCGTTATTAATGAACTCTGAAGCTTCTGCCGAAATAGAATGGATCTGTCGGGCAGACCGGAAATGAGCCAGGCCGAGATGGTTAGAGAGTGATCGAGTATGAGATTGTGAGGGCGACCAAAAGGATCTAGAATGATGGACGGGAAAGTCGGAAGTAAGATGGGAAAGTCCACCGTTAACTCTAGAAGAGGAGGAAACCAAACTTGGGCTTGCCAAAAGGGAGCCAACAGAACAATGGAAGCCTTCTGACGTCTGACCTGGTTCAGGACTCTGTTGATGAGAATAAATGGAGGGAAGGCATAGTTGAGGGAACCGGACCAGTCTTGTAGGAAGGCGTCCGTGGCTAACGCTAGAGGGTCCGGGCGCCAGCTGAAGAAGAGAGGAAGCTGGGTGTTGAGTCTGGACGCAAATAGATCTACGTGGAAAGGGCCCCATTTGCGTTCTATCTGATAAAAGACCGACTGATGTAATTTCCAATCGCTGGAGTCCGAGAGGTGACGGGAATACCAGTCTGCATTGGAATTTAGCGAACCCGGAAGATATTCCGCTAGTAGAGAGAATTTGTGGGACAGGCAAAATTCCCAGAGGCTCTTGGCCAGAAGGGCCAGGGGTTTGGATCTGGTGCCCCCTAAATGGTTTATGTAACGCACGGCTGAGATGTTGTCCATACGGAGCAGAATGGAGCAGCGTGCCCTGTTTTTTGTGAAGCTTTTGATTGCAAAGGAGCCTGCAAGAAGCTCTAAACAGTTTATGTGCAATCTGGACTCCTCTGCGGACCATATACCGCCAGTCGATATTGACCCACAGCGGGCGCCCCAGCCCGTGAGACTTGCATCTGATTCTAACACAAGATCGGGCACAGAGGGGAAGATGGATCTGCCGTTCCAAGCCTCTAAATGGGATATCCACCATTGAATTTCCAGCTGGGATTCCTGGTCTAGAGAGACAAGGTCGGAAAAGGCGAGACCTCGGCGAAGATGAAGAATTTTGAGGCGTTGGAGGGCACGGTAATGAAGGGGACCCGGAAAGATGGCCTGGATAGAGGACGAAAGGAGGCCGACTATCCGTGCTAGAGCCCTGAGAGAAATAGTATCATTTTGAAGGGTTAAAATTAGTTCCTTTTTTATTGCGGAAATTTTGGAACGAGGCAGGAAAAGAGCCGCAGAAACGGAGTCGATTTGGAAGCCCAGGAAGTCTATTTGTTGACAAGGCAAGAGAACTGACTTCTCGTAATTTATTAGGAAACCAAGATCTGACAGGAGAGTGGATGTAAGCCGGAGATGGTTCAGTAAAGAGGATTTGCTCTGATGCATGATCAGAATGTCGTCTAGGTAGATAATAAGTCTGACGCCTAGAGAACGAAGGAAGGTAACGACTGGTTTCAATAGTTTTGTGAAGCACCAGGGTGCTGAGGATAAACCGAACGGGAGAGAGGAAAAATGATAAGTTTTTGAGCCCCAGAGGAATTGCAGAAACTTCCGGTGTGATGGATGAATGGGAATGGTAAGGTATGCATCCTGTAAATCTAATCTGACTAACCAATCGAATTGGAGCAAAATGTCCCTGAGATGGATAATGGTCTCCATTTTGAAGTGTCGATAGACGACAAATTGGTTGAACGATCGCAGGTTGATGACCGGCCTTAACTTTTTGTTCTTTTTGTGAACGAGGAAAATGGAGCTGATGAACCCGGAAGGGTCTGGAGAACAACGATGAATGGCGCCCTTTTCTAGGAGCGATTGAATCTCTGAGGATATTAGAGAGGACATTTCTAGAGAAAACTTTGGAAAAGGAGGAAGGCAGAGTTGGACGGGAGGAGAAAGGAATTCGATCTGGTATCCCAGGACTGTAGAAAGAACCCAAGGGTCTGTAGAAATTGACTTCCATTTCGGAAGAAAGAAACGAAGACGCCCTCCTACGGGAGGGCCAGAAGGTAGGCTTACCTGAATTAATGGCCGGTCTGGAGAAACGTTGGCCACGGTTGCGAAACCCTCTAGATCGTTGCGGGTAGAATTGGGGTTTAAACTCGTGGTAATATGAGTTGAAGGAGGAATTGGTGGATCCTCTAGAGCCTTGATTCCTGTATGAGCGGCCGGTAAAGCGGCTCCTACCTCTACCGGCCCGGGAAAAAACACGCTGGTTGAAGACCTTTTTGAGGTTCTGTTGGGCTTTGTCCAGAGAAGAGAATGTGGACACAAAACGGCTGACGTCCTTGATGAAATTGTCGCCAAAGAGTTTTCCGTCAGCTTGAATGCCAGGATCTCGAGAGGCGAAGTTGGCTAGCTTAGGATCCATTTTGAGAAGAAGGCCCTTACGCCTTTCATGAATAATAGCAGCGTTAGCATTGCCCAGGAAACAAAAGGCTCTTTGAATCCAAAGAGAAAGATCCAAGGGATCAATAGGAGAGTCATCCAACCTGGCAGATTCGGCTAAATCAAAAATTCTTGCCAGAGGTCCCACCACATCCAGGAGCTTGTCCTGGCACGTGGTCCAGGCCTTATCCACTCCTTTCCGAGGGTCCTTACCAAACTTAGTAAAGAAAGTAATAAGAGAGTCATCAATAATAGGAGTTGCAGTAATATTACAATTTAAAGACGGTCTGGGGCATTCAGATTTCAATTTGGATCTTGTCTGTTTATCCAGAGGGAGACGTAAACGGGAGGCAATGTAATCTCCTACATGGTCCAAAGGGAGCCATTCCGTCGAGTTCGGATGGTGTATGAGGGATGGGTCGAACATAGGGACACCCTCCGAGTCAACAACACTAGAAGAGGGGTCAGCAACCGAAGTTTTCCTACATTTGGGGGAAGAAGGAGAAACACCCTCCTCAGGAGTATCAGACTGGGATAAGACATCCATGTCCTCGTCATCTGTGTCCAAAATTTTTGAGATTACAATCTTTTTAGGCGCGATAATATGTTTTGATTTAGCTCTGCATTTGGATTGAGAAGCTGAGTTTTTTTAAGTAGTCCCCTCCTTAGAAGGAGGCCTGGGAGGAACCAAGTCCTCAGTCTGGCGTGAGGGAACCTCACTATCTGTTTGTGCGCCTTTGCTCATTTTAGAAGAAAAAAGCTTTCGTTTTCTGCTTTCCCCCGCAGAATGGGCCATAGATTTGGACACCATAGTCAGAACAGAGTTTTCAATGTTCTTTGACATCTTGTCCATAGAAGCCTTCATGGCTTGCTTGACAGAGGACTGGATAAATTTATTAAGATCCTGTGAAAAGGATCCCTCATCCTCCTCAGAGGCAGACCTGGAAGGGGAACTCCCCAAATCCATAATAATAAGAAAAATGTGCCAAAACCCAGTCAAAATACAGCCAAAACTGTGTGCAAAGAAAGCGCCCTCAAGAAAAATGGCAATAAAGGGGTTAAAAGAATTAATAGGAGCAACACGCTCCACCGGCTGAAAAATGGCTCCTCCCATGGGCGGGATTAAATTTTTTTGCCGAAACACGGGGAAGAGTAAAGAACCGCTAAGGAGTGGTCATTAGTTTCTCCAGACTAAGCTGGAGGCGCGCGGAGGGGAAAAGGAAGAGTCTGACCGCTGTCGGAGCCGGCCGCACGGACGAGAGCTGCGGTCTGGAAACGGTAAGCTTCTTGTCAGGGAACGCGCAGATGAACGCGCTGAGGCAATGAAGAAAGAGCGCAATAGAACGCTCAAGCCGGCGCGCGGCAACGCGACGGTTTAAGCCCGGGGCTGAAACGAAAAAGGTTAAAAAGGCGGAATAACGGGTGCAAAGCGGTAGAAAACTAAATTAACAGCCACAGTTAGAATGGAAACAGTAAAATATACAAACTCAGAAGTATAAGGAACAGTAATATAGAATAAACAAAGTAATAAATATCAGAACGACCAAAGAGAGTACTTATCTTGACTGCGAGCAGCAAGAAAAGAGGGCTGCTTGCAGTCAAGGGTACTCTCTATGGTTGATGGCCTGTTCCTATTGGTCTAGTTTTAGTTACTGTTTTGCTCCCATTGGTTAGTCCAATCCTAACCTTCATGGGAGTTGTAGTTTCTTGACTGCTGCTGTTAATATTAAAGCATGAAAAGAACGCATAATAGAGCCTCCGGTCTTGTCATAAAATTCAGGCACTTCAGTCCACTGTTATAAAGTGCTCTTGCCAAGGCAATTCAGGCGCCTCAGTCCACAGTTGTAAAGCGCTCTTGGTACGACAATTCAGGCGCTTCAGTCCACAGTTGTAAATCGCTCTTGGTACGACAATTCAGGCGCTTCAGTCCACAGTTGTAAAGCGCTCGTGGCACGACAATTCAGGCGCTTCAGTTCACATATGTAAAGCGCTCTTGGCATGACAATTAGAGCACTTCAATCCACATGAGTAAAAGGCTCTGGGCACAACAATCAAAGTGATTCAGGTCACATGAGTAAAGCGCTTCAAGTTCAATGAGTAAAAACGTTTTTGGCTTTTATAGTTGTGAATGTGAAAGTATTTCTGGAGATACGCAAATCATAGTTTTCATTGATTTCTGGAAGGCATAATTTGTGAAAAGCATATTTAATTCTTTGAGATTTTCTAGTTCATGATCAAAGTTTTATATTATGAATGCATAAATGTTACAGGATTGATATTCTGAGTATAACCATAATCCAAACTTCTTGCCATCTCTTGGTTCAGGGGTCGTAGTTTATTTTTGGTCCATGATTCAAAGAAGGGGCTTTGCCTTCATTTCAAAAGGGGTCTTCATTTGATATCGGAGATGCATTTAATCAAGAGTCTATTGATGAGTTATATTTCTATGAATGAGTAAGTGCATATTTGTTCTAACCTTTTCTTTTCAGATCTCTCTCCCTGCTGTTCCCTACCCTAATTCCCTTCCCCCGACTGGCTTCATCATAACTCTGTGCTATAATAGCTTTCTGAGTTGGTGACGCCGGAAGGTGGGCCTTTTGTTCAGCAACGTGCAGATCCCGAGGAAAGGACACTGTGACAGTGAGTGATACTCATCAAGCAGTACATACTACACCCCTGTTATGTCAAATCATATTAATTTAATAGAGTTATATTTGAGGGTGCAAGACCTAAAGATGATCCTGATATGGGTCCATCATAGGATACATGTGGCAGAGGATATACCACCAGTGGCTTCTCCCATGATTCAGCAGATCCTCTGAAAATTGAGAGATCTTTAATAACCATCCATTTTTAGATGATGCCCTAAGTCCCAGACCACAAACTTCCAGATGTCCCCTGTAAATCTGAATGTTCCTGTCCTGGATTCCATACTCGCTTAGATTCTGAGCATTGGAACCTTCTCACCTGAGTAGGTAATGCCAATGTCAAGATTTGGAACCTTCTCACCTGAGTAGATTATGCTAATGTCAAGATTTGGATGCCAGTGCTGTAATTCTTGGATAAACTCTCTAACTTCAATTTCCCAGCCTAGACTTTCCCATTAGAAGCAGAAGTTGGTATATATTGGGCAGTGTCTCCATAACCCCATGTTGGTGTGCCTATGTTAGAGTTCACTGTGCGAGGAAGAGAAACTGATTAACATAGGCTAATAACTTGTTTTTATGCAGTGCCTCATCCCACACTTTTTGCAAGCCCTAAGAACTGTAAGTGGTAACGAGTTTAATGACACCCAATAGAAGGTGGGTTTGGCCTTGCTAGGATTCGAACTGGTTGCCTGCAGATTGCAGCTAATGTCAACCTCATGTACTCAACTCAGTGTCTTGATGGTGTACTGGAATTTAACAGGATTTTCAAAGCCCTAGGCCACAAGACATATTTGTTATGCTTGCCCTGTTTAAGCAAGTCAGTTTTCAAAGCCTTATGTTGCGATTGTGGTGTGTCAGAATATTGTATACAAAGTACTATTTGACATATATATCGTGACCTAAATATCTTTTAGAAACATATTGTCCTATTAGATATAAGTTTTCTATTATTGTCTCCAGTGGGGCAAAACGTTACTAAATCACCTTTAGGACACAATATTTAAATCAGATAATATTCTGACTGTTCTGTTCAGTACCATACTGTTACTGTCTGACACCCCCTTCTGGTGGGTGCCTAAAACAGCTGCGTACATTTGCTTTCACAGAGCGCCTGCGTTCCATATGTTGTAACCAAGGGGCAGATTTACTTGGAATTCACACAATGCAGTATAGAAATGCAAGGTCCTTCTCTGCATTGTGTGAGTGAGAGAGAGCTGAAAAGTGCCATTTCAGCTAAAATTGATGCTGTTCAGCCCTCTTCCTGTGCTGGCGAACTTGAGGCTGCCTAGCACCAATGCAGGCACCCTTGTACCATGGTGCAGGGATATCTGAGTTACAGGCAGGATTGCTTCTGTGCAGGAAGGCATACTGTCCCGCACAAAAACAATCCTTAGAGGCATATTCCTCTTTCCATGCATTCTGCAGAACACAGCACACTTAGAAATAGGAAGTAACAAGGGCAAATAAGCATATTTCTCCTCCGCATCACTGGGGAAAGTGTAGCATTTGCCACATTCCCAGAATTACAAGCCTTTGTAAATCTACAAATGCACCAAAATCCATGGGTGGATTTTTGGGAACACCCACGCTCCATCCATGGAATGCTGTCCCAACACAAGTTAACACAAGGCTGCTTTTTTCTAACTAAACCATGCAAAGCCACACAAAGTGGGTGCATGGCTTAGTAAAATTTTTTTTAAAGTTTGCATCAGGATTGTGCCACAAAAGTGGTACAACCTTGACACAAATTCATAGTAAATGTGTCCCTTTCTTTACAGTGGTCTACGAGCTAAGCACTCAAAAGTACACTTGGCCACATATTTGAGTTCTGGAGTGAATAGCAGTGACGTCATCCCGTCTTTGACTATTTGGGCATATTTCTATGCCTCACCTCCGATTTTCAGAGGAAGCTGACAAACACCTCCCTTTCATTCATATGTATTCATGTGGAGTGCCTCCAAGCAGCTTTTCCATTGTGTAATGCAGCCTTGAATTATCCCTGCCTACTCATAATGTGTGTTTATAAACCTGCTCTAATTAGAAGATGTGTCTGGACTAATGACCCTAAACAGCCAGGAAGCCTAATGTGTGAAACTGCTAGTTTCTAATCACGCGCCCAGCATCCACTGCAGACTTTAAAGTGGGCACCTGCTCTGCTCTCAGCAGATGGCTCACTCCACAGGTGCCCCGTGGCTGTGCACCACCCAGCTCTCTGAGTGCCAGCTCTATCCACTGGCCCTGGTGTGGGGCAGCTCCTGTGAGAGCTCAGGCAGGCCTGTGTGTGGAAACACCTGGCAGGGTCCAGGCTGGGAGCCAACCCCTAGACCACGCGCAGCAAGTGCATTACCAATGCGCACACCGCCGGGCGATGTTGCTGTTGTGGCACTAACTCGGACATACGAGTATGTGAGAGAAAAACACAGAGCAGGAAGTGATTTAGAAAGAAAAAAACACAAACAACAAGAAAAGGAAAAAGGGAGAGGTGAAAAGACAGGTTGGGAATGTGCAGGACTCTACTATATAACCCCGCAGAGGTGGAGATAGGCTTTTTTTTAGGGTCGAGCGCGCAAGCACTCTGGCCTGTTGGAATCTCTCTGTGGGCTTTTAACCACACCCCCTCTTGCTATTTACTCTTTGCTGTGCTTTTCTTAAATGCTTCATTTTTATTGGTGCATTTTGTGAAATGTCCCTCCTTTGTGTGTTGAGTTTCCTCCCAGGCGATTTCACTAAGTGAACATTTTTGTTGGCCATCACACTACGTCACGCTTCCTCCTGTTACAGCGTGTGATGGCCCCTCCTCCGGTTTCTGTTTACCTTTCATCTCAGCCGCGATCCTGTCTAGACATTCATGCAGGGAGCCAATAACTCTCTCGCTCATGGTCATGGCAGCCGTGGCGCTTTGAATTGACTTGCTTATGTCAACTGTTTTACTTTTTATTTTCAATTCATGTGGCAAGAAAAGTCCAGTTAGGAATTTAAAATGCCATTAGGTCTAACTCGAGCAAACGTGAGACCCATTGCATTGCAAATGCTTGTTTTTAATTAATGGGGCACCTCAATGGCGCTGCAAATATTTGTATTTTATGAAGTGAGTAGCAATAAGTGGGTGTTGCTGTGGCTATGCTGAATGGGCGGTGATAAACGCAAGGCAAGGAGCCAATGGCAAGTGATGCATTCACACTTTTGGTGTGACTGACAGTGGAAAGAAAACCTGCAGAACAGCCAATCACCATGAGGCTGCTACACGGTGAGGAGCCACACTGAAGGGCTGCGCAGTTAATCACACTGACTTTTTGTGCGTGTGGCCTGGCATGCTAGCCTGGGGCTGCTTACCCCAGAGGGAGAACAGGACAGTAATGCAGGCCAAATACATGATCTGGAGCCAAAGTGGCAGTGGGATTATGTGTATGCACACGCATGTGAGTATGTGTGTGTATGTGGGTGTGCATATGTGTTTGTGTGTGCATGCGTGTGTGTATTTGTGAGGGTGTGTGTGTGGGTGTGTGCATGTGTGTGTGTTAGAGAGAAAGGCTGCGGTGTCAATTAGCCTGTAATGTCCCTCGGTAGCAGTCACTGTGACCTGACCCCTACCGTATTTGGTCACCCTTGACATCCAGTGCCACTCCCCCCACCCGCCACATATAGGGGCCATATCTGGCATGATGGGCCCACCAGTAAACTAATGCTTGCCACACTGTGGGCATCTTTAGCATGCTGTTAACACACTTGAACTAATTCTTGCCCAGGCATAGTGATGATAACTGTTGATGTACTGTGGGCATCTATAGCATAATGGTTCCCCCCTTAAATTTAATGCTGGCCCTATCATAATGGTGATAATTCATGCTGTAGTGTCTGCCTCAGCCTGGGTACCCGCCAATGACTACGCCACACAGGGAGCTGGGCATTACTCGTCTTTATTTGTCTGCGTGTAACCGCAAACTCAACATTCTAAGCCTGTGTTCACTTCACCATGCTCTAATCAGGAGACAAAAGAGTTCCTTCATTAAGAACTCAATCAATGCTACACATGCAATGAATGTTGTGACTCCTGCTTGGCATGATGGTGCACACCTGTAGCATATCACTGTCAAAACCATATTCAAATTGCGGATAGCTTTACTATGATAGTACTGACCACCGGAATAATGCCTCCTCTCCTTTACATTCTATGGTATCGTTGTTAATAAAGTTGATGTTTGTGTGGTAATTCATGCTAATTTAAGGACACCTACTGCTAATGTCTCATTGTTGTCAGATAGCACTTGCTGCTTTGATGTTATTTGATGATTTGTGTGGACACATTTATAAAAAAAAGACTGCCTCCCTCTGCTGTCTATGGCTTGAGATTTTGATTTCTGTGTAACCTTACATTTTCAACCTTGCCCTATCAAAATACATTCCAAGTCATCAAATATGAAAATCTACTTAGGAGGAAAGGATGAAAAAATGAAGGAAGAGGAATGTAGAAGTGCTACATAAGTTCCTTTTACATGCCTCTAATACCAATGACTTTTCATAATTTTTTAGAGAAAATTGTGTGGAAAATGTTTTGTAGAAATATTTACAAAGATTTACGGGGAAGAATGGGTAGGTCCCAACCCCAACATCAATCGGGCAGGTCGGGCTTGCTTTGTACACTATCCAACTTCTGAACCCTTTTGCTTCTTAGACAATTTATGTATATATCAGGACACCTTACATAAAGGGCACTATATATTCTAGGGAATAAGGTATCAACAATCGTATTTAACGAAAATTCTGGAAGTGACCTTGGAGTTTCACAAACTTATAAAACCCCTGGGCTCGTAGACTCATACCTTGGTATCGTACTGCAATATTTTAATAATGAAAATTTGAGGTGCCATATCATACAGATATTTCTTCTGTATGCTGCAGAATGGCAACAACCTACTTCCATGTTGTAAGTTGCAAAATCAACATCAATAATTCAAATTACATATAAATTGACTCCACCAAATCGAATTCCAACATATTTTCAAGAAGATCATACAGTGGGAAATATAGATTTACTATTCTTATCATTACCTCCATTTATCTATCTTAATATTCTCACCTTTGGGGTATAAAATGAGGTACGCACTATGGGCTAAACTCACGAAAGGGGTAGTTGACCAGGACCAAGGTACCTTCTGTGGCAACACATGAGTGAACATGGTTGGATTGAAGTTGAGGGGTGAGCCAGCTGAACGTTTTTACCTTGTGGAGATGGAAGTGGAGCAAGTCTACAACCTGTAGGTAGAATTATGTGTACACCACCTGGTATGCAGTCCTGCTATTACCTCAAACGTCCTGCCATAAAGCTTACAGAGGGATGTAAGGCAATACTAAAGCTGCTGAAGGCACATCTTCTTCAGGGAACCTTGGCAGGTTGTCTTGATCCTCCAGGAGTACATTTGTTTCTGAATCTAAATTTTGTTCAAATTATTTTGAAGAAAAGCCCTAGAATATTTAGGACTGACTCCGCAAAATCCAGTCCATATTTTCTATTTGCAGGAGGGTTCATACACTTCTGTAATATGGTCCACAAGAAATATCTAGCCCCAGCTGCTACAATGGAGTTATACCAGTAAAACAAATGGGAAATTTCACATGAGTAAAAATAAGTATCTGGGAGGGCCATGAACAAAATCCTGTGTTAGAAATGGGGTCTCTGGTTGGCAGTCAGTTTGCACTCGGCCAAGCAGGGACCCTCACTCTAGTCAGGGAAAAGAAGAAATACACCTGGGTAACCTCCACTCTCCCACTTGGTAGCTTGGCAAGTGCAGAAAGGCTTAATCCTGGAAGCAATGTGTAAAGTATTTGTACCAACACACAGAGTAATAAAGTGAAAACACTACAAAATGGACACCACACCAGTTTAGGAAAATGGGTCATATTTATCTAAATCAAACAAGCCCCAAATGACAAAAATCAAACATACACAAGTCAAGATATGAATTTAAAAAAAATAAAAGTCTTAATCCTTAGAAAACTGTGATAATGTTGTTGTTACACAAATGTACCTGGTTAGCGTCACAAATAAAGCCGCACGGGCGAGCATGCGTCGAAAAAAGGCCAACGATGGGTCGATTTCTCACTCGCATGCGAGACCGTGTGTTGTTCCTTCTCCGGTCGGGTCGGCGATACATCGTTTTTCTCCATCACAAGAGAGCGATGCGTCAAGGCTTTTCGACGATGTTTCACGCCCAGTGATGTTGCGTTTGCAATCCGGTTGCACGGTGTGAGATAACCTCGCTGCGTGGGGTTTGCATCATTTTCAGCAGCCAGTATCAGGTGTTGTGCATTGTTTCTCTAGCTACGATGCATCGATCTTCTAGCCGTGATGCAGGCGGAGCATCGATTTCAGCCACGAGGCCGGTGGCGCGTCTTTTATCAGCTGCATTTTGGATGGCGCATCAAAAATTTCCCCACACTACGGTGTTTGTGTGGATTTCTGTCCTTTTCCACCTGCTTCTCCTTTCAAGGGCCCTGAGACAGGTTTAGGGCACCACTTGGCAGGGCAAAAGTCTCAACAGAGAGTCTAGGTGCTGGCAGAGAGAAGTATTTGATGTCCCTGAGACTTCAACAACAGGAGGCAAGCTCAGTTCATTGATTCTTCACCAGTGGGAAGTCACACAAAAGTCAGTCTTTGTCCTCTCTCAGGCAGAAGCAGCTACTACAGGCCAATCCAGCAAAGCACAATCACAGGCAAAGGGGCAGTACTCCTCCTCCAGCTCTCCAGCTCTTCTACTTGGCAGAGGTTCCTCTTGGTTCCAGAAGTAATCTGGTTTTCAGGGGCTTTGGGTCCAATACATATACCCCTTTCTGCATTTGAAGTTGGCAAACGTCAAAGGAAAGTCACTCTTGTTTGCAAGATCATGCCTTGCCCAGGCCAGGCCCCAGACACACAGCAGGGGGTTGGAGTCTGCATTGTATGAGGGCAGGCACAGCCCATTCAGGTGTAAGTGACCACTCTTCCCTTGCCCTCCAGCCCAGATGGTTCATCAGGATATGTAGCTACACCCCAGCTCCCTTTGTGTCATTTTCTAGAGGAGAGGTGAAAACAGCCCAACTGTCAAACTTACCCAGACAGGGAATCCACAAACAGGCAGAGTCACAGAATTGTTTAAGCAAGAAAACACCTACTTTCTAAAAGTGGCATTTTCAAACACACAATCCAAAAACAACCTTTACTAAAAGATGTATTTTTAAACTGTGAGTTCAGAGAGCCTAAACTCCACATTTCTATCTGCTCCCAAAGGAAATCTGCCCTTTAATAATATTCAAAGGCAGCCCCCATGTTCACCTATGAGAGAGATAGGCCTTGCAACAGTGAAAAACGAATTTAGCAGTATTTCACTGTTAGGACATGTAAAACACACCAATACATGTCCTACCTTAAACATACGTTGCACCCTGCCCATGGGGCTACCTAGGGCCTAACTTAGGGGTGCCTTACATGTAGAAAAAGGGAAGGTTTAGGTCTGGCAAGTGGATACACTTTCCAGGTCGAATTGGTAGTTTAAAACTGCACACACAGACACTGCAGTGGCAGGGCTGAGCCATGTTTAGAGAGCTACTCATATGGAAGGCACAACCAATGCTGCAGGCCCACTAGTAGCTTTTGATTTACAGGCCATGGGCACCTCTAGTGCACTGTACTAGGGACTTACTAGTAAATGAAATATGCCAATCATGGAAGCCAATTACACATGCATTTTACATAGGAGCACTTGCACTTTAGCACTGGTTAGCAGTGGTAAAGTGCCCAGAGTATAAAAAACTGCAAAACCAGAATCCAGCACACATCAACAACCTGGGAAACAGAGGCAACAAGTTGCAGGAGACCACACCAAGGATGCAAAATCTAACATACTGCAATACAGAAATTCAGTGCAGAGTTGAACACTACCTTCTCCGCCAAGCAGGGGAGCCTCCTTTCCTCTTCAGATTTGGGTGTTGGAGTAGGTGAAGCACTCAAAATACAATATGGTAAATATCTGGCTAGGCTGTGAAGAGATTCTACCTCTCAACTCCTCCCCTGGTGCTCTCATTTGATAAAACTGCAGTTCAAAGTAAATTCCTCCAGTAAGCCAACATTGTGTCCAGGTCTCCTCTAGAGCAGGCTCCCCATGGTCTACGGCTACCACTTCTCTGAAGGGAAAGGGTGCCACAGAATGAACAATTACAATTGCATCTACCAGACTGCTCTAGGGGGTTTCTGGTTTCTATCACAGGCACTGTATGTTCAGTCCCTTGAATTGGCTGCTGAACATCAGAGCCAAAAAGGTGTTAGTGGGGTCTATTAACAGACAGGAATTGTTTGTCTTTGGAATGTATTTTATGGAGCTCAGGCAGAATATATTTTCCAACAATTCCTTAAGGGTAATAGGTAACTAGATGTTAACCTCACCACTGGCATTATCAACCCATCCCACCTGGATGGTACAAAAGTTTGTTTTGATAGCACTCTCCTGTAAAAAATTACCAACTTCATTGTACGATAGAGGCCACATATATTATTATTTCACGCAATGCAGCACAGTAAGGAAACCTGCTGCGCTGTATTGCGTGAAAGAGAGGCAGCAGAAATGCTTCATATTTACAAAGACATGGACTGTGTCTGCTCTTTTCTTGCGTTGGCACACCATGTGCTACTTAGTCCCGAAGCAAGCATAGGGCAAGAGTGCCCGAATTATGGTCAGGATTGTTTTTGTGCAGAAAGGGAATACCGTCCTGCACAGAAATCATCCTTAGAGGCATATTCCTCTTTCTAAGTTTGCTGCAGAATGCACCACACATGGAAAGAGGAAGTAATGAGGAAAAATATAAATATTTCTCCTCATTACGCCTCTGTTGCATAGGCACTCCTTTTTGGTGCAAACCCAGGTTTACAAGCCAATGCAAATATGAGTTTGCATCAAAATACCTGAGTGAATACATGGAAATGCCCATGCTCCACCCATGTAACGCCTAACAGATGCAAATTAATGCAAGGCACTGATATGCTGTACATTACTTTGTATTTACTAAGTGACGCAAAGCCACACCAAAAATGATTTGGGTCGGGCAGCACCACAAAAGCGACGCAACCCGATGCAAGATCTTAGAAAATCTGGACCTAGATTATGTCACGGAGGATGACTTTCTGGACTAAACATGAAGCATGAAGCCACATGATATGCCATGTGTGTGGGGTCCAGCATACTACAGTTGTTTTATCAGAGTAACCATAACAGCAATCCAGATTTAAAAAATGCTTTTCTTTTTAAATGGCTCACACGTGTCAGAACCCATTTAGCTGGCTACAGCTGCTGACATGAAAAAATACCAGATGACCAAAGCAAGCAAATCGAGGACACATGGCAATAGTATGGATTTCATTGCAACTATTAAACTGATTTTGTTTTTTAATAAAAGATGTAATGTATAGTGTCCTCCCTAGCCCAGGAGCATGCAAAGAATACACCACACACGGAGCTCTTGATTAGACGTCTTTATTCCTCAGCATACGATCACATGCTAAAATCACTGATTACATTGTAACCATTCATACCCACACTGTACCAACTCCCAGCAGATTACGCAGTCTCCCTCCTAAGTCTACCTAGGACCGTGAGGGTCCAAAACACCTAGTATCATGAAAATACATAATGCAAGTGTAACGTACAGCTATGTGGTCATTTTTGGACTTCTTCACCAATAGAAGCCACGTAAAACTGTGAACGGTCCCCTGGGGAATGGGCCACGGACAACAAGCCCTGTCTGCTAACACCCGCTGCTCTTGGCGTAGGCTGGTTTCCAAAGTGGACCAGTTGGAGCCCGCTCGCAATACCTCCCTTGGGTGGACAGGAGCCCTAGACTAGCAAGAGAGCTGGCGAAAATAGTGTGCCTGGATTGGCGGGCTACCTTTGAACCGGCCAATCCAGGCACACCAGGTATGGGTAAGAGAGGTCCGTGTAACCCCCTCACACAAACCATGACAGTTACCTGAAGTGTTGACCCACACCTAGAAAGCAGGGGGTCAAGGTTGCTGAACTACCAGGTGAGACTGGCAAAGATAAATCTCGGTTTGGTCTGAAGCACAAAAGCCTAAATGATGCCTGCTCCATCCTGGTCATTGGGATGCCTTAGGGCAGGGACAAGAGGGTGCAGGCAAAGTCCTTGGGATGCCTCACAGCAGGGACAGGAGAATATTTATGAAGTTTGGGGTTGCCCCTTCAGGTCACAGAGCAAGAGAGTGCATGGCACGGAAGAACTGTAGTACAGGCATGAAGTACACACACAAGGTGGTGAAACATCAAGAGGGTGTGACATATGAAAAGAAAACACATATATTCTAGACAATGGGAGCCACGCAAAATAAACAGTGCTCACAATTATCTACAGTAGAAGGCATCTGAGAGGAGAGGACAAGGAAGGATGGATAAACATCTTCAAAGAGGTGAACATAAAACT
This sequence comes from Pleurodeles waltl, assembly GCF_031143425.1. NCBI lineage: Eukaryota > Metazoa > Chordata > Amphibia > Caudata > Salamandridae > Pleurodeles > Pleurodeles waltl. The sequence continues at coordinate 1,043,000,448 of NC_090449.1, forward strand.
GATAGTTACCATGCAGGGTGCTTGTAGAAAGAAAAGGAATGGAATGTGGGAAAAAAGAACAGATATTGAGGTAAGAAAATAACAGAAATGATGAAATCTGCTGAAGAGGGAGAGTTTTAGTTCAGATTCAAAAGCAGTAAAGCAATGATGTGATGGGTGTGGGTAGCAGGGGGTTTGACCTGGCCCTTTTTACAGTGTCATTCCCAAACTTTTTGTCTTCCTTCTCCTATTTTTTCTGACCCTTTCTTTTGACATTAGGACTCTGGGCACTTTACCACTGCTGATCAGTGCTAAAGTGCATGCGCCGTCCCTTCTAAACTTGGTATAATTGACTTACTCCTGATGGCACATTTAATTTACCAGTAAGTCCTTTGTTCAGTGGTATCCCAATACCCAGGGCCTGTAAATTAAATACTACTAGTGGGCCTGCAACACAGCTTGCGTCACCCACAGAAGTAGCCTCTCAAGCCTGTCTCAAGCCTGCAACCGCAGTTTACTGCCTCAGAGACCTGGCATCTAAATTTACTTGCCAAGCCTGGAACTCCCTTTTACTACATATAAATACCCCTAATGTAGGCCCTAGCTAGCCCTGTGGGCAGGGTGCTGTGTATGTAAAAGGTAGGACATATTTGTTAATGTACTACATGTCCTGGTAGTGACAAACAGCTTATCTAGTTTATCACCATTGTGAATGCTGCCTCTCTAATAGGATTGCATTGGAAATGCTCTAACATCTGTCTAAGTAGTATTATCTAATCTATGAGGGGTGGCGTAGGCATGTTTGGTATGGTTGTAATAGTAGTAAGAAATGCTGCTTACTGGTGTGGAGGGATTTTTAATACCATTATAGAAATGCCACTTTTAGAAAGTCTTTTGACTCTAGTGTTTTGCAGCTTGACTCCAATCCACGTCTGGGGCAGAGTGACAGCTGGGCTTTCCGTATACCTTTCAGACAGCCTGTACACAGGGAGGGTGGAGATGTCACAAGAGTGCATCTGCATAATGAATGGTCTTCCTGGCCTGGGAGAAGTAGAGGCGGGGCACACCTGCATTTGTAAAAGCTGTGCCCTGGCCCCACACAAAGGGCTTGTTTACCCCCCCACTAATGTCTGGAGCCTGTGCTGGAGGAGAAAGGGGACACTCCTGGAACTGGTTAGTACTGGTTGGAACCTCTTCTCCCCTTTTGTGAAAGCTGCGCAAAATGAGTATAAGTCCAGGGGTCTTTCCCCCACATTCGGAGAGACATTGTGTAGGCCTGCTTGGAGGAGCTGTTATGCTGCAATGAGGGATCGCCATCCGGACTGACCTGTAGAGGTGCTCACCTGCGACCTGTTAGGGCACAAGGAGGACTGCAACATTGCCCAAAGGACCCTGATGTGCTGGCCTGCTGCTTGGGATCCCGTGCGCCCCAGTGCTTTCCCAGGACCTGCTGTCTGGTTCCCTGGTCCTGGAACTAAAGCGCCTGGGGAGCGCTATACCTCAGAAAGTAGCACATGAAGAGTCCTGTGTAACCTCCTATTACAGCGCTTTCCTCAATTTCTCCCTGAGCGCATGAAGAGTGCTCTCTTTCTCCTGTCTCATGCTTCGTGAGGCAAGCGCTATAACTTCTGGCTGGAACGGGGCCCCCAGTGTACCAGAAACATGTGGCGGTCACCCCTGCTATCCCAGTAATGGCGTGTCACCTACTGCAACCATTCCCCCATCCAGGAGGACTGTGGTGAGGGAAGAGTTTCGCAGAGCTTGCCAGCTGCGTCTCCTCCACCACGACTGCAGCATACCCTGCCTGGTGCCCCCGGGGCACAAGGAGGCACCCACTTGGGTCAAGTTCACTACCAGGCCGGGAAGTTCCCTGTTGGAATTGTTTGGCCACGCGAAGGAGCGGAGTAGCCAGCCTGCAGCCAAAGACGTCAGAGGCCTCCGCCTCCAACACCCATGTGGAGGAGAAGGTTGCGGTCCAGGAGGCCCTGGAGGGCCCCGGATGTGCTCCCTGATAATTGTGGCTGAAGAAGAAGCCGCAGCTGCAGATAGCAACTTCAGTGTGTAGGTGGGTGGCTGTTGAACGTTCTGCCATACGCAAGGGTCCCAGAGGGGACTCCCCACCTACGAGGGCACTGTGTGGATCCCCACCCATGGCAGCATAACTTTGGTGGCATTCTTTTCACACTTCACTATATGAGACAGGACGGCAGCCGGCCTTTGTGAGACTGGCCATGGAACCTGGCGAGATCTCCCCAGCAGGGACACTCCCAGCCGGGTGGTGGAGGTAATCTTTTGCGGCCCCTGGTTAGAGGAGCGGGCCGCTTCCCTCTGCAAGGATTACCGTATACACTGTAAGAGGGGCACTGAACGTCATATATTCCCTGGGTATATGGTATGCTGTCTTACCTCCAGTGTGATGTGTGTCATGACCTGGAACAAATGGTTATGCCCCTTTGGCGGTGTTGCACTAAGGAGCATTTCAGGGGCTACAGTACAGGCATGGGGAGGGAGGGTTTTATGATGACGTATACTCAGGGAAGAAAATATTTATGGGGTGCATATTGCTCCCTACCTGCAGTTCTGATGATGTTTTGGCATTTATAGTAATCTGGTCATTATGACACGTCTTGTTGGTAACGTTTTTTTAGGACATGTACCAGATAGGAATGTCTCATTTTATGTGCGTTCATAAGGATGTCCTGGCATTCCTGATAATGTGTTTATTCTGACATGTGCCTTTTTGGAGATAATGACAACCTGCCTACTGCTTGTGTTGCAGAATACCAGTAACCTCTATGTTTACCTGACTACTGCCTATTTTCTGAGACCACTAGTAACCTGTGTAAGGTTCTGACAACTGCTTGTGTAGCAGGGGATTACTGATACATGTCGTGTTTGGTCTAATGAGATTTTATGCAATACAGTTTATTTTTATATAACTGGGTGTTGTGCTTCCTTTGTGGTGTACTTATTGCATCACGTGTTGTGTGTGTTGTGTAATCGCTTTACACATTGCCTCTGGGATAAGCCTGACTGCTCGTGCCAAGCTACCAAGGGGGTGAGCGGGGATTATCTTGGGTGTGTAACCCCCTCGCCCTGACTAGAGTGGGTGGGTTCTGCCTAGCTTAGGTGCATACCCTAGGCAATCAGAAACCCTATTTCAAACACAGGGGATGACATTCCAGATTTTAGGCGTGCAGCCTGAGAAAGATTGAAGCATAGTTCCACAATCGTTGAAAGCAGTGGATTCCAGGATGAGATTTTCAAAACATCGTAAGTGAGCAAACTCCAGTAGTTTTTAAGTTTGTTGGAAAGATAGCTATGAGAGAAAAAATTGAAGATTTTGTATGTGTTTAAATATCAAGGTGTTTAAATATGCAGATGTGGGGAAATTCTGGTTCTGCTTTTATTCTACAATTTTCTATCATAAACAGACTGTAAATCAGACTTTTCCGCTCTTTTCCTTAAATGCTTATTTCCTAGAGCAGTGGTTCTTAACCTGTGATCCAGGGACCCCCTTGGGGTCCACAAAGCCTGACCAGGGGGTCCGCGACTGCTTAGAAAATAAAATAATATCAACAGAATATTAAAGTGTGTATAAAAAGGAAACAAAATGTAAAATAGATTTTTTTTTATTGTTCTGTAAATGTGAAGTAAATTGAAATTAGGGGCTAAAAATTAAGTTATTGTCCTCAGTTTGATTTGTGAGAGCAGTGAAAGTGCACCAAACAGAATGGATGTTGAGTGACCTCAATTGAATTTAGAAAACCTCCGAATTTCCCTTTAAAATTTTTACTTTGATTTTTTATATATGTTTGTGAGTTAAATTAATTATTTCACGATTTTGTTTATTTGTTTGATGTTTCGTTTCTGTATTTGTGTGTATTGTTTGTATTGTTTTGTGGCACAAATCATTAAAAATACCTGTAGGCCAGGGTCCCTGCATTCCAATAAAGATTCAGGTCGGGTCACGGGTACCAGGAATGGTTAATTGGGGGTCCACAGAAATTCAAAGGTTAAGAACCACTGGCCTAGAGTAAAGAAGGAAGGAACAATTTAGAATTAGATGAGGACGTTGTTAAACCACAGAAGTGTCTGATAAACCCACACTGTGCCACACTACACATGAAAACACTTCCATTGCAAAGGAGCAATCGAACTTAAAGGAGAGTATTCTGAAAATGCACCAGGCATTACTCCCAAGTAAACCAATTCTAGTGCACTCTGTCAGAAAGGGGCTCTGTTAGACCAGTCCCTCGCTTAATACTTGATTTCTCTGAAGTAAGTCACCGTCACATGAGCTCACTTCCTCGTGTTTTTCAGCCCGTCGGGGGCTCCCTACTAGCGGTGGGCGTAACCCACGTAATTCCTTTTAACATACTCACGCACCATTACCTAAGAATTCTGTGAGATTATTCTGAATTACGCTATTTCTTCGTGCAAAAACACCCCCTTGCATCCAAAACGGATGCGAGGACGCCTTCTCCGATGAGAATTAGCTCTAAATGCAACAGAATATGCATAGCGAGTGCAAGCAGCTGCGCAGACCCACTACAAGTGCTCTTGGGGTAGGATCTTCCCTCAAACTACTATCGGCATGTAGTGCTATTTCTTTAGCATAAAATGCACGCTTGGATCCAAAATGGATGTGAGGATCCATTTTGTGCCAACTAACAGCGCTAAATTCAGCAGAACATGAATAGATAACACGAGCTGCCACTTGCTAAATGTACTCTTGCTGTAGGATTTTATTCCCCAGATTTCTCTTAATTACTCAAACGGGAGTAATCGTGTAATTGTCAGTAATTGTGCATCAAAAAGTAATGCAGAATTACTGAAATTGACATAATCAAAATTCTGTTCAGACCTAATTCCCACCCACTTAAGACCTCCTTTACCTTTTGGCAGCAAGTCCATCAGTCAACCCTGGCAACTTGCCTTGCCCCTGGTGGAGGATTGCCTGCCACAATTAAAAATCCTCAATTGCCTGGCTAGGGTCTCTATGCCAAAGGTGCATTAATTGCTGCAACAGATGCACCAGAGATAGGGCTAAATTCCTAGTGAGGACCGTGATTTTGTATGTATTGTCAGTATTCTATGTATTTCTCAAACAAAATCTCAAAGCAGGACTTTTATATCCTAAAAAATCAACCGCCCTGACGAGTAGGGAGTTTTTTCCGCTGCCCTTCAGTACCACTGATTGTTTTTTCTGCCCAGTCTGGGAAATCCTGTGATAGCACCTCACCCAAGATGTGGTGGAGCTACCCCCACTGTGACCCAGCAGTTCTGTGGTAAACACACTGTTGGGTCAAGGGTTTCCATTGGTAGAACCAGCTGAGGCTCCGCTAGCAACAACTTCTTAATGGTGCATGGGAACTGCAACATCAGCAGCTGGGGCATCTGCTGTTTTTGGGAGGGTGCCAAGCATCCGCCAACATCTTAAATAATACCCTTGGAAAATGAGGTGGACGGCCAAACGATCAACTGTTCTCACAAGGCTGATCATTTCTTGGAGACCTATCTCTGAAGGTAAGGAGAGGCAAAGTACTCATGTAGGGATTTCCAGCAATTATTTTGTGGACTCTGGGCTTTTAGATGAGCAATCTCTGGCCTCCACAAGAGCTGTGATTTAGGTGTCTGTGTGCACCAACACCCACCTCAGAAGATAGCAGGGAACTTCTCTGCAAGCGTGTTGTGTTAAAGTAACTTATCGCACTGGTGTCAGATGGCGGTCACTTGGGATAGGAATGACCAACTTCTCCTCTCTGTTCCTGATGCTATGTTCATCTAATTTATGCTTCCATGACATTGTGAATTTGTCTATTAGTTTTACAATTGTTATAAGTGTTCACTTACCCACTATCATGGTCCTGGACTGTGTGATGTCAGGGCTTGTGATTACATCAGGCTCAAAGGGTACGTGATTTGACATCTGCATCCCATTGTCCTTTTGATTTTGGTGTACATGGAAGGAACTCATAAGCTACGTAAAACATGAACACCTCAGCCCCTTCTTCCTTGTCCTATGCAAAGGGTAGTCACTCTAGGGTATTCACTCTAAGTATTCAGTCTAGCACTCATTCTCCACACCTTGGCTAATCTGTTGTTGACATTTCATTCCTTAACTCATACAATTTCTACAGCCTTTCATCCAAAACAAGACTTCACAATATGGGAGTACAGTAAAACACAATTAACAATGTGTGAATATTTTGCCCAGGTCCCACATAAGAGTGGCGGTAACACTGCTATATGGTCCGATGAGGTCTTTGAAAGAAACAACATTTATAATTGCTTGCCTTTTATCTAGTTAAGACTGCCTATGCTTTAGCAATACTGAAAGATCCCACATCCTGGCTCTACAATTAGTATTGCTCTTGTGCGGTACCACAATTTTTCCCATGTGGGTACAGTACATTGTTGAACTTCCAGCCAAGCTGCAGCATTCAATTTCTCCTTCACAAGTATGGATTATAGGAGTAATTAGGAGATTCAATTTTCCAGGCTCTTACTGTCAGTGTATTTTTATTTATCTATTGCTTGACACTAGGGAATGATGCAAAGAAAAAGACGAATCACCAAAGAGCGTATGGGAATTCAACAGTAGATGTAGCAGGAACAAGGGCTGCTCTGGAAACCAAAATCAACCTCTGCAAAAATGTTCAAACCAGTCCCACTTTGCAGGAGCCCGCAAGCTGAATTGGGCATTAGTAGCTTGTTTGAGTCATTTAAGCCCATCCTGTTCTGACAGCAACCACCTAACCTGCAGCCTACAGAAGAACAGTCCGACTGACTGAGTGGCCTGTCTGGCTCTTTGGGAGACCAGGTTTTGGAAAGAAGGTGGTGAGTGAGACATAAGAAGATGATTACAGTTTTTTATCTACTGGACCCTAACCTTGGTTTTTGAAACCACTTGCCAAGGGAGTCCTGGGATCCTCCCTACGTTAGCTCTGCAAAATGGACCAAGTAGAATTCTTTTCACACTTGACTGTCAGGGTAGCGAAGGTGAGCAGTCACTGACTTTTTAGGGAGGTAATGGGGCAGGCAAAATTTCAGAACTCAATAATCAATTAACAGATATAATAACTTAGGGGCCAATTTAGAGTTTGGCAAACAGGTTAATCCTTCACAAATGTAATGGAGTACCCTGTACACAAAGGTTGTGATCTGCCCGCCTCATTGAAAGATGGACAGACCATAAGCTATCTGTCGGGGGAGCCCATGCAGGCTCTATCGATGGAAAGCTAAATCTGAATGCCTGACGGAATGGAGACCGTCAAAGTATAGCCATCTCCCCACCCACTCTATTTATAGCAGATGGTGTGATGGTTCTTTTTTTTTTGTCTGTCACTGTCAGAAAAAGCCTGGAGTCAGGGGTGGAGAAAACCCCAATAATGGCCCCCCACACACTGGGAGAAACCCCTCAGGTTGAGAGGGTAATTAGTTTATTGCTTATCAGAAACAAACTCTCCCACCTTTTTCTTTGGGAGCTGTTTTCTGAAAAGTTAAAAGTTTAGTGAATGGCTATCAAAAATGAAAGGTGGCTATCCATCAAACGTTGTATCTTGAAGGGAACCATTGTGTTGGCAGTCCCTTTCAAAGTACAGAGACGACCACAAGGCCAGCGGTCATGTCAAAATTTGACAGACCCCTGTTAAGATGAGGAAGGTAATGTACTCCATCACCCTGATGAACTGTACTCAATCTGTCAAACTCTAAATTGCCCCCCTTGTGTTCAACCAAATGCTTGTCTCTTTGTCCTTTTAGTTACATAGCAGAACTATATACCACACACAGCAATTTTACAAGTTGGTAACCCTGATTACATTCTTTCATGGGCATATAAACACCCCCCTCAAGTCCACTTTCCCACCTAGATAACCCTGTACTTAGAGTCCCCATTAGTCATTGGCAGAGGCATGAATTTTGCACTGGTGCAGATTAATTATCCCACAGGTTTAGATGAACAATAATTTTGCCTGTTTTTACCCCCATTGTTGATTTGGGTAAAACAATCTCAAATCCTTGCTCTCAAGTCAGCATGACCGCCGAATGAGGCCCGAGGTACTCACATGTTGGTTCTCTAGAGGTCAAGTGCAAGGTGGGTCACAGTCTGCATCTTTGGAGTATGCGGCTTCTTTTCAGAATTAGAGTTACTGGGCAAATGTAGCACAATGGGTCTTATTGTAGATTTATTGCAGACATGTCCCACAGCAAGGGAGTTGTGTCACCCCAGGTGGGTCAGCAAGTGGGTGTTCCTGGTAGCTGCGGCCTTACTAAGCTGACCAGGTCTCCTATGACACTTTCTCGGCTTCTCTCAGCAATAGCAGCACCATATTGCGTCCCACGGTAGCTACTACAGAGACACATGATATGTGAACATCCTTTGAGTATGCTTGTCAATGGGAACCACAGAGAGAGACCTGGAGACCTCCTTGCAGCAGGTGTTGCTGTAGGCTTCAGCTTTACAGACAATCCAATTTTTTCTGGGTGTTTATCATGCCGGAAAAATGCTGGGCTCCTCCTCCTAGTTAGTCTCTTCCCCTACGGGGCCAGGCAGACTCCTTCCTTTTGTGAGGAGGCAGGCAGGCTTCTAGGCACTAAACAGACCTTCAGTTCATCCAGCAGAAAGTGCAGTCTTCATGTGATGTCCCCTAATGTCTGAGAGACTGGCTGCCAGGCAGACACTAGCAAAGGTCGCACAGCAGTCCTTTGATTATTCTATGTAGCACCCCCCTCTTTGGTCATAAAGAAATTAGAACTGGTACAAAATGGGGTAATTTGGTTTCCACATTTAAACACAAGAAAACAAATGTGGATTCAGTGTCTCAATGTTAGGACTGGGCTCGCTTCTGAAGTGCCTGTTTAGGCTGCTCTCCAGAAAGAGCCTTTGTGTAAAATGATGCTTCTCACAAAAGGTGGCACTGGGATTATCTCAAGCAGGTGTACCCATAACATGTCAATGAAGTATGAGCTTTCTGTATCTGGCTGCTATTGGTATTTCTGAAACAGCAATCACGGACCAGCAAAGAAGCTAGTCTTATCTAAAACGTTCTTCGCCTTGATCTACAGAAACTGAAGTCCCACTCTCCCCCCTTCCATTCCAATCCCCTACCATCAAATAAACGGCAGCCCCTTGCTAACAAAGTCTTCATGGAATTTCTAAAGGTAGCCATCCTCCTCACTTTAGTGTTTCTGGATGTTCACTCCCCAGCCACAGGATTACAAGCAACATATTTCCACTGTCTGGGGAAGCTGTCATAATCCTCCATCTTCTGCATGCGAAACCATGCTCCATATGGATCTCACAAGCTTCAATAATCCGACTCATACACACTGATTCTTACTACCATATATATATATATATACACACAAACTATGCATGTATACACAGTTGACATACACACAATATATCAGCTCAAGGCTCTGGGTTTCACATGACAGCAGAACATTACACAAGAGGAGTCACTTGGCCACACTTTCAAAAACACAGATAAAAAGGTCTGGTCAGCCATACGATCACAAATCACAGCACACTGCTACCACAACTTTATGGGCCAAGCACAAGACAGGGGCAATAGTCTTCTGTTCACTATAAGAGCATGCTCGGTGCACCCCTCCAGGTCACAGGAGAGGTCATTGTCAGGGACAAGCCTACGTGCCCACAGTAGATTAGCATGACACCAGGACCAACATAAAAGTCAGGATACTAGTTTCACATGCAGTCTGGTACTCAAAGTAGAGGGGATCACTCATTTACCAGGCAGAGGATATTCTTGTCCCAGCAAACAGAATGAAATGGGGTTAAAAGATGGGACCAGAGGAGAGATAGTTGTCAGCTCAGATACTTCTTGGGGAAAGCCACAAGATCCCTTTAAGCTATTGACCATAGAAAAGTTCACAGTGGCAGGGAATATGTAGGGCCAGATTTATATTTTTGTGGACCATCCACTAACCTGTTGTAATGAAGGCACTGCTGTTATTATTAATCTTTGTGGCCACTGTGGGGTGTTTTAAGGATGCAAGAGTGTGTCCAAGCTGCTCCAGATTTTATTTTTCCCTTCTTTGTTTTCCCCACCACAAATCCCAGGGAAGATGCCATAAAAATAAAATACACCCATTTTGAACCATATCACAAATAGCATAAGAGCGGGTGACTAGAAGAGCATCCTTTCACTCGCTGCGGGGTTCTTTCCATGTGGGAATTCTGCAAACAGGATGGTCAAATAGTGTGGTTTATGCCTGTTATCAAATAATGTGGCCAAACTGGTCGAAGTTTTCTAGGTAGTTATGTATGGGCACACATGAAATAATTAAATTCGAAAGTTGAATATTGTGGCCATCCATCCATGCGTCTATCCATATACATTTTTTTTAAATCTATCTATCCATCAATTTTCCCTCGATCCATTGTTCTATTTTTAACTGTGTATCCTTTCTCCTTCGCTCTGTCCTTCTATCGGTCTTCATCGTTCCTTTCACCCACCAATCCAGTCTTGCTTCCTTTACTCCAGACACCCATTCTTTAAATTGTCTTTTTCCTTTAATCTATCCACCCATCCATCCATGCTTCCATCAATCTATCCATCTTTCTCTGCACTCATCTGTCCTTCCTTCTCCCAGTCCATACATCCTTCATTCTCTCAATCCATCCATACATCCTGTTCCATCTTTCAATTATTCCCTCCAGTCATCCATACTTCTATCCATCCAACTCCATCATTCTCTCCATCTTTCCATCGTTTCATCCACCTTTCTCTCTATTCTTCTTTGCTGCCATTCATCCATCCTTCTCTCCATCTACACTTTCTCCATCCATACAACCATCCATGTTTCTCACCATCTTCCCTCCATGCTCATCTTTATCTCTCCAGCTAGTATCTGTCCATCCTGTAGCTACCCTTCTATCCTTCCATCTTTCTGTCCATCCCTCCCTCCCTTGCATTTGTGTTCTCTTATTTCATTTGTTCCCCCATCTTACTCTATTCTTTCAATGGCACTTCTAAGCTTTCGATTGGACACCAACTTGTCCAATCAAAGTCAAAGAAGCCATAAACAACATTTCAAACGTTTTATGTTACATAGAAACACATAGTGGCACCCACCCCCTGTTCAAGCAAGTAAAGTGTGGAGTTCATGATGCACGTAAGCGACCTTTTAAGCTGTGTGCAGGCAGATAGCTGTCTTTCCTCCCTCAGGCATGTCTGAAGCATTTGTGCGGGTGGAGGCCAAAAACGTTTTCGGTCCACTCCTTGGTTTCTGATCCAAGGAGCAGTTTATAATTATGGACTCGTGCAATGGTGATGGTAGAAACACAGGGGCATATTTACAAGGCAAATCATAAATGATGCTCCACTTTTCTTGCGCTCCACCCCCCTACCGGCACCTAACAAAACCATTGTTCTCTGTATTTACAATACGGCACACCATGGCGGTCATTAGCGGCAACATTTTTAACGCTATTGTGATGCTTTGCTACACTAGCATGAAAAATATTGACGCTAGTGCAGCAAAGCACAGGGAGGCCAATTGAACATAATAGGTGCGTCATTTTAACTCCTGCTCTGAGTGGGCTTTAAAAATGACACAAAAAATGGCGCAGTGAAATTTTGTAGATTTCACTGCGCCATTTTTTCGAGCCTCTCAGTGCCAGAATGACTTTGTTGCCTACATTATGCCTGGCATAGGCATATTGTGGCACTGGGGGTTACAAAGTGTCACAATGCAAGCATTGGGTCACTTTGTAAATATGGCACATTGGAAATGCTACCTAACGCCACATAAGCATAAAAAATGACGCTAATGTGGTGCAATGAGGCGCAAGGGGCTTGTAAATATGTCCCGCAGTATTTGGAGCCACCTAGTGGTGTTGGTGCATTAGCTGCCTCCAGAAAGAACAGTTAAGGCCTGTTGTTTTTTGTGGAAATACATGAGGTAACAGGAGCCTGTCTTCCCTCCCCTTGTGAAGGCCCTTCCCTGTTAGCAGGGCTCAGGCTCTGACAGTTGTTTTTGAAGCCATGCATCAGCAATTAACCTGAAGGAATCACCTTATCTGTTTGTGCAGGTACAAAACCTAAGGAAGACCTGCATAGAAGTGTATTCAGGGTGAGTTTTATAATAATTTTCTCTAGCCATTGCTTGGGTATTTTTAAATTATCAAGAGTGTGTTCAGGCTGCTGCTTTTTTAGGGGCGATTGCAAACCACTCCGTCCCTCTTCCAATCTGTCTTTAGAGGGATTTTAACCACGCCCATGTTACGTCACTCACTTTCATTGGTTTGTGGGCTTGCCTTTTAAAATTCGCTTGTTTTCATTCGTGAAAGGCATGCATACGTCATGCCTTTTCAGGTGTTTAGCTCTCCTCGAGAGCACCGGTAAACTACTGGAAACATACGAGGCTCCATGTTTTCCATATGGTTTCTGGATTACTTTTTCTCTTTATTTCGAAGCGCGATCGCACTGTGTTTTCCATAGCACAATGGCGCGCATTTTTTATTTGATTTAATGTGGCAAGAAAATTCCAGTTAGGAGTTTACAACACTAATAGCTCTAACTCGACATAATGCGGGACCCGTTGCATTGTAAATGCTTGTTTCTTTTTCCCTTTATCGTTTTGCTGCCATGTTTTTAAATTGTGCACAGACCCCTAGGAACCCTTCCACTCTCTTCTTCCCACATTCCGTGAGTCTAGGGGCCCAGAATTAACCCCTTCCCTTAGGGCGTACAGACTGGGCATCCAAAGGAGAGAGAAGGTTAAAGGCATCCTCTTGTGGTATCTTTCCTGTTTGGGACAGTTAGGGTAAAAACAAGGACAGGGCAGCAACCCCTACGAGTTACGGGTCATCTGTCTACCTACTGAAGCCCCATCTACTCTTTTCAGTCATCGCACAATCACAGCTGCAGATAGGAGACCCAAATCCTGCAAATCCACACCCACCAACAACCAGAGGTCACACTGCATTTTGCTGGGCTGACTACATAGTTTTGTTCCCACGGCTGCCTCTTTCTGGGTTTTAACCTACACTGCTCCTGGTTTACTAGATAGTACTTCAGTTGCTTGGTGAGTTCACCTGAAGCTACATTTTCCTGGGTTTGTCCATATGTTCAGGGATATCCTAAGGATTTTGGGGACCCTGTTCGAAACAACTTTGAATTTATGATCCAATTTCAGCTCTTTCAAGCTCTCTTTTGCCGGGTCACTGACAACTCGTCCAAATTCTAAGTGTGTTTACATCTAATACTCGGAGATAGTGATGTGTGTTTTCAATATTGTAACAAAGCTGCAGCTCACGAATATTACTGCAAATAATATCTGTGATACCCTCCCATTTCTCATATGTGAGGTCCTGTTTTGATCTAAAAGAACCTTTTTAAATGGATGTTGGATGAAACAGAAACACAACATGTCTCTACAACTTATCTTTAATAGACTCTCACATATAATCCACATTAAAAATAAATTAAAGAAAATGATATTTAAAACAATCTGTTTAGGAATTATCAAGGGAAGGCTCTCTGCAGACCAGAGCTGGGTCTATCAGGAGATCCTCAGAAAGGCCGGGGTTCTGGGCCAGAGTCCATTTTTCCCATGTCTGACAACACCTCTGCATATGCTGCTCGTAGGTGACTCCATAGCTGTTCTTAAAACTCCTGGAGGTTTATTGGATGCAGTGTCTTCCTGTGATTGCAGCTACATCACCTATGCATGAGTCCATAATGTTCGTGGTCGTTTGAGTGAAGATGCAGCTTTCTGAGGTTCCACCCACATTGCACCTATGAGTGAATTCATAGTTGTCCCTAGAGCTCCGGTGCAGTGTCTTGGGGTCCAAGCAGTGCATGCTTTGTTTAAAAAACTGTAGCTGTACAAAGTGTTTTTAGCAGCCCATCGCCAGCACTGTCAAATGTCAGGGTTGCCAGACACCAAGGCCGTCTAACTTTGATTCCACTTCATGGTCTTCCACCACCAGCCTACACTGCCTTTCTCTTTTTTCTTACTTCTGCAGTTTCTTTTGTAATCTTGCTCTCATTCATTGTCACTTTGCTCTTTCCTTCCTCCTCCTTTCTACATTTTTCTGTCTTTTTCTTCTTTGGTCTGCTCAAAGACTGATGATGGAAAATAATTCCCAGTCTCCAATAATGGGCGCTGGTGTCCGCCACATACAAGGTCCTGCAAAAATTAAGCACTGGGCACCAAGATTTTGGAACAAAGGCTTGTTTCCTGCCTGTCTAGCTCTTGTTCCTGTGACTAATGGAAGGGGACCCATCGCCTCAGTTTGTCCCTAAGCTGTGTCCATGCTTTTTAAAACTCTATTTTGAGCATCAATCAGTTTTCTCTGAATAAGCTTCAGCTTACCCAGAATGCAACAGCTCATCTTGTGCTAGGACTACCCAAGTCAGCTTCTGCCAGGGAGAGTGTAAGTCAGGTTCACTGGCTCCCTATAAGGAAGAGAATCACCTTTGAAGCCCTTTGCTTGACCTATAGGGCTCTCCATTCCCAGGGATCAGAATTCCTTCACTCTGCAATAAAGTGCTACATTTCTAGCTGCCATTTAAGATCAGCTGGGCTTCAGAGGGTGCTTGTCCCCCGATGTAAGAAAACTAGATGGGGTGACTGGGCTTTTTCTCTGCTGCGGCAAAGCTCTGGAACTCTCTTCCAGTACACATTTGTAGGCTTGATGCTTATGTTTCTTTCCATAAGCAACTCAAAACCTGGCTTTTTCCCAGTAGCTCTTATAATGTTCTCCTCGTTCTGACTACTCTGCTTTCAGCGCTTCGATGCCTATGGCCTCAATGCGCTTTAGAAATACCCAAATACAATACAATACAATATTCCTTCCTTGTCTGCCTATATTGCCTACTGGTTCATTGAGGTTTCTCCCACCACTGCCAGGCACAGTCAGGGCAGTGCTAACTGACAGTAGGAGCATGTCTTTTATGCATCATGTCCATAGATATTATTTAGAGTTTGGCGGATCCCTGACAGCCCTATTTAGAGTGCGCAATGCCTGTACGCACTCTAAATAGGGCGGAAGAGTCATTTTCTGCTTCTTCAGTTTCTGCATCCTCCAATCTCTACAGAAGGCCCCATTGGCCAATATATTTAGATCTATGTTTAAAAACCCTCTCAGCTATTATAAACTGTGATTAATAAACTGTGCCTAGAAATGCAGCATAAGCCACACATTTCCCTAAAGGTTCATGCAAGTGAGAACGCAATACCCCATGTATGACTGCATTTATGTTCTATACCGTATTCATCAATTTTACTGGCAAGTGGTGCTTTCAATCTTTCTTTTCACACACATTTCCTTAAATTCCCAATGTTCTCAGTCCATGGTCTTTTCTTTAAAAAGGCTCTATTTGCTGTTACATCTCATAAACTGTTGCAAAGGTAGACTAATGCCAGGACCACTGGAATTATGCGTTTGTGCGGCTGCAGCGATTTTCGCATGATTATAGATTTGCAGCATTTGCCACATAATCCATCATCTGCTGCATAATCTGCAGATTTTAACAATAAATTGTTTCCAGCTCAAACGGTTCAAGAGTTAATAAAAACAAAGCAACACGTGTTGCTGCACAGTGGAAGGCCCTTTGCAAAGGTTGACTGGTCACATTTCTGTTGCTTATTGCTGTAGTTGGGTATTATGTTGGTACTAATGAGGTGCAACTAATGCCCAGACAGTATTAACATGTGTAAAAAAGAAAAAGTAATGAAGCTGCTGCATGAAGCCACATAGTTTGTCTTTTCTTGGCACATAATTTACTCAACTGTGCCGCATAATTTGGCCCTCCTCTACCGCATTGTTCCAGTGGCTCTGACTATGTAAATACTAATACTAATTATTTAAATGATAACGAAAAATGTTGCTTTCAATGAAATCAAACCATATTGTGATATTTTTAGGAAGATATTGTTGGGAGTCGGCAGGCCCACACCCCTGTCCAAGCCAGAGAACCCTCTTATGCTGCAACAGTTCCTTGGGTCCATGCACCCTCTCCCTGCCAAAGCATCTATGTAACCTATGGGCCTGGGAAGTAGCATGAAGTGGGAACTCGGTTCTATGTGGGTTCAGTTTTAAGTGGTGTTGGGTCACCCATGCGTAAACGAAGTTCAAGCATGTGGCAGTGTGTAGAAAGGTGAAGCTGGTTATCAGTAGCATACGAGTGCATAGTGCACCCATACTTTTAATCAGCTCATCCAAGAGTTTGATGTACTTGCAGGAGAGCGATGGTGACAGCATTGAGCCTTTTGGAACCCAAGATGCCAGTGGTACCAGAGTATAATTGGGCTCTTCCAAGGTGACCAGAATATATTTCAGGATATTGGTGGGCAATGCTTCTTCAATGATGTCAGAGAGAGCTGCAAGGTCTGAAAGGACCAATAGAGAAGGCTTTTTTTTTTCTATTAGCTTCCTCCATGAATCATCAGGCCATAACCCCACATAGCCGCATCACATAAAATTGTCTGAGACAAATTTCATAAAGGGTGAGACTACACACACATTTCAGTTGTTTTTGACATATAAAACCTCTACCCATCCAAATCATAGTGTATTTGTAAAATGGTGGAAAGATCAGTGTGCAACACACATGTAACAGAAAAATCATTAGCAAAGTCAGCAGGCTTGGCTTGAATGTTCCAAGGCTCACGTAAACACTGACATTCACAAATACTATTTACATACGTTGTGTGCACAAATGCTGTTTATCGCAATATTGGGTACCATATTGGCTTTGCCAATATGGGAGAGGGGGCGGAGTAACAAAAATAGATTGATTTTTGTATGGAATGACTATAGAAGATAAATAATTGAATGTGATAAGCAGCATGATGATAGAATGCCCCTTTCAGATGTAAAATAATCCATCATGCATTTCAATAGAAGCACTCGGAAGGCGGAATGATACACTAATTAATATGAGGTAAGACAGTAATAGCCTCTTGGTGGAACCAAAGCCCAAATGTTAGCAATTCTCCTTGTCGATGGCTGCGTTAGGAGTTGACCTGAAGCGCAGTAAATCATCATGTGAAGGAACAACTAAGAATCATAGAAAAGAGAGCACTTGGGGGAAAGTCAAACAAATGAAGACATTGATGAGTATGAATATTAAAGTGTTTGCAAACTAGTTGTGAAGGCTGCGGGTGTGGATCAAGAAACTGTGTATGGGTAGTTCCTTAAAATGCACAAAATATCATTAGTTCATTTTAATTCGTAGCTCAATTGGAAACTGATGCACAAAGGCTTGTTGAGAGAAGAAACAATTGAGCGGATAGAGGTGTTTATATTTTCACAATCTCAGAAATAATATCTGAATGCACAGACAGAATATAGCAAAGTTGACTATATTAAAGTTCAGTTGGAATACTGGAGATAATATGTTAATTCATAATTATTATCTATATCAATTCCAAAAGAGTCAAATTCTTAATGGTGTTTTTATCACATGCATTCTTCAATTTACCTGTGTGTACTCTAATAACACTTTAGTGCCCCTTAACACTTTCCATTCCCAAACCTTTAAAACCCAGCACTACCCCTAAATACTACCATTCCCTGTACCCTAAAGAAACCCTAACTTTTCCTTAATGCTAACATGCCCTCAACCCTAAAGGCCCCTTACTACCACTTCACAGTGCCCTTCCCCAAACCCTAGAAAGCCCTTCCTGCTACTTGATGTTATTTTTCCTAAACCTTAAAAACCTTTTACTATCCCTTAATGCTGCTCTTCATTGAACCTAAAAAAATCCTAATTTCCACTTAATGCTTCCCTTCTCTGAACACCAAAAAACCCTTTTAGGCTACCAATGCATGGTCCCTAAAAACCCCAAACTACCCTTTAATGCTACCCTCCTCTGAACTCTAGCAGTCTTACTATCCCTTAACGGTACCCTTCCCTGAACCTACAAAACCCTCAGATCGGCTTATTGGTACCCTTCCCTGGACCTTAAAACCTGTTTTATGTTTTCTATGCCTGGTGCCTAAAAACGCCTGACTACACCTTATTGCTACAAATCCTTAACCCTACCAATCCCTTACTACTTCTTCAGGGCACCCTTCCCTAAATCCTAAAACCCTTTATCATTCCCCTCCCCCTCCCCATCTAACTGTAAATGGTTCTCTCTACTTTACCAGGAGGATGCTCTTTCCCCCCGTTCTTAATACACTTACCTTTGTCCTTTAAGGCACAACGCTTTTCTATTTTTTTTTCGTGGCACAATTTGATTTCATTGTATTGAGTAGATAACTTTTTTGACACAAATATTTTGCCGTCTACTAACGGCACCCATTACAGAATAAGGGCCTGATTTAGAACTCAGCGGACGGGTTACTTCGTCACAACAGTGACGGATATCCCATCCACTGAAATATAAATCCCATAGTAGCCTAGATTTCAGCGGACGGGATATTCGTCATCGCTGTGACAGAGTAACCCATCCGCCGAGTTCCAAATCAGGCCCTATATCTGAATTCTTATCCACAATAGATACTAGTAAATTAGTTCAGACCTTGGACATACCTGTATGTAGATTTGGGTGGTGTAACAATTGAATTATGTGATTGTATTCTCGCGATGTTTTCAGTCATGCAGATTTTCATCTACACTCCTGTAGTTTTTTCTTGGGAGTGTCCGTTGCAGTAGCTCGCAAGCGTTTTTCTATGCATACCTTATTTATCTTTTTCTCATGAGTACTCTGAATCATAACAGTGTCACTCTAGTACCCCAAGCATGTTCTATGCAGTTGCATACATTGCTTATCTTTAAACACAAAGAACACTTGCTTAGACTCAGGGGCGGCTCCTTCACAATGGCGAAAGAACGTCGCCCCCCTGGCTGAGTCAGCAGCAGAAAATAAGACCGTAGTTCACTATTGTTTTATTTTTCTGGAGGGGCGGGGCTGGTCATGGGAGGGGATGAGGAGAGAGTGCGCCTAAGTGCGCGTATGTGTTTGGCAGGCCGGGCTGGAGACACAGCCGGGCTGGAGAAACTACACAGGCCCCAGGGTTGTGTCTGAGCGGCAGTCCAAGCCGCTCAGACCAATTCTGGCACTGCCTTCATGTTAACTTCAGCATGAAAGCAGCACCAGGATTGCTGGAGAGCCTGTGCTGGTGCCTCATTGAATACTGGGACACCACATTGAGAGAAGAGGAACGACAAGCAAGGCAGCAGGAGATGGTGACATCCGTGAAGGTAAGTTTCTTTTATTTTATTTTTTATTTTCACCCCTGTTCTGTTTCCGTCACCCACCCCAGCCCTCCCCTCGAGATTTGTGGCGGCCGCCACTTCTTAGAATGCTTATGAAAGTCTCAATTTTTACAAGGGTGCAGTCCGCACTCCGAAATCCAGGTAATTGCATGCAGGGCCCGATTGAGTGCTGGTGGTACCCGGTGCAACATACTTTTTTGGCACACATCCCACTGATCTCCTCCTCAGATTCTCTCACTACCACCTAGCAAAAGTGCCCCTCATCTCTCCATAACCTTTCTCTCGCATGCATTCATTTGTTTTAAAGTACTGGTAAAGGTGGCTTTACTTATACACTCAGCTGTCAACATAAAATACAGATCTGTTTTTTGCAGCCGGCATATTAACCCTCTGTGCTAATTTACAGCGAGTCAAAACTGGCACTAGACAAAACATCTGATCTCTCTCTCTCTAGCAGGAACATTAATCGAAAAAGTTATCTGGACATTTTGATTGCTGCTTGAAAGCTGAATGTACA
The DNA here is from genome assembly GCF_031143425.1 of Pleurodeles waltl. Lineage (NCBI taxonomy): Eukaryota > Metazoa > Chordata > Amphibia > Caudata > Salamandridae > Pleurodeles > Pleurodeles waltl. The sequence goes on from NC_090449.1 coordinate 1,043,020,152, forward strand.
ACGAACTCTGCAGCAGGTGCTTTTAAATCTTACGTTATTGCTAAACCCAGTGCCTCCACCGTGAGGTCAGTGCCTCCCTTCCAGGTCAGCCCCTGGTCAGCGCCCAGTGCAGCCGCACCAGTCGCACCGCCCTAAAGCCGTCCCTGATTGCATGCTTTTATTAGTTTTGTGACAATTACACACACATCTAGAAGAAAAATTGAGGCTGTGCTCCGCACTAATCAGGATTCCCCTTTTGTAATGTAATTTTAACCCCGCAAATTGTGACAGGCACAGGTAAAACAGATTAACATGAGTGTTTTTTAATGTGTGATCATCAGCAGCCCCTCTTCTTTGGCAGAGGAGCGTTGCCCCCCCCACCCCCGCCAGCAGCTCCAAACGTTTTACAATAAAACGAGAATAACTTATGTTTAATATCGTTTCATTAAAAAAAAAAGGGGAGCCTGGGCCGTGACAGGGACAGAGGAGGAGTGCACAGCACTCCCCTCAATGAGATTGTGTGTTTTACCGGCCGTCTGGGGCCTGCCAAAAACACATGAGCACTGGGATCTCTCCAACCCAGCACTGTGTTGCCGGGTTGAAGGCAGCAGGCACAGGCTCCCACTCTACCTCGGAGCGCCAATCCAGAGTGCTCCAGCCAATCCTAAGACTGCTTTCATGCTGCCAGCAGCATAAATGCAGTGCTAGGATTGGCCGCCAGGCATACTGGGAGCTTGTGCCTGTTGTGAGGACTGAGGAGCAGCGCTGCGTGCCGGCGAGGAAGGTACCCCCTCCCCCGCCATGCTCCACCCCTTCCCCCGCGAGCCGCGACTGTGTGGGATGCAGGTGCCTTCCTTCTATTGGTGGAACAGGTGAAGTGGCACTGGGGACCACAGTCCGGAGGGGCCCACTGTACCCTGATCGTTGCTGTATTTCACCGTTCAGACATCGACCCGAGGGGCCAATTACCCTCCTTGCACCAGTGACCGTGACACACTGCTACGCCGCTGATGTGATGTACCATTTATTCACAGATTCATAAATGGACACATGTTCAGAATGCTTATTGGGCCAGCGTGGAAAAAAGGGGGAATTTAATGAAGTTAAAGGAATGAACCATTAAGAAGACTGAAAAATAAAACAATATAAAATCGTCAATGAAAAGAAGAAAAAAGACAAATGTTAAGTGAATTGCACTGTTTATCTTGGTCATGCTGTTTTAAAAGAACAGCATTCAATTTCATGTGGCTATTTTCAGCAGACGTTGTTGGCCTGTATGTTGAAGATGCCCAGAATATACAAGTTTGCTCTCCAGGCAGACTTGCCTGATCTGACCTGTCTGGACCAGATCTGACTTGACCGAACCTGACATCAGGGCAACAGCAGGTAATTTGGTAAAAGCTGGGAGAAGAGCACACCGCACTATAGACAGAGAGCAGGTGTGCTCCGACTTAGCTTCAAATGAATTAAATCTGAAATCAGTCAAAAAACGATACAATTAATTTGCAATATATATATATATATATATACACACACACACATATATATATATACACACACATGTCACACATATATATGTATGGTATTTGTATAACACAAACCACCCCGGAAGGCAGAGGAGCGCTGCACAGGGTCAAAGACATAGATAAAGTCAACAAACAATTGGCCAGTCATTGGATCTAATGTTCTTTAAAGGTGTGAATCTGCAGTGTGTTCACTAAATTCACCAAAAGTGCATTCCTTCAAACATCTACATAATTATTTTAACTAGTGATGCTAACTGCATGACAGATGCTCCTCCTAACAGATGTGTGTCAAAAAATCGGGGTGTCAATACTTACTTAGAAAAAATACTGAATCCAATATATCGACTACAGCTATATCGTCAGGATCAGTATATATAAATGTAGATTTGATTTCTTTAACTCCATATCTTCAGACATTGACTATATATATATGGGTAGTTATAGTTAGGTCTGCGTTTCTGTCGAAGATGCCTTTTTTGGTATGAATCAATGAATGGAAGGACATATAGAGCGCACAGCTACTCAGTGTCACAACTCTGATCAGACAGGTAGCAACCTGTTGTATGGTTGCTACTAAGATAATAGGACTACATACTAGGACGACAGAACTTCAGAATGTGGGGGACTGAGTCCGTCCACACCATCAGGAGCTGCCAGCCTAATTACTGCCTAGCTCACAGTGCTTCACCCAAACCTCTAACCCCGGTAACGGGGTGGAAGGTGATTATGGCAAACTGAACATGACACTCTAAGGAAGTTGTGGAAACAGATCTCACCCTTTTGTTACTCATACATGCCCAGGTGAAACACAAGAAAGATACAAGATAAGTTTTCAATACATTTATTGAAACAATCGCAATCCTAATAGAGAGCGAGCTATGATAATTAACCACTTGTATGCCACGCATGTAAAGGTTATGTCTGGTGGCACATCGCTGCTGTGCCACGGATGTAACCATTACGTCCAGGCTGTGACTCACAGGGGGAGCGCTCCCTCTTTGGGCCAACAAACCCTCCCCCCCCAGGCAGGTATGGCAGCGGAAGTGCTTCTGCTGCCACCTCCAAGCCCCCTGTGACATTTGGTGATGTCAGCGCGCAACACACGCTTACTTCTTCAGAGGTCGCCCCTGATGAGCTGGAAGCTCTGTTTCCAGCGTGTCCCGAGGAGAAGCTGATTAGTTTCTGCTCAGGAAGGGGGAAGGGGGAGGTCAAGAGGCATGAAAGGAAAGGAAACACTTTTCCTTTCCTTTCATGCCTCTCTGAGCATTCCTGCTGCACGATCGCATCACCCTGCAGGAATGCCCACTAGACACCAGGGATGTTTTTTTTTTGACAATTTCACATAAGGGGAGTGGCCTCTTAGGCAAGAGTCGCTTCCCAGGAGGCCATTATAATTTAGGTCATTTCTGCCCCCTTTGGGGGCAGATCAGCCTATTTTAATTAGGCCCATCTGACCCCAAGGGGGGGGCAGAAACCACTAGACACCAGGGATTTATTTTGTATTATTTTACATAAGGGGAGGGGCTCCTTATGCAAGGGTCGCTCTCCATGGGGGCCATTCCCCCACCCCAAATAAATGGGGACAATGTTGTTCTGCCCCCTGGGGGGCAGATGGGGTAATTACCCCTGATCTATCCCTTGGGGGGCAGAAAGCACAATAGATGCCAGGGATAAAATATAGAGGGGTGGGGCCTGCCAACCACTATGAGCATAATTATGCCCCCCACCCCAACTGAAGGGGGCAACAATCTTTCAACACCCCCCCCCCTGCAAACCAAAGCATCTCATCCCAATGGCGAGCAAGAGGACATTTGACTCTTTTGGGTTTTGACTTTTACATATGGGCCAAGAGAGCTTGGCTAGTTTCCAATATTGTCCAACTTGGAATGGTGAGAGGCTGCTCTTTTTGGACTTCGGTACGCCGCCACCCAGAAAAACATACCAGACCTAGACACATCTAAAAAGTAGACATCTGGGTGAGTGCAGGGTGGTGTGCTTCACATGTATCCCACACCATTTTCATGCCCACAATGCCTTGCAAACCTCCAACTTTTCTTAAAATCACCCATTTTCCCTACATTTTTGTGATGGAACCTTCTGGAATCCACAGGAATCCACAAGATCCCTACCACCCATCATTGTCGCATCTATACTGATAATTTTTTTTGCCTCACTTGTCAGCCTAAAAACGTTTGGAAAAAAAGCTGCCCTTTTGGGCCCCTTTGGTTCCCCCTCAATTTCTACATGTTTTTGGTCCTTCCCTATCACAGGCACTTGGCCCCCTACACAAGTGAGGTATCATCTTTATCAGGAGAACGAGGGGAAGGCTGGCTGGTATTTGTACCGGTACGGTGATCCCACACAGAAATTTGAGCAAAATGTTATTCTTTAGCTGAATTTAAGGTTTGCAGGGGTTTCTGGGTAGGAAAATGCTGGGGGATCCACACAAGTCACACTTCCCTGGACTCCCTTGAGTGTCTAGTTTTCAGAAATGTCTGGCTTTAGTAGGTTTACCTAGATGGCTGCCAAGCCCAGGACTAAAAACGCAGATGTCCCCCTTGCAAAAACATGTAGTTTTGTAATAGATAATTTTGATGTGTCCGTGTTGTGTTTTCGGCCCTTTCCTGTCACAGGCACTAAGCCAACCCACACAAGTAAGGTACCATTTTTATTGGGAGACTTGGGGGAATGCTGGGTGGAAGGAAGTTTGTGGCTCCTGTCAGATTCCAGAACGTTGCAGCACCGAAATGTGAAGAAAAATAGTTTTTCAGCTAAATCTTGAGGTTTGCAAAGGAATCTGGGTAACAGAACCCAGTGACAGCCCCACAAGTCACCCCATACTGGATTTCTATAAGTGTCTAGTTTTCAAAAATGTATAGGTTTGCTAGGTGTCCCTAGGTGCTGGCTGAGCTAAAGGCCAAAATCCACAGCTAAGCACTTTTCATGAAACGTCAGTTTTCATTGGAAAAATGTGTTGTGTCCACGTTGGGTTTTGGGCCGTTTCCTGTCGCTGGCACTAGGCCCACCCACACAAGTGAGCTACCATTTTTATTGGGAGACTTGGGGGAATGCTGGGTGGAAGGAGGTTGGTAGTTGCCCTCTGATTCCTGAACCTTTCATCATCGAAATGTGAGCTAAAAGTGTTTTTTAGCCCAATTTTCAGATTTGCAAAGGATTCTGGGTGATAGAATCTGGTGAGAGACACACAAGTCATCCATCCTGGATTCCCCTAGGTGCCTAGTTTTGAAAAATGTTTGAGTTTGGTAGGTTCCCCTAGGCGCCGGCTGAGCTAGAGGTCAAAATTCCGAACTAGGCACTTTGCAGTGTTTGTTTCCATTGGGAAAATGTGATGTGTCCACATTGAGTTTGGGGCATTTTCTGCCACAGGCACTAGGCCTACCCAGACAAGTGAGGTACCATTTTTATCAGGAGACTTTGGGAAATGCTGGGTGGAAGGACGTTTATGGCTCCCTTCAGATTGCTGAACTTTGCATCATTGAAATGTGGGAAAAATGTGTTTTTTAGACACATTTTGATGTTTGCAAAGGATTCTGGGTGACAGAACCTGGTGATAGCCTTACAAGTCACCCCATTCTGAATTCTCCTAGGTGTCTACTTTTCACAAATGTATAGGTTTGCTAGGCTTCCCTAGGTGCCAGCTGAGCTAGAGGCCAAAATCTACAGCTAGACACTTTGCAAAAAACGCATCCATATTCATTCAGAAAATGTCATGTGTCTACATTGAGTCTTGGGGAGTTTCCTGCTGCGGGCACTAGGCCTACCCACACAAGTGAGGTGCCATTTGTATCTTGGGGGAATGCTGTGTGGAAGGAAGTTTGTGGCTTCCCTCAGATTCCAGAACTTCGCAGCACCGAAATGTGAGGAAAAAGAGTTATTTTAGACAAGGTTTGAGTTTTGCAAAGGATTCTGAGTGACAGCACCTGGTCAGAGCCCCACAAGTCACCCTATTCTGGATTTCCCTAGGTGCCTAGCTTGCAAAAGGGTATAGGTTTGCTAGGTTTCCCTATGTGCCGGCTGAGCTAGATGCCAAAATCCACAGCTAGGCACTTTGTTAAAAAAAGTGTCTGTTTTCATTAAAAAAATGTGATGTGTCCATGTTGTGTTTTGGGGCATTTCCTGTCGCAGGCATTAGGCCTACCCACATAGGTGAGGTGCCATTTTTATTGGGAGACTTGAGGGAATGCAGGGTAGAAGGATGTTTGTTGCTCCCCTCAGATTCCAGAACTTTCCATCAACGAAATGTGAGGAAAAAGTGTTTTTTGGCCAAATTTTGAGGTTTGCAAAGGATTCTGGGTAACAGAACCTGGTGGAGCCTCCCATAGACAGCCAATGTACCACACCAACCGCCAGGGTGGAAACAACACTCACCACGGCGGTAGCCAACAACAGCCAGGCAGAAGACAAAGTACCGCCCACGATATTAAGACAGCGGAAACCGCCACCTTTTCCGGGGCGGTACCAACGCCAACAAAAGCCTGGGGGAAACAGAGCTCAGAAGTGAAAGGACTCACCATTGGAGACACAGGGAAGAACAACGCCGCCATGGAACCCGAACTGAAAGTCTTCCCGATGATCCTCTATGTTATGCTCCACCTGGAACACCAATGCTGACGAAGACTGCGGTGAGTACAGCCGCCTAGCACACAAGGGAGGGTGGGAAGAAAACAAGCACACACCCGCACAACACACACAAGACACACACACACCATACACACAACCAGCTGCAGACTTAAACCAACGGCACGCGACACACAGCATAATAAAACATGGACCAGATTGTTTAAGTACTGTCAATGTATTAAAATAGCAAAACCCACCACACAAACCAATTAGTTCATAAAGGGCCAATGCCCAGTCCAAAGTCATAAGGGCACACAAGGCCACAGGGCACAGTCCAAGGCCCAACTTGTATCCTGACACATCCGGAGAGAACACTGCAGGGGCATCAGTCTCCAAGTGGGAAGGCACCTCAGGGGGATGGGGTGGAGGGTGCACCCCAGCCGAATACATGAACTTTCCCACTGGTTCTGGAGGGGGCAACATGCCCATTGCTTTGTCCTGGGGAGTGCAAGGCCACAGTCCCTGAAGTGGGTGACTTTCCTCCTAGTTCTGGATGGGAGCATGCCCATTGCTTTGCCTGTGCCACTCTTGGGTGTTATCTTGTGTGCATGCCCGTCTGTATGTGTGCCTGGGGGGGGTTGGGGTTGAGGAGACTGGGACTGGGAAGTGGTAGTTGGAGGTGGGATGGTAAAAATGGAACAATGGCTGCCATCAGAGAGGAGGTCAGAGCCTGAATCGATCTCTGCTGGGCAGCCAATCCACTGTGAATGCCCTCCAGGAATGCATTGCATTGCTGCATCTGGGATGCCAGCCCCTGGATGACATTCACAATGGCTGACTGTCCTACAGAGATGGATCTCAGGAGGTCAATAGCCTCCTCACTTAGGGCAGCAGGGTTCACTGGTGCAGGGCCTGAGGTGCCTGGGGTGCAGGTGATGCCCACCCTCCTGGGTGAGTGGGCCCGGGCAATTCGCTGAGGGGCTACTGGGAGGGCGGTGCTGGCACAGGGGGTGGTGGCTGTACCTGCAGCTGGGGTGGTCACAGAGGTGTCCGTCACCACGAGGGAGCTCCCATCGGAGGAGGTATCAGAGTCTGTGTTGCCTCCTCCAGTCTCCACCGTGGTGCTCCCCTCGCCCTCCGTCCCACTGGTTTCCCCGACATCGGTGGACTCTGCCTCCAGGGTCCTGTGGGATGCAGCTCCCTCTGTCACCAGTGCCCCTGCTCCTCCACCAGATGATTCTAATGCATACAAGGGCAGGATGACAAAACAGGAAAGGGGGGGGGACAAAGGATACACTTGGTCTATGACTGCACCAACACCACCAATGGCATGCACATCACCGTCACACACAGGACACCGGCTTAAGCACTATGCATTGCACTACCAGTGAAATGGCTCGTCACTAAGGCAAGATGAGGACCACACACCGCCAACTGCAGCACATTAGGGACCCATAATGCCTTGCCTCAAATGGACTGCTAACAAGCTAGGTTACCTGTATTTGCAATGCAGCCATTACCCTTCAGTTCACCCACACTGCAATGTCTGGCCCGACCTTAGGGGCACCCACTAACACACATCCACCACCCGGATACCACCCCACCAGCCAAAATATGTAATGAAACCCACTGTACTTACCCCCTTGTGGCTGCTGTGATGCCCTCAAGTGCCCATCTAGCTCAGGTTAGGCCACTGCCAGTATGTGGGCCATCAGGGGGGTCAGAGTCCGACAGGCACCCCTTCCTCGTTGGGAGGCCATCCTCAGCTGGGCCTTCCGCGGTCTTCCGTGCCCAGCATCTCAGGTCCTCCCACCGTTTCCGACAGTGGGTGCTCCGCCTGCCATAGACCAACAGGGTCTGCACGTCCTTGGCTATGGCACGCCATAATCCTTTCTTTTGATGGGTGCTGACCTGCAGAAGGAATACAGACAGGAGAACTCCATTAAACAAACAGTCCAGCCTATCACACAAATGGCCCACCATACCTGATTCCATCACCATTGGCACACACATAGGCCAGCGCAAATGTACACCGCCAACAGTCAACCCCCCCAACCCCCACCCACCCTTACACAATGCCTTCACACATATCTCCATGCATCCATGCCACATGCATTGTGCCCAAAGTGTACTCACCTGTTGGTCTGGAGGCCCATACAGCTGTCCGTACTGGGATAGGACCCCATCCATTAGTCGCTCCAACTCCTCCGAAGTGAATGCTGGGGCCCTTTCCCCGGTCACACGGGCCATGGTTGGTTCCAGACACAGGTCACAGCAGCACACGCAGTGTAGGTCTTCTCCTGTTGAAGGTCAGGAAACAAGTGAGGAATCAGCTAGAAAATGGCGGTCACGTCCGCGGTGGTGTACACCATCACCACCGGCGTACATCCCCATTGGCCACTGTACTCCATAGGGCCCCATATTATCCAATGAGGAATTGCATAGCAGTGCAAGACTGCCTTCCGCTACGACGCCCAACGTCGGTGAAATTACCTCACTTCCACCTGTCCCTCCATACAGGACAGGCGGTCACCATTTCGGGGAGGGGAGGACAGGCCTAACGACAATTACTGCATCACAGGTTAAATTAGCACATACTTCGCCATTAACACTGTCCCAATACATAAGTGCACCATGTGGATTGCAGTTGTGGTTCGGTTGTTTCAATTGTGAAAGACTACTCACTCTTGTGTCCTTTAGATACCTACCACTATGGATGAAAAGGAGGTGGAGACATGATCCTGGGTACAGACCTCTGGTGGACTTGGCTACACTGGAGGACAGGCACATAATACTGACTTATAGACTGGACAGGGCCACAATCTCAGAGCTGTGTGCCCAGTTGGAGCCTGACCTGATATCACCTATCCATCATCCGACTGGGATCCCCCCTCTTGTGCAAGTTCTATCAGTGCTCCATTTTCTGACAACTGGGTCTTTCCAAGTGACAGTGGGCTTAGCAGCAGGAATGTCACAGCCGATGTTTTCAATCGTGCTGGCAAGAGTTTGGGCTGCCCTGGTGAAACACATGTGCAACTACATTTTTCGTTCCCCCAGGTGGAAGATTTGGCCACTGTGAAGGACGGATTCTATGCAGTGGGACATATCCCCAATATTATTGGTGCGATTGACGGTACACATATAGCGTTTGTCCCCCCGCCAGAATGAACAGGTGTTCAGGAATCATAAGAGTTTCCACTCAATGAATGTGAAAATGGTGTGCCTAGCGAACCAGTACATCACCTGCGTCAATGCTAAGTATCCTGTGTCGGTGCATGATGCCTTTGTTCTGAGGAATAGCAGCATCCCAAATGTGATGGCCCAACTACAGAGGCACAGGGTGTGGCTAATAGGTGAGCCAGGGTCCCCACCCACTGTATGTCAGTGTATGCCTTCAGGTGTTCTCCCCATAGGATTGTGTGTGGCTAAATGTTGTCCCTCAATACTTGCAGGTGACCCTGGCCACCCAAACCTATCTTGGCTGCTGACTCCTGTGAGGAATGCCAGGACAAGGGCTGAAGAACGTTATAATGAGGCACATGGAAGGACCAGATGGATCATTGAGAGAACATTCGGCCTCCTGAAGGCCAAGTTCAGGTTCCTCCATCTGACAGGTGGATCCCTGTGCTACTCACCTGAGAAGGTCTGCCAGATAGTAGTGGCATGCTGCATGTTGCACAACCTGGCCCTCAGACGACATGTACCTTTTCTGTAGGGGGAGGAGACTGGAGATGCCCCTGTGCTAGCAGTAGACCCAAGGATGAACAGGCTGAGGATGAGGATGAGGAGAGAGAACATCAGTAATCTGTCAGTAGTTCCAATGGCACACAGGTGAGACAGTGTAGATTAATATTCCTATGATTATTGGTGCATTCTGTTTGGCTGTGGCAAGATGGCATTCACTTCCTTTTAACTCTACTTACTGTCACCTATGGTTTGCCATATTGCAGATGTTGGTGGCATAACAACTGTGTACTGATGTGCTGACTGCAGCCAGTTACAGGGCATTATTTCTATGCTCCCACAATGTACAGTACTTTTGCAATGGATTTAACTGTTTCCATGAGTAAACATTTTCAAAATAAAACATACAAGTAGTCGAATTGTGTCTAACGGTGGTTATTGAAGTGCAAACATTTTTGGGGAAAGTGCAATGGAATGGGGTGATGATGGAGGAAAGTCCAGGGTATTGTTCCACTCTGTTTGTAGCACAGGTGCAGTGTCCCTGAGGCATTGGAAGGGGAGCAAAGGCAGTTCAAAGTGGACAAGGCGACAGGGTGGGACACAAAGGGGATAATCAGGAGAGTCTCATTTCCTGGTGGTGGACTTGGCGAGTGTCTCTGGCTTCTGTCTGGGTCACAGGGAACATTTGCGGGGTGGTTCACCTTCTGCAGGGGGAGGGGTGCTGGTGGCATGTGGGTCCTGTGGCGGGGCCTCCTGCCCACTAGCGGCAGTGGAAGTGGCCGGCTGGTCAATAGACTGGCTAGTGGTAGGGCCCGCTGGTGTGCTGTTGCCTCCCTCATGATGTTGGTCATGTGTGCCAGCACCCCTGCTATGGAGATCAGGGTGGTGTTAATGGCCTGCAAGTCCTCCCTTATCCCCTGTTACTGTCCCTCCTGCAGCTGCCTGTTCTCCTGCACGTTGTCAAGGATCTGGCCCATCTTGTCCTGGGAATGTTGGTAGGCTCCCAGGATCCCGGAGAGTGCCTCCTGGAGGGTCGGTTCCCTAGTCCTGTCCTCCCCCTGGCACACAGCAGTCCTTCCAGTGTCCCTGTTGGCCTGTGCCTCTGTCCCCTGAAAGGTGTGCCCACTGCCACTGACCCCAGGTCCCTGATTGTCTTGGGGCGAGGTGTGGCCTGGGGTCCCTGTACAGGTGGGCACACTGCTGATTGACGTGTCCTGGGGACAGAGGTGTGGGTACGCTGGGTGGGTGCTGTGCTGCTGGATCCTGTAGGGGGAGGCTCTGTGGTGGTCTGTGCATGGGCTTGGGTAACTGGCTGTCCAGTGGTCCCTGATGGGCCAGGTAGGTCATCCAGATCCAGAAGTCCAGAGTTACTGTCATCACTGGGGGCATCTTCTGTTAGGGGACTGGATAGTTGTGGCACCTCCTCTCCACTGACATTGGTGGGGTACCTGTGGGGATGTAAGTGACGTATTATGCTTCATGTGTATGACTTTTGTACATCCCTGGCTGCCCCTCTGTCGTTGGTGTTGCCCTGCCACCTTTTGCTTGTGAATGGTGATGTATTGTGGGAATGTTAGTTTCCCTATTATGTGCATGCTTTAGTGATGAGTGTCCATGCAGGGCTGGGAGGGCAGTCCATACATTGGTATAACATGCAGGGCTTGGCATTGTGGTTAGTCATATGTGTAGGTGCAGTGTGTGGGATGGAGTGGAGTGATGGGAGCGAGGGTGAGGGTGTGAGATGGCATGCAGGTATGGGGGGTGATAAGTAGTAAATATTGATTTACTAGTCCAGTCCTACCGCTACTCCAGCGAGTCCCTCAGGATGCAGTAATGCCAAGACTTGCTCCTCCCATGCTGTGAGCTGTGGGGGAGGAGTTGGGGGTCCACTGCCAGTCCTCTGTATGGCGAGCTGGTGCCTTGCTGCAATAGAATGTACCTTCTCCATAGGTCATTCCACGTCTTCCTGATGTCATCCCTTCTTTTTGGGTGCTGTCCCACGGTGTTGACCCTGACCAAGATTCTCCGACATAGCTCCATCTTCCTTACAATGGATATCTGCTGTACCTGTGCTCCAAACAGCTGTGGCTCTACCCTGACAATTTCCTCCACCATGACCCTTAACTCCTCCTCAGTGAAAGAGGGGTGCCTTTGTGGTGCCATAGTTGTTGTATGTTGTGTGTTGGTGAGAGTGTGTTGGGTGATGTGGTGGGGTGTGTGATGTGGGGTGCGTGAGGGATATATGGGTGTCAGTGCTGTGTTTGTAGTTGTCTCTGTGATGTCAGTGGCTTACTCTTGCAGTCTTTTGGTGTTGGCAAAGGGTTGTGGGTACTGTGGGTGTGTGTTTCATAGTAGTGTGGGTGTGTGGGTGTGGTGTGTTTATGGGTGTCAGGTGTGTGTTTTTGGTATTGTCCAATGTGGTGTTTTTTTGTATGTGGGTGTCCATTCTGAGCACGGCAGTGTGTACCACCAATGGTTTACTGCTGTTGAATGTCCGCCATGGTGATTCGTGGATCATGTTGTTTTGTTGGCGTAACGGTATGGGTGTTGGTACCACCACTTTTGCACTGCCCTTTGGGCTGGCGGATTTGTGTATGTGGCTGTATTCTGTCGGATTGGTGTGTGTGTGTCATAATATGGTTGACAGATATCTGCCACTGCGGCAGTATGTTGGCAGCCGTCAGCATGGCGATAAGCGGCATTTACCGCCAATGTCATAATGAGCGACTAAGTGTTATTGCTGATTGTCTTTCTCTACATTTTTGCCTTCCAAATGTAAGACAGTGTGTAAGAGAGAAGTCATTTTGAGAAATGCCCTGTAATTCACATGCTATTATGGAAACCCCGAATTCAGAGATGTGCAAATAACCACTGCTTCTAAACTCCTTGTCTTGTTTCCATTTCAGAAATACATAGGTTTATTTGATACCTATTTTTCACTCTTTATATTTTACTAAATGAATTGCTGTATACCCGGTATACAGTGAAAACCCATTGCAAGGTTCAGCTCACTTATTGGCTCTAGGTACCATGGGTTCTTGATGGACCTACAATCCCAACATATCCCCACAACCAGAAGGGTTGACACAATGGCTGTTTTATCAACCCAATTTCAATATTTTTTTATTTCAACTGTTACTTTCTGTAGGACAACCTTGAAGGATCTACACAAATGGCCCCTTACTGAATTCAGAATTGTATCTACTTTGCAGAAATGTTTAGCTGTCTGGGATGTACCATTGGTTTCATACCCATGTCTGTCATTAACTGGAAGGAGGCTGAAAGCACAAAAAATAGTAAAAATGGTATATGTCCCAATAAAATGCCAAAACTGTGTTAAAACATTTGGTTTTCGGATGCAAGTCTGCCTGTTCCTGAAAGCTGAGAAGATGGTGATTTTAGCACTGCAAATCCTTTGTTAATGCCATTTACGGGGAAAAACACATGCTTTCTTCTGCAGCACTTTTTCCCCAAAAAACCAAATTGTAGCTATATTTTGGCTAATGTATTGGTCTCCTTTAGGGGAACCCACAAACTCTGGATACCTTTAGAATCCTCCAGAATGTTGGGAAAAAAGGGTGCAAAATTGGCATGGATAGCTTATATGGACAAAAAGTTATGAGGGCCTAAGTGCGTACTACAGCGAATAGCCCAAAAAAGGCTTGGCACAGGAGGGGTAAAAGGCCTGGCATCGAAGGGGTTAAGCAGACGAAACAAGGCACAGTACCCAGAATTGTGAACATAATAAAGAGGATGAATCAACCAACCATGATAAATTATTTCTAAGCATTCCTACATAACCCTAGGACTGTACTAAGAGCATAGTGAGCGTGCCCTCTGCCTTAGTCCCATACCTGTGAAGCTGCATTAGGAGTCAGCCTGTAGTGTGGATGGCAATCCTCTCGGGAGGCTAGATGATTAGCGCCAGCAGAGCTGCATGTTGAACACAGCAGTCATCCAGGGATGGTCACGGCTGGAGTGCCCCTCTGCCCCTTCTGGGTCAGTGCCCTATTTATATAATAAAAGCCACACTGTGTTAGAAGCACAGCTTCGATGCATTGCTGTGTATTGATGTTCGAAACTGTCAGCTGAACGGACAAGACCAGCACTAGGACATTGTGTACAGTGTTCCCAGTATTCAACAGAATGGACTGATTATATGTTGGGAAAAGCCTAACTAAAACAAGCAACTCGTACAATATATTCCCAGAATAATAATGTGCAAGCAAAGTGTATAAAACATAATTGCTAAAAAGCACTACAGCTAAAACATGTAAAATATGAAATATAAAACAAAGGTAAAATAGGGAACCAACGAGGGTCCAGGATGGCCTCACTACAATCCCTGATAACAAGTTGAGTGTGACCTAAACAGGTGTGTTTTTGACATTTTATGGTAACATCGTTCGTTCTGCGTGTCCCTAAGATTAAAGGTATGCGATTCCAGGCTTGCACAGCCAAAATGGTCAACCAAGACCCACCTCTCTTCACACTCTTAAAGCATGTAACCACCAACAACTGAGCATCGCTAGTGCACAGTACTCTAGTTGGGCAATATTGCTGCAGCCTAGCAGTCAAATACTGTGAACCCATACCATATAATGCTCAATGGTCTACAGCCAGAGTTTTAAATAAGATTCTCATTCTAACAGCCAACCAGTGTAGCTTTATCGGACATGAGGATGTAGAAGTCTGTTGTGAAAGTTTGAATTAAAGGAAGGCCACCATGTTCTACACAACTTGCAGATGGTGAAAAGGTAATCCAGAAGGCCCAGGTAAAGTGCACTGGCATAATCCAGTTGAGAAATTACCACAGCCTGAACAACTGATCTCTGGGCCTCTCATGGGAGATAGGCTAAGAACTTTTTTGAAGCTGGCATAATCTCAAAGCAAGATCCTACCACCAAAGAAACCTAAGCCTTAAAAGAGAGATGACAGACAAATTGAATGCCCACTGCTGTTAGGTGGAAAGATGCAGGAGTCTCCCCTAGCCAACTCCCCATCCACCCAAGCATAAGACCTGAACCAAATAACAGAGCCTTTATTTTGTCTGAGGTGCACAGAAAATGATTTGTTCTCATGCAGCTCATCACTTCCCCATGGGGAACACCTCCTTAGCTATTTCAGATCCACCCTCATTGGACAGCGGGAGCTGAGTGTCATCAGCAAACAAAATCATCTTAATGCCAAAATATTCAACTAAGATGGCAAGAGAGGACATATAAATGTTAAACAAAGTCGGACTCAGTGAGAACCCTTGAGGAACCACATGTTTAAATTGCCTGAGGTGTAAAGGTCCATCCAAGCTGCCCACTCTCTATGAATTAAAAATGAGCTGAATCAACTCCAGGCTGACTCTTCTACACAAGAACCGATAGGCGTTGCAGAAGGATTACATGGGAAATTGTCAAATTCTGCTGAGAGGTCCCATAAAATCAGGGTGCATTGTGGCCCTGATCCAAGATCAACTTAATCGAGTCTGCTGTTTCCAGCAGCACCATTTCTGTGTTGTGTCATGGGCGGAAGCCAGATTGAGGATTTAGCAACCTGAATGTCTCTAGAAACTCTGATAATTGTGCATTAGTGATTTGTTTCCAACATGTTTGGTGCCAAGGCAAGAGAGAGATAGGTCAAAAAGTATATAAAACTGACCTATCACCTCTGTGAGACTAGCAGAGAACAAAGGAGTAGAGGGGCTCAGTTTTGCTTAATACAGATTGTTTCCAGGCCAGCTAATTCACAGCTGCCAGAAGTCATTGGTTAATTTCATTGGTATCATTATTAACTTTTTCAGTCATGGCGGGATCTGTAGTGTCTAGAGCAGGCCTAAACTCCAGGATCCTAACTTTGGTCCAAGCTCAAAACAAATTAGCTGTCACCTGATGTTCATGCCCCACCTTAAACATGAATAAGCTGCTTAAAGGGAGTCAAACAAAGGTTCAACCATACAACCTCCTATAGGCTTTCCACTGATATGTTAGTGTTAGGTAAAATGTTATCAATATTATGTCCCGCAATACGATTTGGTCCAGTTAAGTTGAAAGTCAAGTTAAGAGACTCTAAAATCTCATCTAATGATCTCACTAGAGGATCACTAGCATCATCAATATGTAAATTTGAATCTCCTAATACCGTAAAGTTGGCGTATTGCAATATCTTATTAGAGAGCCAATAAATTCACCTACATACCTGGGTGGTTGATAGATTAAAGCACCTGAAAAGAGGACTGCAAGAAGGAAGAGATGCAAAAAGTCAATGCCTCTGACCCTTTAAGATTCTCCAGCTGGAAGGTGGAGCACTTGAATTTATTCTTAAGAGCAATCACTAGACCCCGCCCCCTTTACCTTCCCTATATAGATGTAAACACAAATAATTCTCTGGAAATGCTAACTGTAAATCTGGCGAGCGGAGTCCTCCCACAATCATGTTTGCATCATAAATAAGGCATCAAACTCAATCAATCAATCAGTTTTTGTAAAGCGCAACTACTCCCCTGTGCTGGTCTCAAGGCGCTGGTGGTGGGTCTGAGCCTCATTGGAAGAGCCATGTTTTGAGGTTCTTCCCAAATATGATGTGCTTGGTCTTGTCCCAGTTGAGCTTGAGGCAGCTCTCCCTCATCCAGATGGCAATGGCTTTCATTGCAGTGTAAAAGTTCCTATTAGCTTTATCTGGGTCTTCAGTGAGGGATCTGATGAGTTGTGTGTCATCAGCGTATGATACGATGTTCATTTCGTGGCCTCTGACGATGGCTGCCAGCGGGTACATGTATATGCTGAAGAGCGTTGGGCTCAGAGAGGATCCCTGAGGGGCTCCGCAGCTGGCTTCTGTTGGTTTGGATATGTAAGGTGGGAGACTGCCTCTCTGAGTTCTTCCAGTGGGGAAGGAGTGGATGAGTTGCAAGGCTTTCCCACGGATTCCTGCATCGTGGAGTCTGGTGCATAAGGTGCTGTGGGAGACCGTGTCGAAGGCTGCTGAGAGGTCGAGGAGTATGAGTGTTGTGGTGTGTCCGTGGTCGAGTGCAGATGTCATCGGTGGCTGCAAGAAGAACTGTCTCCGTGCTGTGGTTGCTGCAGAATACAGACTGAGAGGTATCCAGAAAGTTGTCCTCGAGGAATTGTCGCAGCTGCAAATGTATGGCTTTTTCCAGAACTTTGGCTGGGTAGGGTAGCAGAGGTGATGGGTCAGAAGTTCTTGAGGTCTGATGGGTCGGCTGTAGGTTTCTTCAGAAAGGGGCAGACTTCAGTGTGTGTTTCCAATCTTCGGGGAAAGTGCCTGTTGTGATGGAGCAGTTCAGCATCTTGCGGAGTTCAGGGGCGATGGATGCACTGGCTCTATTTTAGATGGGGTGAGGACAGGGGTCTGTTGGCGCTCCGGAGTGAATATTGTTCATGATGATTTCTGTCTCTTCTGTGGTGAGCGTGGACCAGCTGTGGACGGTTTGGGTAGGTTCTGGGGGGCTGGGTCGGTGGTAGGTTCTGATGCTGGGTGGGTTCTGACGGAGAAAGTTGTCATAGATGTCTTTAATCTTGCAGTGGAATAAAGTGGCCAGTTTGTCACAGAGGTCTTGCGACGTGGGATGTCAGTGGCTTCGGACGGAGGATTGGTGAATTTGTTGGCTACCGTGAAGAGTTCTCTTGTGCTGTGCGGGGAGATGTTGATGAGTTCACAGAGTGCAGCTTTTTTTGCGTTCCTGATGCGTTGGTGATGGGTGGCAATGGCAGCTCTAAAAGAGGTGAGGCCTTTGCTGGTTTTGCTGTTTCTCCATTTCTTCTCTAGGCGCCTACACATGCGTTCAGATTCTTGGAGTTTGGTGGTGAACCAGCAGGCTTTTTGTGGGATGCGCTTGACTGCAGTTGATCGGAGGGGGGCTAATGAGTTGGCGCATTCGGTGATCCAGGAGTTGAGGTTGCGTGCTGTGGCCTTGGCGATGGTGTCGTCGGCTGGGGGTGGGGTGATTTGGTGAGGGTCATGGTGAGTTGCCCCTCAGTGGTTCCGTTCCATTTCTTGTGGGGGGCCCTGGGGACTCAGAGGCAGCTGTTGGGTGCGGTGATGGTAAAGTGAATGTAGTGATGGCCGGTCCAGTCTGGAGTGGAGGTATTCTTGATAGTGATCCGGTTGTTTGAGGTCAAAATGAGGTCTAGTGTGTGTCCTGTGGCATGCGTGGGCACGCTGATCAGTTGCTTCAGGCCAAGGGTGGCGAGATCATTGAGTACAGAAGTGCTGTTTCGGTCGTTGCAGTCCTCGAGGTAGAAATTCAAGTCGCCCAGGAGGAGGTATTCGGTGGATGTCAGGGCATGGGGCTGGCGATGTCTACAATGGCGTTGATGACGGCTGGCCAGGGACCAGGTGGTCTGTAAACCAGGGTGCCACAGAAGGAGGAGTTGTGAGTGGCGTGAACCAGGAAGTGTAGGTGTTCCATTGTGGTGCAGTGTTCCTCCGTGTTGACAGTGATGTGGAGTGAGGACTTGTGTAGGATGGCCAGCCCTCCGCCCAGATGGGAGAGTTGGTCCTTACTTAGGAAGTTGTAGCCATCGGGATTGCGATGGCTATATCTGGTCCGGAGGTAGGGTTGGTAAAGGTCTCGGTTAGGAAGGCGATGTCTGGACGGGTGGAGTCGATCCAGTCCCAGAGTTCGGTGGTGTACTTGTGGAGGGAGCGCCTATTCAGAAAGAGGCAGTTGATGAGGTTGTGGTGGGCGTCGGTGGTTTCAGGTTTGGGGTGTTGCAGTTGTTTACTGTGGCTGAAACAGAGGTTGCAGTTCCGGCAGGAAAAAGGTCCGTGGGTGTCCTTAGGAGATGAGGTGCAACAGGTGCTGAGAATTCCGGTGTTAAGGTGGTGGAGGGTCTCGGCGTCGTAATGGAGGGTGGTCAGGGAATTGCTTCTCGGGGATCCAAGGTTTCTGGCCCTGGGCCCGGTCCATTAAGAAGGGGAGGGGGGGGCGGATCTGGTCAGCTGGGAGGCGGGAGGGTGGAAAAAGCGCTTTGTGGGGGGCAAGAAGTGGGGCTGCAGGGGTGCGGGAGGGAGAGGGGAACAGGAAGACAGAAAAATAAGAGAAGAGAGAGAAAAAAAATAAAAATAAGTAAAAATAGAGGTAAAAGGCAGAAGTAAAAAGCAGGAGTGACAGAGAGAGATGGAAGATACTTACTTATAAATGGTCACTAGGCCGCCAGGGATGAGCCTGCGGGTGAAGGAGGAGGGCCTCGAACTGAGAGTCAGGCAGAGACTCAGTTCGTTCCCTGAGGCAGAGGCAGCAGCAGGAGGAGCTGGGGCGGGCAACAGACGCTGGCCAGGAGGTCAGTGGAGTCGCCCTCTCACAGCGCTGCGGCCGCCATTAAGAAGGGGAGGGAGGTGGGGGTCTGGTCAGCTGGGAGGCGGGAGGGCAGGATAAACGCTTCCCAAGGGCAGGGGGCGGGGCCTCAATGGCAGCAGCGGTGCAGGACGGAGAGGGGAACAGGAAGACAGAAAAATAAGAGAAGAGATAGAAAAAAGAAAGAAAACAGAGTAAAAACAGAGATAAAAGGCAGAAGTAAAAAGCAGGAGTAAGGAGTGACAGAGACAGACGGAAGCAGCAGGAGGAGCTGGGGAGGGCAACAGACGCTGGCCAGGAGGTCAGTGGAGTCACCTGAAACTTCTGAAACTACTGAAACTTCTCTAAAAGATTGTGGATATGTAACATGTGCTTATGATGTGAATTAATATTTTTTTAATGCTGCATTAAAATAATTATTTCCTGCCACACAGGTTAAGGTCTCAGCTGCCTTACTTCTTATTCCACTAAGCCATGAAACAACAGAGCTACCTTCCAACTATCGCAGGCTACGGGGCACAGACAATTAGGGAAACTAATCTCTCACTCACAAACCATCTGCTTCCTAATTTCAAGTAACTCCATAGCTGTGTAGATAGCCCTCAGACCCCATTTCTTAGAGGACCAGTAGCATTCCTGGCACTGGCCACAGTCTGGATGCTGAAGGGCGCGAACTGGCTTGCTTTGGCACACCTTTGGTTTGCTAATACCTTTAGTGCTGTTTCATTAACTTTCCCAAACCCTTAGTTTCTTCATGGAAAGTTTTGGGTTGATTCATCAAGGAGTAGCTGAGAAAAAAGGGGGAGGAGTCCAAAAAACACAAAATCCCCATGCATTTACCATAGACGTTTTTGAACCACGCTATTGCAAAAACTGCTAAACGGAATTACAAAAAATTTGGAAGGAAGCTAGATCTTGGTCCAGAATGCTGCTTTTTGGTGTAAATCTGTTATTAGTGATTTTTGAGAAATTAAGGTACAAAAATATTTGTATATCCGGACGGTTGGCTTCGAGGGACTGTTGTTAGTCCTGCAAGCTCAACGTAAAAAAAATAGCGCATTCTCCTTGGCTTAGGGGCTTTTTTTTCCCTTGGGCCACCTCACTCCTGAGGATCCTGCAGGATCAAGTGCTCTGTTTGGCTGGCCACAACATGAAAGAAAATGTTGTGGCAGCCATTACAGAACACAGGAGACTTAGGGCCAGATTTAGATCTTGATGGTATTTCGGCCAATTCGCCATCAAGTAGCCAATGTTCTGCCTGCCATATTTAGATGTATTGGGGCTGAGCCGAAGGCCACCACAATGGAGTGCTCGTCCTAGCCGTGAGGCTGGCGGGTTCATGACGACCCTATTTAGATGTTACAGACCTGCAGGCGGTGTACTGCCAGCGGATTGCTGACGAGGGAGGCCGTCTCTGGACCCAGTGGACATTGTACAATGGCAGTGGCTATGGACTAGAGGTAAGTAATACACACAAAATGTACCTGAGCCACATTTGACCACCTGCATGACCCACAACATAACATACCATATAAACACCGTTACCCATTGCCATTCCAACACCACACAAAATATACATGTCAAAAACACACATTCCCATTCATTCATGAAACACACACACATCATTAACACTGCACCTACACATGACACAACCACAGCAACCAACACATCTACACACTCATCTACACAAATACACTCACACATCACAACAACACAACAACACACAGCAATACAACACACAATCCAGCATACACAACAACAGACCCATGTGCACGTGGCAAACATACAGCCACAACCACATCACCAGCTCCCTACACCTCAACCAGCCAATCAAATCACACACATATACATACATATACTGACTCACATACACAACAGGAAGAACAATATCACAGGTACAGGTCCCCTTGCAATTTACACACATGCACATGTTTGACAAGTATAAATGTAACATCATTGTGATACCAGCATTCATTTGGCAATGAATACTGACACCAAAATGACATTTGTGTATGTGTGTTGTATGTTTCATGTACCAGTATGTCCCTTTCCATGTAGGCATGTGACAGTAATTTTTTAAAAATGACTGTGACATGTATATGACTGCAGTGGTTCCGGGCACATGGTCAGTTATAACACAAAGTACACGGGCAATGCGGGTTCTCTACCTTCCAGTCTGCGGACGGGGGTAATTGTATTTTCTCTGTGGTCCAGTGGCAGAAGCAACTGTAGGTCTTGTCCTGTTATGTCTAGTCGAAAACAGAAGTGGATTCAGGAGAAAAGTTAAGATTTTTACCTCATTTCCAATCCAATACACCAACTCAGGTGTGGAGGTCGGACTGCCATAGCTGGCTTGACAGTAAGGCACATCAAAATCTGCTTGTGGTAAAGATGGCTGGAGTCCCGTTGGCAGCCACTATTTCTAATTGCTCTGTCGACGTGGGTGGAGTTTCCTGGCAGAGTTGGTGGGACCTGGGCTGTGTTTTACCTATGTCTTGCCAACATCCTGCCAAGCCGGAAGATGGGTTTTTAGATGTAAAACCAATGGCGGGACTGTTACCGCCAAGATCTAAATTAGGCCCATAGTCCTCTGTCCTGAAAGAAGTAAAAAAAAAAAAAAAGATCTAAGGGGACAGGATTGGGATGCCTAGACCTTGTGGGGGATCCATATGTATGTATAGATAGGTTTAAGGTTATTATAATTAGGAAAACTTCATTTTATTATTTCTATACAAACCAAAAATAAACAACACAAATTCAAAAGTTATGGTTAAAACTTTGTAGTTATACCTGAAAGTTATAATTTAAGTCCCGCACAAAACAGTCTATAATGTACGCACCTCCGTACAGATTGTTGTCAACTCACTAGCCGCACTAAATTAACTATAACGTGGCCCTCTACCATGGACACCCCTCTCATAAATGATATAATTTGTGATGCCATCAGTGTTGTTATGAATGCAATGATTTAATGTGATATAAGTGATGTAGCATGGAAGAGTATAAACAGTGCATGGGGAGGGCACTTCCTTGATACATGGAAGACACTCGTCAGGAGAAACAGGTGGGTTTCTGGGCCCAGCAAGGTAAGGGATTTCCTCTTTCGAGATGTTCTAGGACTAGTGCTTAAACAGCATTTCAGAATTCGTCTTCTGGTAGGAAATATTTCACTATTCACAGCATTAAATGATGATGCCAAGCAGTCTTGTTTTTTTGTGCAAAGCCTATTTTCAAGAGGAGTTTGCATGGAAAAGGATGAATTTGATGCTGCTGACAAGTCATGGAGTGAAGCCTTCCAAGTTCATTTTGTCCAACACTATTTGGACCTCATGTTACTTGCTGGCATTACCTATGAGGACGAACCTAGTTTTGGTAGAAGATTCAGAGAGGGTTGTGAGTCATAACCACTCTATTGTGCAAGATTGCCTTAGTTGGGAGTTTACTGTCATCAAGATTTTTGGGGAAATTTCACCAACTTCTGCACATTATAAACTTAGAAACATTTTTAAAACTGGGTATTGCAGGGTAAAAACATCTATCCCCATTTCTGTGTGCAAAACTGTTATTTTACTGGAAATATCACGCACAAGCAAAGTTGTGCAAAGTTGTTGGGTAATTAGTTACTTTATTCTGCAACACAAAAAAATACCACTCAAAATCAGAAGAAACTAAAAGCTTCTAATTCAGTTATTTAGTTGCCCAGATAGTCAGAGCACTGCTCTGCAGCTACCCAATGTCCAACAATATAATTTTAAATGAAGTATTTTCTTCACCCAAAGAATTTTCGAGTTGGACCCAAGTAGGACTCAAGGAGAGCATCTGTGAAAGCTTCTTTGGTTGGCAGTGGTCTTTATATCAGTAGAAATGCACAAGAGAAGAAAGGGGTGAATGTGCAGCTCACAATACAAGATTCACAATTTGTCAGGCCTATATTTTCTATCTTGGTGCTTAGCAATGATTCTTTGAATATCTATGTTAAGCCTCCTCTGGCTATCCTGCGGCAGATTTGTGTATGGTTTCTACTCCTTGTTGTATTCGTGGAGTGTCAGTGAGGCATCATGTCCAAGCCATGGTTCATCTATGAAACATCTTGTCTACCTTTAAGTCTAACAACAAGACAAAAATGCTTAGTCTGGTATAGTTCATTCAATATTTGTCGATGAGCAAGCTTCTCATGTGGAAGGCTCCGTTACAGGTGGGAGGAAGAAAGGAGGATGTTACTGGTGAAATCTGCTGATAGGAGTGGAATGAGATTTATGACAATGGTTGAGGGTACAGGTGAGTAGTCGGAGAGAGAGAAAATCAGAAGGTTGAACAAGACTCAGGGATATTTCATAAGAGATCTCTTCCTGCTCGAGGAGACTTAACAGGGTGAACTGGGTAAAGCTAGTCTGAGGAGTTGGATAGACCAAGGTAGGAAGAATGTTACTAGTTGTACGAGGCATAGGATGTCAAAGGTTTGGCATAAGTGGCATTGAGGACCAGAAGGGCAAGGTTGAGGTATGTATCAAACTATGAGACTTTGATTTGTTCATTTTACCACAAGTGTTGTTGGCTAGTGCATGTGTTAGGGTAAGAAGGGGTTGCACAGGGGCTTAAGAGCTTGAAAGGCTGCATTGGATGTTAGTCAAAAGCTTAGCTTTGAGCTTTTGGCAGAGTTTGATAAAGGTTAAAAGGAACATGCTTAGAAAGAGCAGAAAGTACTGTAGGTATGTGTGACTTCATTATAGGATTAGTCTATGTTTAAAAACAGAGGAGCTAGGAAAAAATGAGAACAAATGTTAATGACAAACTGAAGTAAAGTGCCAAGTTGTTAAGAGGGAACATAAGGCGTGAGAAGAGCTGTAATAATTTCTTGGTGGAGGAGAGTAAGATGTGACAGAAATTGAGATGGCAAGAGAGTGAAGGATGTGAGGCAGAAGTTAGGAGTTGTGGGTAATGGTATTAAGGGGATCATGAGTGGATGGAGTGGTATAAGTAGAAAGGGGAGATAGATGGATGTGTGTGGTACTGATATGATGAGGAGGGAGAGACTAAGGAGATACTCCATCTGAGAAGTGTTTGAGACAAGTGAGCACTGAGACGAGATGCATAGCTTTTCCTGGCGAGGGATTCAGTGTAGTAGGATAGGGATAAAGCTGCAGTGGATGGCCAGGAGCGCACAATTAGGATCCTGAGAAGTTGGTTATATTAGTAGTCAGCTGACATAGAAGAAATCATAGAAAGTTGCACTTTCCGATAAATTGACAGTGAGTGGCTGACTTGATATTGAACTCTTTCTTTCTCTGTAGGTGCCTACACAGTGCATCCAAATTCATGTGGCAGGTGGCAGGTAGTGGAATTTAAATTATGAAGAAGTTTCAGCCATTGAGGAAAAGAAAAGCTCTCTTCTCTTCCGCATGAAGCAGGCCTAGACTGATTGAGTTTCCTCATTTCTGCATTGTGACAACAGAAAGCATGTGACCTTCTCCCAGTGCTTGAAACCAAAAAGGTGTATTCTGGAAAGTCATTTTTTCTGAGACAGGGTTTGGGGTTATTGTGGGCAGGGTTGAGGGGTCATTGCCAAACCTGATAGGGTGGCTTATTATCTTAGGACGTTAGGTTAGAAAGTACCTATGATGAGCATCATTTGCTAACATTATGTCCTTGGTACTGACACCTGTTATAGAACATTGTTAATTAGTTGGGACCATAGACACACTTGTACTTATGCATGTGGACCAAGTGTCTATGGTCTTCCAGTCTGTATCCCAGGCCGAGTCTTTGGGTCCTTGCATTAATATCCCTGTGCCCTCTTTTCCCACTGTTAGTGACCTTCTAGAAGTGTCAATGATCTGTGTCCTTCCATCCTTAAGTCCCAGTGTCAATGTGGCAGTATCAGTCTCATGATGTCTCTTTATGTCACTCAGAAGGCCATCTTTTAGTCTCCCCATAACAGTGTCCAAATGTCAAGATACCCATATCAGTGTTGTTGTCTACAAGTTAACACAAGTCCCTTCTCCAGTTTCACTAACCCAGTGCCAATAAACCCATCTCAAGGTCTGTGTCATTTATATGCCCTTGCCAGTGTGCCCACTTAAGATTAACTGTCTCACTGTCGGTGTCTCCTGATATCTGTGGCTGTGTCCCAGTGACAGCAATGGATTTCTCAATGTCTATGCTAGTATGCCAGTGACAGTATCAATATCTCTGTGCTCTTGTGTCAAAGTATCCGTCTCAGTGTTTCTGTAACAGTGCCTCCGTTTTAGTATCCCTGCGTCAGTGTACCTCCATCAGTAGCCTTGTTGTCCTACTGTCTTTGTCCCAGACAGCAGTACCACTCACTTATGCACTGCTCCAGCAAGGAGCACCTCTTAATGCCCTGTGAGGGCTTTTTAGTTGTATGTTTAGGATCCTGGTGGTGGTGCCCCTAGACAGGACAGGGGCACCACCACATATTTTTTAGTTCTGTAGGGCTGCTGGGAGTGCAGCAAGCCACTCCCCCCCAGTAACAGTTAATAAAACAGGGTCTCATTACGAGTGTGGTGGTCCACGAACCACCACACTCACACTGATGGCTGGACCGCTGAACTCTGGGCTGTCCGGCTGCCCAATTACAGCACTGTTCCCAATGGGTTGATGGCCGTCTTGGTTGTAGTCAGCCAGGGCGGTGCTGAACTCAGTGCCACTTTGCTGATTACAACCTTTTTTTCCACCATCCTTTTTTTGATGGCTTCCCCACCATGAAAAGGCTGGCTGAGAACAAGTGCAGGGGGCCACAGGGAGGCCCCTGCAGTGCCCATGGCATGGGCATTTCAGGGGCCCCCCTGTGAGCACCATTGGAATGCGCACTGTCTCCCATGCAGACAGTGCGCATTCCGAGGGTGCTCGTTGAGCCCCTCTGTGAAATGAGATAGCACTAGACTCGATCCTTTTTAAGGAGCTAAGGACTATCTGGTAGTACTGATCCTGCCAGACTGACCGGCGGGAACGCTTTATTCCAATGTTCCTGCCGGTCAGACTGGTGGGAACATTGTAATAGGAAGGGGGGAACGCCATCGCTATGGCCTTGGCATCCTCCCTGCGAGTTTGGCGGTCCCACGTTGGGACCGCCAAATTCCTAATGAGGCCATAAGTCTCTTGGGTCATTGAATTCATGACCCCAGGAGAGCTTACCATATTATTAAACCACAGTGGCGACTGGTAATTTTAAGAGGGAGGGAGGCGGGGGATGGGGTAGGTTACACACCCACACTTACACCTCACTCACACCTATTCTTTCACACATGCACTCTCACACCCATTCACAAAACTCACTAACAAAGACACATACATTTATTCATGCATGCAAGCACAAAACAAACTTACCTCAGAAGCTCCAACAGGGAAGCCTCGGAGGTCCCAGGAGAGTGGTGACTGCTGCCTTCCCTCATTGAGTTAGCCAGTGAGGGAAGGCAGCCGTCCCAAGTCTCGTAGGTCCCAGGAGGGTTGGTATTGCTGCCTTCCTTAATTGGCTGGCTTAAGGTCAGCCAATGAGGAAAGGCAGCAGTCCCAACTCATCACAGAGTGGGATAGGTTCAGTGAGACTGCTAACCCAACCCCACTCTGTGACGAGGTGTCACTGATTGACACTCTGCCCTGGGCGCTTCAGGGCTTAAAACTGAAGTGCCCAGGTCTAAGCAATCAGTGATGTTCGGCCTTGAGGCACCTTTGCAAGACTGAAGATGTCATGCCCACAGGAGCTGTGACCTCTTCAGCCCAGCAAACTTCAGCTCAGGCAGCGAGGAGTCTGCGCATTTAGCACATGTCCAGCTCCTGACTGCCTGACCTGAACCAGACAGAGTATCTGTCAGGCTGACTTTTGTTCAGCTTGACAGATACTCTTCAGGTCAGGAAAACGATAGGGGCCTGTGGCCCCCTAGCTCATACGGACGGGCCTCTGCTGCCAAACTGGAGCTGCAGGCTTTTTAGCTGGGTGCAGGACCCCTTGTGGTTGGTTCTATGGCTGCACTTTGCAGCCTGAAAAATGTTTTAAAACAAAACCTCAAATACATGTTAATGTTTTTTTATTTAAAAATGCTTTATTGAAACCAGGTTGCGACAATTACTATGAATATACATTTCAATGTATGATTTTATAAAACATACATTTGGGTATAGCAAGTGGTGAGTTTTTGACAAAGCCAATAGGTCTGTGTGGTATGTGTTGATCTGCTGACCTCTTGATAAAGCTAGTCGACTCCCTCCTTTTTACATTTTAATGTTTTGACCCTCTGACAAAGTCAGGAAGTCTGCCTTATATAAAATCACACCATACATCACCTATGAGGGGGTTGGTGCTGATGGGCCCTGTGCCAATGCCACATTGTCCACAATCAAAGGCCATGCACAATGGTATGAGGGGGCACACATTTTGGGTTTGGGTGCAGGGTCTGGCCTGGACTGAGAAGAGGCCCTGTTCCCAACTACATGCTGTGCACAGCGGTGTACATTTTAATTTAAGTTAAAAAAAAATGAAATCCACTGAAAAAAACAAAGGTTAAGGAGACGTTATAGTTAGGAATCGTATTAATATATTCCTTTGCATTCAAAACCTTTTAGAAATTAACTGAAAAAAACAAAGGTTAAAGGGAACTTTACAGTTAGGTGAAATTGTCAGTTAAAACTTCGAGTTTAATCTAACAAAACCATTGAAATTCACCAGTTATCGTTATCTCAAGTAACTATAACTTGTGCCATTAAGTAACTATAACTCACACCCTCACAATGTACTGCTAATTACCTGCCTATCTGCTCTCTGTCTACCAGCAGGACAAGCACCATGGATATCAACTGAAGGTTGCCAGCGGTAACAGATGTTACCTGTAAATCATTGCTTGATACTCAGGTTGGGTTGCTTCCAACATTTGGATTTCAACCAAACATTCCAGTGGACATTGTTTTGAGGCAATAAGAGAAGGGAGGTGATTTCCACTTCAATTTGCTGCTCTGAATGTGGGCTTTAAATTATCTCCAACATTTTCTATTGGTTTGGACCTGATCCTCAGTCAGTGTCAGAGGGCCAGTGTTCTTCCAATTTCAATTCAAGTATATACTTACTTCTTAGCGATGATTGCTGCACAGGCAATCATTTATCCATCACGCTGCTCTGTGGATGTAATTGGCTGTGACCTGATCCCAACTCTGGCTGCATGCTGTGGCGAGCGCCCCTGCCATGTAGTGCTGGGTTGCAGCCAACTCCTGTGTTTACTCAGGCATTGCTCCAAAGTTGTACCTGCTGGTAATTGCCAATGGAAAGAGTGTGTCCAGGGTCATAATGGCCTAAACTGGTAGAAATAACATTTGTGCACATAGCATTAGAAAGTAACATTTCATAAGAAGGATAATAGATGGAACTATGGAACTATCTCTGCGCAAAGGTGCTGAAAATAAAAATAAAAAGGGTGTAGTTGATGACAGCAATAGGTGTAACTGTGTAAGGCTGAAGTGAACTTAATCGACTTGATGGACGTGGGAGTCCTTCCCTCTACCTGTAGCCATCTCGGTCCACGCCATCCCAGACACTATTGCAAGTCATTAACTTTCTGTGACAACCTACAATTCTGGCTGTAGTCTTTTTTGTTTCCTTTCAGAGAGACTAACACATCTGGGGGCAATGATTTGAATGTGAATAGCCAATGACTAGTAAACGTGCTCGTGGTGGCACGGAGTGGGATGGCCACCCTATCTAACAAAGCTGGTATGTGCGCATGGGTAGCCGTTGACCCCTTGTCACTGAGACACACAGTTCCAAGTGCACTGCTCTCATTGTTTTCTGTTTTGATCATCCAAGCAGTTCATTTGTAATGAACCATCCCTGCAATGCCTTGGATACAATAAACCTGTAATAAGAAATAAGGTGTCCATGTGACAGAGTCCTCTGGTAGTACACATGGGAATACCAGTAAATGATTCAAACCAGTTCCAGGGGAAAGAAAAGGAACCCCCACCAGCCCCACTTCTCTTGACTCATATCAACATCACCAGTAGTCAACAACAGGACGATTGCAGAGCTCTCAACTTTCCTAGGTCCATGCATGAGAAGCTCTTCCAGTCTAGTTTTCCTTTGCACTCAGTTAAATAACAGCCCTGGTTCTATTATTGGCTAAACCAGACTACAAATCCCAAAATACCTTGCCAAACTTGAAGCTATCGGATTTAGAATGCCCCCTTCCTTCATGATGGCTGGTTATTTATTTAGTCTGATATTTTAAAGGGTACCGCTGAATCCCTATAGTAACCTGGGTATAAACATCCATCAAATGTAAACGCCGCTCCTACAGAGTATGATTTACATCATATCCAGACATGTTTTAGATATGACATCATATAGCGTTCCAAGACCATCTGCCAATAATGCCTGCATAAAGAATGACAGGAGTCCAGTATTACTAGGAAATATGGGAATTGTTTTTCCAACTGTTTATTAATGCACATATTTTATAATAATAAACTATTTTGATTTGTTGTACATTATTCACAAACAAAGCAATGTGTAGTGCAATATAGGTGAAGAAGATTACCAAAGCTAACATATCTTGCCCTTGAAAGGCAATTGCCGAGCTCTCAGCTTTTCCAATAACTATTTGTGGTGCATTAGCAAACAGAGAAAGTAAATTCCAAAATGGCTGCTGGTGCATCCCAAGGTGTGCACACGCATGTGCCCACACCCGGGCCCATTTTGGATTTTATTTCTCAAAAATCGTTCTAAGGTGTCTTTTTGTGCTTCACCATATACGTGTACCCATCAGTTGCCATTCTACAATGTTTTTTTCTGATAAGGACAGAACATTACAAAATGGCCACCAATGTGAGCTCGTGCATATGTGTTGTGAGTTACTGGCCATTTTGTCATTTTATTCAAATTCAGTTTTCAGTTCCAAGATGTTCAATGTCTATTTTATAATGGTAAGTTAAAAAACAAACTATGCACCTGATGGCACAAAAAAGGAAATCAAGTAGTTGAGCAGCTGCTGAGCCTAAATAAAAGCAAATTAGATGTAATGAAAAACTAAATAAATAAAAACAAGGGGGGGAGCAATGGAGAAGTAGGGGAGCTTCAAGCATCATCCAAGTGTTGGGGCAGGATGTGAGGGCGAACAAGCAGATGGAGAGGGAGCAAGGACAGCCATGCACTTCCAAAAATGAAAAAGTAGTTCCCTTATGTCAACAGTGAAAAGATTACAGCTCGTCCAATCCAAAGAATGGCAACGAATCTAAGGTGGATGGGTGGGACAAAAAAGAATAGGAAAGAAAGCCATTGAATCAAGAGCAGGAAACTGCAATAGACTAGAATGTCATCCATTCATGAGCAAGGTGTTGAACCAAAACCCACTCAATGTACTCAATGTTCACAATAGTTCTACAACTGTAGTAAACGCTGTCTTAAGGTGAGAACTTAAAACAGGCATGCATTTTATTTTCTAAAGACTGTCGACCTATTCAAAATTTGTCACTAATAACTTCCAAAAATCTGTTTTTTAATTATATTTTTTACATGCATACTTGCTTTCTGGACCACAACTAGGTATGGATTCAGACAAATAAAATAAAATTATAATTGGAAAGGAATGCATGCAAAAATATACAAAGAATTTGGAGATGAAATGTTTGTATATTTGAATTGGGGAGGATGAACCTCCTCAATCTGTTCGATCCATAGAGGCATTAGACATTTTAACAACATTTCTTTTTGTTCTTGTGCGTTGGGTAAGGAGGAGGGGGGATAGTAGTTCATGCTCTCAGCTGGTGTAACTCCTTTCTAAGTAACAGAAACTATAAGGTCTCATCGGGCCAGACATCATCTCAGGAAACGTAGATTGTGGAGCACCCCGTGTACCTGTTGATTAGCGTTCTAATTTGTCTGTGCATCTGCAACATCAACAACCGCTTTCCCTGTTGTATGATTCCACACTGCAGAGATTACACCCCAGAAGTGTTTTAATTTAATAGACTGCCCAGAGAGGCCGTTAATGACAATTGGAGATCTATTTGCCACAGACCACGCAAAAGTAAATAAAAAATTGATCAAGTTTTAATGCTTCTGAAACAAAGTTTTTACTGAGAGCTGACAGAGACAACTAAAGAAGCATTGTAAAAACAAATAAGTCTCCCTTCTATTTTGAGTCCTGATTAAAACATTAAAAACTCCTGCTGACGTGAAAAAAACAGAACAAAATAAAGTTTTCTGTATACAATGCATCTGTGAGGTAGGGAATTTAACTTGATGATTCGCCATCCTTTTGAGATATAAAATAGTTCTTGTGCATTGCAATGCAAGGACACCTTAGTAGGCGGAAGGATATACCAAACAGCCAGCAGAATGAGCTAAGAGAGGAATGATCCCCTGGGTGAGCCAAAGCCAGTATGTTTTAAAAAATTGGTAATGATGACGCAGAAAAAGAGGGTCCTACATATATTCACGCGTGTGTTGCATACTCGAACTATATAACCTAGTGTGATGTTAGTAAATGAAATAATGTACGAGGGAAAATGTGCCCTCGGAGTAGGTTGCCATCATTGTAATCGAGCTTTATTAATCATGAAGTATTGAAAATGTAGTAATCCATCATAATTGCAAATGTATGCCATGATTTTCGTGTTTAAAACTGTTTGACTTAGCTTAAATTTAGTAGAGGCTTTGGCCTAGTTGCCTGGTCTCAAATTCTAACTGCGTGGCTTTCGTTGAACTAATGAAACATATATTCTTGCTTGAAGTTGTATTTTTCCAGTGGAGACGAGTAATGCACTTATCTTCAAGGTTCTGTACCAGGCCGGTTTCATCCCCTCTGATACAAGGTCAGTCTCAGCAGGTGCGGACAATGGAGGTACAGATAGTTAAATAATTGGCAAACCATGTAACAATTTGTGTTCCAAGGCTCCAAGGACAGTCTATGAATAAATGAGAGCTAGTAAAAAGACATTTTTGATTGGTCAATTTGAAGCCAACCTATGAACCCTCCAATGGAGGAACCTGCAGATTTTGGAATGTTTCTTACTTAAACCTACTGAACGAAGAGAAGTCAGCCATTTTCCTCGATGCCAGCTTGAAGCCTGATGCCAGACTCCATTTTGGTCGACACCCTGATGCCCTCTTCTCTATCCGAGAGAAAGAGACTTTGAGAATTCTCACCCTAGAGACTATAACTTTGATTTGCCCCGTCTTGCCATTGTAATAACTTTGCCCCATTTTCCTTGCCGCTGCAAGGAAACTTGCCCTTAACTTTGCCCCCTTTAACTTGCCCATGCTGATCGAACCGATACCTGAAGGACGAAGACATTCTTGAATGCTGTTTGTATTTGGTAAATATGAAAGGATAAATGTATTATGCATTGTGTTTTTTTTCCTTTTAGGTACCAACTGCTATTTTGATAGAGCCCAAGCTAGGACTTTTCCAAATTTGTGTTGCCTAAATTCGTTTTGCATGAAGTCCCACATGCCAATGCTAATTAGAGGTTAGTTGAGGGTTTCATTTGATGCACCATGTCAAATTGAGATCTTGTTATGCTGACCAAATGTATGAAATCAGTCAAATACAATTAGTCTTATTAGTGATTTGCATTGCTATAACTGAATGTATTATTGTTCAGATTTTGCGTAGATTGCGTTTCTTCCACCGTAATGGACAGCTAGTAATGTTCATTTACATGTATCATTTGGTTTTGAGACAAATATATATTGTGTTGGCTTTGTTAATATAGAGAAATAAATTCACTAACTTTTAGTAAACTGGAGTGGTTATTCATGACTGAAAGGTCATGGTGTGCCGAAATACCAACTGTTATTGATTTCTGATGTGCTATATTGATTCAATATTGGGTATTGACTACTGATTACTATAGTTATTGATTATTGATTTGAACGACTCGACTATTCTCGAATGAGGAGAGCCCGACTCGGTTAAAAGATTCACCGACCTCCAACGTGTCCAGGTACAGGAAATTTATAAGGGCTGGACGCGTTATCAGTAGATGGTAGCAGAGATTGATGGTTTAGCCCTTTGGGACCCCATTCGAACAATAGACAGATTCAAGTTAGAATTTTCTTTGATAAAACAAGTTGGAGAGATGATGATGCCCTAAGTCCCCAATGACTTTCCCGGGATCTCGGAGCTTGCGAATGGAGGATACGGAGGTGTGAGAATGGTTTTGGCGTTTCTAGTGATGGTATGAGTGAAGTTAGGGTTTTGCGCTTGCACAGCTTATTGCCGCAGATTAATTGAGAAGTTTGTGAGGATTAAGTTTAGGGGAGTGTGACTCCAAAGTGTGAGAGTAGGGAAGTCGTCGAACTTCATGTGCGTGTAGCGCTTTGTGCAGAAAAATTGTCCATGTGGTTGTTGATGTTGAGACGGGCCCTGCGAGGTCAAGAGACTCCGGAGTATGTTGAAAAGTGTATGAGACACTTGTTTGATGTTGTGATCTGATCGGTTTAATAGGTTGATCGGGTGTGGTCAACGAGTCGGTATGAATATTGAGGAATGAGAGAAAATTTCGACTTTGAGATTTGACGAATTATAAAGTGCACTAGAATAGTTCATTGATCAGTCGAGAGTAAAGTTTGCGGGTCAAATTTTGCTTGCGAAAGTGGGAAACCGAGAAAGATGGAATAACTGCCGAGGCTAGTGAAAAATCCCTAAGGTTTCTGAAGCGATTGTATTACCCTTCCTGTAGTAAACCGACAGATCTGTTTTCTTCTTTTTGGTTAGTGCTCGCGATATTGCAAAAGTTAGTTTATGAGTGAAGTTGAATGAAAGGAGGACAAGCCGTAGGACTTTGTCAGCCGCAGTGTGTGAGTGTGACGTCACTAGGAGCCGCGCTGGGATAGGTTGGTCAGTGAGAAGGGTCGCGCACGGATTGGACGCAGTCCAAGAAGGCGCAACTGGTAGGGGAAAGGCAAGCGAAGAGTATTCCGGGAATTTAAGTCACCTATTGATTACACATTTTAAGAAAATAAGAGACGGAAAGATGAAATTTTTCAAGGCATTTAAGAGTGCCATGAGGGGAGATGCTTACATTAAGGCAAATGTAGGAGAAGAAACACCACCTGAGGGTTCACCAGCCTACATTGTAATTGAAGAAAAGGGAGTAGCACCATGTCTTTGGTTAAAACAATGGTGCAAATTAACAGAGAAGCATGGGAGTGTAGCGTTCCCGATACATGGGACATTTAACCTAAGGATTTTGGAAAATCTGAGATTTGCGCTATACGATATGAAAGTACCTCCAAGACCAGCGCAGTTTGAGGCACTAGCAATCTGGGAGCTGATGGCTAGAAACCAACAACAAAAGAAGTTCGAGACCAGAATAAGAAAAGTAGAAAAGACACTAGCGGATGCTAGGTGGGATAACACACAAAAGGTTTGGAGATCAGATGTATTGCAGGGGATTAAATTATTTCCGGCAATTGCTGAAGAAGAGGAGACAGAAGGAAGGAAAGCTACCCATAAGACAAACAGGGGTCAGTCCAGAGATAGAGAGAATAATAAGAACTCGAAAAGGGGAGAAGAGTCAGACGATGAGGATTTCATTATACAATTACTGAATGATCGCCCGCCACCATACGTGGAAAGCGAAAAAGGCTCGAGCATTAGTACTGCCCCTCCAGAACCAGTGCAGGGTAATGTAACACCAAATTTGAGAATATCTCAGAGGCCAGGTACTTCCGAAATGCCTTTCTCACCACATATACCACAGATTCAGAGAATGTACCCTGATGTGCCTACCTTGAAACCTGCTGAAAATTATCAGCCACAGGTTCAAAGGCACTGTTGCGATGAGCACAACATGACCTCTGATTCAATGGCGCAGGGAGGACAGAGTTATCAGAGACCTATGTTGATTCAAGGAGAATCAACGCAGTTCTTGATGCCCCAAAAGCAGGCACAAGAAGGACCGAAGTATACTAGAGCAACAGAGAACCAGTTAGGTATACCGGCAATGATGAACCATAATGTAGGGATTAACATGCCACAGAGTTCAGGGAATGGACAGAATCCAGACGCGATATCTCTGCCTATTACTGTAGGTCCACCAGTACCACTGTACATACAGGCAAATTCAAGCACATGCGACCAAGGGTTAATGGTACAGAGTGGGACAGGGAGAAGATGCATAGAAAACACTCTAGAAACAACTCCGATAGCGGCACTGCCAAATGGATCTGGGTCCTTGTCGGAATTTAGTCCAATTCCAATTTGTGCTCCGTCAACCGTGGTAAGGTCACAGCCACCACTATTAGTACCGTTAACATCCCAGACTGAACCATTACAGAAACCATCAGTAGCGGTTGATGTAACTGCTACGTTGATGGGACTGAACGCGCAACAGCTGACACAATGGTTCAACAGTCTGAATTCCCCACAGAGTACCTCCAGTGGAAAGGGAGAAGAATACCTGAACAAAATAAGATTGAGTATGGAGGCAGATGAATTGATAGAGGGAACAATGGGACTGAACAGATTAGAGTCATACACGGAAGAAGAGTTGAGATATCTATGCCCTAGAATTACAAAAGAAGTAAACACCATACATAAGAAGTTACAAGAAATTGCAGACAGGAATGAGATCGACATAAGTAAGACTAAACACCTGAGCAGAAGCTACAGGTTAAATTTTGTGGCGAAGGACTTCGAACACATGAGATCCGCAGGGATGAAGACACACCTTAAAGAGATACTGCAGGGTGCACAAATATGGAGATGTCTAGACAAGTGGGAAAGCAGGTGGGTCAAGAAAAAGGATAAAAAGAAAGAAGGTACCTCAGAACGGAATGAGAAAGCGCAACAGAACGATGATCTGATAACTATGCTACCAATGAGAGAGACAGCAGGGGGAAAACTTGTACATGT
Source organism: Pleurodeles waltl (assembly GCF_031143425.1). Taxonomy (NCBI): domain Eukaryota; kingdom Metazoa; phylum Chordata; class Amphibia; order Caudata; family Salamandridae; genus Pleurodeles; species Pleurodeles waltl. Next base: position 1,043,056,094 of record NC_090449.1, read on the forward strand.
ACCGTGGCATAGATGCGATATTCAGTCTTTCACAGATGACTTTCCCAAATTGAGGGAGAAGCCAATTGAATGGTATCAGCAGACAGATAGATTTGTGAAACTCGTGAAGTGTCTCTGGGAAGACCTGAATACACTATTTGAGATTGTGGTTCCGGCAGATTTGTGGGAAGACTGTAAGAGAGCTGTAGGTTGGCCGACGAGTGAACCAGAGAGGGATAGGGACACAGGTGCACCATCACCCACGGTAATGAGTTTATACCATAAGGTGATTGAGCACTTGAAAACAAAGGTTGCGTCGAAAAATGTGGATTGGCAGAGGATTGATAGAACGGCTCAAGAGGTGAAAGAATCTATACATGCGTACTATGAAAGGTTGTTGAAAGCGTTCAAGAATTACAGTGGCACGGAAACGATTGAGCCAAAGGACATGCTCCATTTTGTGTTCAGATTTGTGGAAGGATTGAGACCCGAAATCAGCCAAATGATTAAGTCACATTTGATTTGTTGGCAGTCAAAGTCGATCGATGAAGTGTTGAACTATGCCAAATACTGCAGTGATGAGATTGAGACAAAGCAGAAAAGATTGAAAGAAAAAGTGATGGTGATGCAACTTAGAGCAGCTCAGACGGGTTTGCAAGGTTTGCAAGGTTTGCAAGGGTTCCAACAACAGATGCCACAGCAGCAGCAGCAGGGAAATGCTATGTTTCAGCCGCAGATGAGAGGCAGAGGCCGAGGAGGTTTTGTGAATAATGGTCCTGATTTAAATACTGTCATGATTCCAAATGGTATACAGGCAATGAAGAAGGTGATGCCATGTCACACGTGCGGCATCGTCGGGCATTGGAAACGGGAGTGCCCAATGATGGTGCAGGAAGGCGTAGGTCAGCAAAACAATGATGTCAATGCATTTCAGACCATGAGAGGACCGAAAATGAGAGGTCCGAACCCAAACTTTCAAAATAATATGAATCAGATGCAGGGTTTACAACCCATGCAACCGCAACAGATGCAAATGCCCTGTGTACAAATGACACAGTTGCAGCCAATGCAACAGCAGTTTCCTATGGTACCTAATCAGCAAATGCAAATACCCTTGGCACCAATGAATCAGCAGCAAGTAATGCTTCCTCAACAGGTCACGGGTCAAGGAATGAGTCAAAGTGACACAGTACACCAATTTCCATTACACAGTGAGAATGGAATAAACGATATATGGGAGAGTGAAAGTTCAGATGAAGAGGGAAATTGTGTGCTTGCAGCATCTTTGGAAGTTGATCAAAAGGGTCCGTATGTGGAGGGAAGAGTTATGGGTCATCGTGTTTCATTCTTGGTTGACACAGGAGCTACACGTTCCACTGTTAGGAGCATTGAAGTACCAAACTTGCCATTTTCAGGGAGAACAGTTCAAGTGGTGGGAGTGGCAAATAGATACCTGACAAATCCAAGTACAGATCCAGTCCAAGTCCAAATTGGCAATTATCAAGGGACACATAAATTTGTGATTTGTGATTCAAGTCCAATATCACTGTTAGGGAGAGACCTATTATGCAAATTGGGGTGTTCAATTATGTGTTCAAACACCGGAATTAAAATTCAGACAAGCAGTGATGGGGAAGAAGAGGACAGCGTAGGAGGAGACGAAGTGGAAACTGTCGATGAAGAGTATCCCCTGATTACTCTTTATCCAATGATCACTGAAGCGGATATTCCTGCTGAGTTACGGGAAACAGTCGGGAAAGAAGTGTGGGACATGACAGGGAAAGAGGTGGGATTGGTGAAAGGGGTGGAACCTGTGAAAGTGACTGTAAAACCCAATGTAACCTTTCCCCAAACCCCACAGTACCATATGGCACAAGACACCCTCATGAAAGTCGCACAACTCATTGATGAGTTTGTGAAACAGGGAGTATTGAAAGAAGTGTTGAGCAGTCCATGTAACTCACCAATCATGGGACTGATAAAGCCAAGTGGAAAGGTCCGAATTGTTCAGGATTTGAGAAAAATAAATGACATAATAATAAAATGTTGCCCCGTAGTACCGAATCCAGCTGTGATAATGTTTCAGGTTCCTTGTGATGCTGAGTGGTTCTCAGTCGTCGACTTGTCACAAGCATTCTTTTCTGTGCCTCTTCATGAGGACAGCCAATTTCTATTTTGTTTCAAATTCCTGGACAGAGTCTATAGTTGGTGTTGAATTCCTCAAGGATTTTCGGAGTCACCATCAATATTCAATCAGATCCTAAAGAAAGATTTGGAAGCGTTAGAGTTGCCATTTGAGTCAACCCTAGTGCAGTACATTGATGATTTACTGATTGCATCCAAGACAGAGAGCGACTGTACAGCTGACACTATTGCTTTATTGAACCATTTGGGAAGGAATGGACAGAAGGTGTCCCCTTCAAAGTTACAATTCTGCCAGAAGAAGGTGAAATATTTGGGTCACCAAATAGAGAAAGGCTCACGAAGAATTATGAAGGAAAGAATAACAAGTGTACTTCAAATGAGTCCACCAAAGACGAGAAGGGAAGTGAGAAAATTCTTGGGAATGGTGAGCTACTGTCGCCAGTGGATTCCCAATTTCTCAACTCTAGCGAAACCTTTACTGAAACTGACCCAGAAAGAGGCGCTGGATGAGATTGAACTGAAAGGGGATGAGATGGATGCTTTTATTGAATTGAAGGAATGTATGTGCAGGGCTCCAGCTTTAGGTATGCCTGATTAGACAAAGCCTTTCACATTGTTTTGTCATGAACGTGATGCATGTTCCTTGTCCGTCTTGACCCAAGCCCATGGTGGCGTAAAACAGACCAGTAGCGTATTTTTCAGCTACTTTGGATCCGGTCGCAGCAGCACTACCTGGGTGCTTGCGCGCCGTAGCCGCAGTTGGTATCAGCCTCACTCAGAGTGAAGGAATAGTGATGGGACACCCTTTAACAGTCATGGTCCCTCACTCAGTTGAAATACTTTTGACACGGTCCAGAACACAGCACATGACTGGTGCTAGACTCACAAGGTACGAGACAATAATTCTGGGATCACCTAATGTGCAGCTGAAAAGGTGCACTACGTTGAATCCAGCAACATTGTTTCCCAGAGAAAATGCCGAAATTGAGAACGCTGAAGACATTGAGCACGACTGTCTTCAGGTGACTGAATTTTGCACCAAACCAAGGCCTGATATCAAAGACACCCCATTGGAAGAAAATGATCAAGTCATCTTTGTTGATGGTTCATGTTTAAGAGATGCACTGGGAATACTGAAAGCAGGATATGCTGTATGTACTGTAACAGGTGTTCTAGAAGCGTCATGGCTTCAGGGAGTTTACTCTGCACAAGTGGCAGAATTGGTAGCTCTTACTAGAGCTTGCCAACTCTCTGCCTTAAAGTGAAAGTCACCATTTACACTGACAGTCAGTACGGATTTGGAATAATGCATGATTTTGGGCAATTGTGGTCACAAAGAGGCTTCCTCACTTCTTCAGGATCACCAGTGAAAAATGGTGAAAGAATAAAAGAATTGTTACATGCTATTCAATCACCAAGAGAAGTAGCTGTGGTAAAATGCAGTGCACACTCCAAGGGAAAAGACTATGTTTCCCTGGGAAATGGATATGCGGATCAAGTCGCAAGGTTTTGCGCATTGAACTGTATATTGCTCAGGGATGAGTGGAGCTTGATAAATGAGCCAGAACTTGAGCCAAGTGAAGTTTTTGCCTTAAAAGTTATAGATACAATGGATGAATTGAAAGCCTTACAGAATGGTGTCAGTGAGGATGAAAAACTCTCATGGACCAAATCACAATGTGTAAAAAGACTAGATGACTTGTGGGTTTCAAATGAAGGAAAATTTGTTCTTTCAAACAGTCTTTTGACTCAGATAGCCAGATTTTACCATGGACAAGCTCATCTTGGGAGGGATGCCATGATTAGACTGTTCAAAACTGATAGGTTTAACCCCAAATTTCGCCAAGTTGCTGAAGCAGTTTGCCATCGTTGCGTCATTTGCCAACAGATGAACGCAGGGAAGGGAACAGTAGTAAATTTGAGCCACATTGGAAGGGCAGGGGGTCCCTTCAGCAGGATGCAAATGGACTTCATTGAGATGCCTGTGCATGGAGGCTTGAAGTATGTGTTGGTGGTTGTGTGCATTTTTAGTCACTGGATTGAAGCATACCCTACACGCAGAAATGACAGTCTCACGGTTGCAAAACTACTCTTGAGGGAGCTAATACCACGTTTCGGATTCCCGATCTCTTTAGAATCAGATAGGGGAAGTCACTTCAATAATGAAGTAATAAAATTACTTTGTGCAGCGCTGAACATTGAGCAAAAGTTACATTGTAGCTACCGCCCTGAAGCCTCAGGTCTAGTGGAACAGATGAATGGCACACTGAAATCAAGAATGGCGAAAATATGTGCATCAACAAACTTAAAATGGCCTGACGCATTGCCTTTGGTGTTAATGTCGATGAGAAACACCCCTGACAGAAAGACTGGATTGTCCCCGCACGAGATTCTCATGGGCAGAGCCATGAGACTCCCTGCAGTTCCTGCGAATGCTCTTTTCAATATTACAGATGATATGGTGTTAGACTACTGCAAAGGTCTAGCTGACGTGGTTCGCTCTTTCTCTCACCAGGTGGAGGCAACCACCTTGCCACCGATCCAAGGTCCGGGACACGCCCTGAAAGCAGGTGACTGGGTCGTGATAAAGAAGCACGTGAGGAAGTCGTGTCTGGAACCCCGTTGGAAAGGACCTTTTCAAGTGATTCTGACAACTACCACCGCAGTGAAGTGTGCGGGAGTTCCCAACTGGATTCACGCCAGTCACACAAAAAGGGTGTCGTGCCCTACAGAAGAGGAAGTTGAAGCGTTGAAATTACCAGTGTCTGGTGACAAAGCAGCAAGTGCTGAAGCAAAGCAAAAGGGAACAAGAAGCGAGCAAATAGAAATAGAGGAAGAAGAAATATTTTCTGAAGACGAAGCAGCCGATTCACTTGGGGAAGACCAAGGAGGAGCTTCGGAGAGTGACGAAGGTCCTGAAGGTGACAAAGAGCCTGAAAAAGCTGAAGGCAACAGAGAGCCTGAAGAAGGAAATGGTAACGAAGAGCTCGAGACAAGTGAAGAAGCAGGAGAGCCTGATCAGAGGAGGGCTTTCCCAGAAGCAGACGATACAGGAAAGGAAAAGGAGAACCTGATTGACCTCCCAGAGGGAGAAGATAAGACAGGTCAGAACAAAGCTGTTCAAACTCCTTCGGAAGAACTCGCAGGTCCATCAAGCGGACCCAGTGCAAAAAGAAGACAGAGCGTATCACCAGTAAAATTGAGGATCAGAGAAGCACAGACCGACAGTGAAGGACCAAAGGTGAAAGAGAAAAGGAAGGAAGTGTCTATCGAAGTACCAGCACCAAGCGAGTAGGGAGATTTGACCAAAGAAGAAAGTACCAGTGAAAGAGAGTCGAAAAGAGATGCAAAATTGAAGCGAAGGAGAATACCAAGCAAAAGGTATTCTGGTCCGGAGTGGGCGTATTTGGCCACTAACGATTGGCCAGACGAGTTCGTATCCCTCAGTCTCGAAAACGAAGAAACAGAACTTCAGTTTGGAAATAAAAACTTCATGGACTCTGTCGATTGAGGCAATCGATAACCTGATTATTGACTTTTCAACCCGGCTAAGACATTGCTAACTTGATTGACTTTGAAACCAATTTTGAGACAACGCTGCTAACCGATAAGAGACTAAGCTGCTAAAGAAAACTGCGTGAACATTGAACTCGTTCAGCTTTAATCTGCAAATCCGCTTTGATAGAGTGTCCTCAACTTTCTGATTCTATACCGATCATGACTAGTTGCATTATACAGGGCCATAGAATGAGGTGTTGTAAATACATGTGTATAGGTCTAATAACTGCATGTGTACTAATAATTGTAGTGGTAATTCTGGGAATGCATGGTAACAGTGAGAATGAGACTAATGCTACACCTACTTCTAAACCTATTATTGTCACTGAACTAACAGCTTTAAAGAGACTCGAACAAGACGAGAGACACTTGCATGATAAGAAGGAACTTTCATCTAACGTTTTCTATCGCTTGCTGAGTGAGTATGTTGAGACCATGGATGCGAAAGACTGTTATGTGTGTACACAGATACCTACCTCGGTAGTGGAAGGGGTAACGTATCACAGCATGCCGCTTACATATGGAATTACATGTAGTATTATAGCGTCTAGATTTTATGATCAAACGAACATTCATTATTTTTACACAAATTATGATGTCACTTTTGCGTATGTCCCCATAATTTTGCATCTGAGTAAAATATCCAAAGATTGGAATGCTAAATTAATGAGAGAATTTTTCGAACCAATGGCGCCTTTTCACACAGCTCACGCACATAGGGAAAATCTTACATGCTTGCTTTCACCAGTAGAAATTAGTTTCTTAGATCGCACTGACGATAGGAGAAGTGAAATGAAGGAGAAATTAGAAAGGGAATTACACCAAAGAACATCTGTAGATAATTATGCTTTTGCTGCGATAAAGACACAAGGGAAAATAGCTTTAGATACAATGCACGTAGGGAAATTTTGTATATATAGAGCTCAATCATATTATGACACAGTTTTTGTGGGAACGAGTGAATGCAAACATACTTACGCATTTAAATCTAAATGGACATTTATGCTGAACGGACAAGACCCAGTCATTCCTGGAATATATTACATTTGTGGACTCAATGCCTATTATCGTCTTCCTAGAGGATGGTATGGGAGATGTTATTTGGGAATAGTGTTCCCAAAAGTTTACCAACTAGACGACTGAAAGCAATTTCCGAAGCTGTCACAATCACATCATGCTCAGAAAAGAGAGACAGCTTCTGGTGTGGTAGGAGATATATTTGGAGCATTGATTCCTTCAGTGGGAGTCATATTGAGTTCAATAAAAATACGAAAGTTGTCTACTATTGTGGATAACATGCTGACAAAATTTTCAGGAGCTATAATCCTGATGGATGCTGAACTTGCTGCGGAAAGAGCTATGACTCTTCAAAACCGGCTTGCCTTAGACATTCTTTTAGCAAAGGATGGCGGAGTTTGCAAAATGCTTGGTACGCGTCATTGTTGTACCTATATACCAGACAGTAGTGGAAAGATTAGAACAATGCTTACAAACTTAACCAAGGAAAGCGTAGATTTAAAGGAATTGAAAGAACCTGGAGTTTGGGAGAAAGTTGGAAAAGGATTTGCTTCAGTGGGAAATTGGCTCAGCAACGTTTGGAGCGGACTATTATTAAAAATAATAAAGGGAATATTGATAGTAATAATTTGTATATTAGGCCCATGGGGAATATGGAAAATTATAAAAATATTAAAAACAAGAAGAGAAAGAAAAAGAGAAGAAAAAGAACTGGCTAAAATGGTAGCGATATATAGAGAGAAATCAAAAGGGACTAAAAGAAAAAGGGAACTGACTGACGTGCCAAATTAATATACAAAATTTTAATGGGATAAAATTTGTGGGTAGATTTAATGTGATGACATAATTAGTCATCAGAGGAGGGATTGATGACGCAGAAAAAGAGGGTCCTACATATATTCACGCGTGTGTTGCATACTCGAACTATATAACCTAGTGTGATGTTAGTAAATGAAATAATGTATGAGGGAAAATGTGCCCTCGGAGTAGGTTGCCATCATTGTAATCGAGCTTTATTAATCATGAAGTATTGAAAATGTAGTAATCCGTCATAATTGCAAATGTATGCCATGATTTTCGTGTTTAAAACTGTTTGACTTAGCTTAAATTTAGTAGAGGCTTTGGCCTAGTTGCCTGGTCTCAAATTCTAACTGCGTGGCTTTCGTTGAACTAATGAAACATATATTCTTGCTTGAAGTTGTATTTTTCCAGTGGAGACGAGTAATGCACTTATCTTCAAGGTTCTGTACCAGGCCGGTTTCATCCCCTCTGATACAAGGTCAGTCTCAGCAGGTGCGGACAATGGAGGTACAGATAGTTAAATAATTGGCAAACTATGTAACAATTTGTGTTCCAAGGCTCCAAGGACAGTCTATGCATAAATGAGAGCTAGTAAAAAGACATTTTTGATTGGTCAATTTGAAGCCAACCTATGAACCCTCCAATGGAGGAACCTGCAGATTTTGGAATGTTTCTTACTTAAACCTACTGAACGAAGAGAAGTCAGCCATTTTCCTCGATGCCAGCTTGAAGCCTGATGCCAGACTCCATTTTGGTCGACACCCTGATGCCCTCTTCTCTATCCGAGAGAAAGAGACTTTGAGAATTCTCACCCTAGAGACTTTAACTTTGATTTGCCCCGTCTTGCCATTGCAATAACTTTGCCCCATTTTCCTTGCCGCTGCAAGGAAACTTGCCCTTAACTTTGCCCCCTTTAACTTGCCCATGCTGATCGAACCGATACCTGAAGGACAAAGACATTCTTGAATGCTGTTTGTATTTGGTAAATATGAAAGGATAAATGTATTATGCATTGTGTTTTTTTTCCGTTTAGGTACCAACTGCTATTTTGATAGAGCCCAAGCTAGGACTTTTCCAAATTTGTGTTGCCTAAATTCGTTTTGCATGAAGTCCCACATGCCAATGCTAATTAGAGGTTAGTTGAGGGTTTCATTCGATGCACCATGTCAAATTGAGATCTTGTTATGCTGACCAAATGTATGAAATCAGTCAAATACAATTAGTCTTATTAGTGATTTGCATTGCTATAACTGAATGTATTATTGTTCAGATTTTGCGTAGATTGCGTTTCTTCCACCGTAATGGACAGCTAGTAATGTTCATTTACATGTATCATTTGGTTTTGAGACAAATATATATCGTGTTGGCTTTGTTAATATAGAGAAATAAATTCACTAACTTTTAATAAACTGGTGTGGTTATTCATGACTGAAAGGTCATGGTGCGCCGAAATACCAACTGTTATTGATTTCTGATGTGCTATATTGATTCAATATTGGGTATTGACTACTGATTACTATAGTTATTGATTATTGATTTGAACGACTCGACTATTCTCGAATGAGGAGAGCCCGACTCGGTTAAAAGATTCACCGACCTCCAACGTGTCCAGGTACAGGAAATTTATAAGGGCTGGACGCGTTATCAGTAACAGTTGATCTTCAAGACACCTGCAATGTCAGGCTCACGTCTGGATAAATATACCTATAGTATACACAAGTACGTGCTTTAATAGTGCAAGTCCTGTGGTCCGCGAATAACCCGCTGTCCCTTCGGGTCTCGCCTTTATTAACCTGGTCACCTGACCAGGAGCGCAGCTCACATATTTCAATAACACAGGGGTGGCCAGCCCAGCACCCCCGAAGTAACACCTTAATGCTCACTCCCCATCGTGCGCATTCGTTATGTCACGAAACGCGACACTACAGAAGTGGGAAGAAAAAAGAAGTAAATTGGTTCCAGAAGAAGTGGTCAACTATGTAGGTCTATTTACATCACAGGCCTAAAAAGGTGGTAGCATGCCAAGTGCAAGGTACTGTGTCATATAAACAATATAAATGCAAACATGTAAGTGGGGTAAGTACAGCATTTATATTTGCTGTTCTTTTTAACTGGACTGGAGGTCTGTCACAAAATATGTTATTGGAAGGGCCTGATAGAGCGTTCCGTACTAATAATTTACCTGTATTTGGACGCTCTTTAGGCCGATGAATCTTTTGGCTAAGTGGGACTCTCTTCACCCGAGACCAGCCAACTTAATGTAATCGATAATCAATAACGAACATAAGCAATACCCTGATCAACATAACACTTAACAATTAATCCAGAATACATTTCGGCGAACCCTGACCTTTCAGTCAGGAATAACCACACCAGTTTATTCAAAGTTAGTGAATTTATTCCCCTATATTAACAAAGCTAGCACAATATAGATATGTCTCAACACCAAATGATAAACATAAATGAACATTAATAGCTGTCCATAACGACGAAACAGGTGCAATCTATGCAGCATTTGAATAACAAGGCATTCGATGATAGCAATGCAAATCACTAAAACTATAATCTGTAATGAGCTAATTGCATACATTTAGTCAGCATAACAAGGTCTCAAATTGCATCGTGCAACAAAAGGAATCCTCATCTAACCTCAAATTAGCATCGGCATGTGGGACTTCATGCAAAAACAATTTAGCAACATTAATTTAGAAAAACTCCTAACTAGGGCTCTTATCAAAAATCAGCAGTTGGTTACCTAAAAGAAACACAATGCAATTGTACAATTTCCTTTCATATTTACCAATTACAATCAGCATTCAAGGAAGTCTTCGTCTCACAGGTACCGTTTCTCGATCAGCATGGGACGGGGCAAAGGGGCAGGGGTGGACGGGGCAGTTGCCTCACGGCGGCAAGATAAACTACTACTTCATACAATGGGCAGTTCAAAGTTAAAGTCTCTAGGGTAAGAATCATTTAAAGTCTCTTTCTCTCGATTAGAGAAAGAATCAAAGTCTCTTTCAAAATGGCGTCACAGCAAGGTGGGCCATATTAGCTGCAAAGTCTACAAAATGGCGGGATGTCCAATAATGGCTGCAATGGCTGGTAATGGCTACTTTCTTCTCGTGCACCTGGTTTAAATAGACAACAGTTCAAATCCAATAGGGTCTTCCATTGGAGGGTTCATAGGTTCGCTCCAAATTATCCAATCAAAAACAACAGTTCTCAAGCTTTTACTTAAGCATACATTATCCTTGGAGACGGGTACGCAAGTTGCAACATTTTATACCAATTAACTCATTTTCAGAGCTTCCATTGTCCGCACCTGCAGATTGACCTTGGAGCAAAGAGAAAAATGCCAGGCTGGCACGAAACCTTAAGATAAGCATGTGAACGATCTCAGTGGAAAAGTACAGCTTCAAGCAGAAATACACGTTTAATAGCACATTGGAAAAATACGAGCATCTAAACCGTGAGACCAGGCAACTAGGCCGAAGCCTCCACTAAAGTTAGGCTAAGCTAAAGCATTTCAAACAAGCAAATCATAGCACACGTTTATGATTATGTCGGATTAGTGCAATTCTAATACATCACGTTATATAAAGCACGCTTATAAATGTTGGCAACTACTCTGAGGGCACATTTTGTCCCCGTACAATCTTTATTAGTTCGGTTAAAGTCACACATGATTATTGCAGCACTACGTTTAAGCGCTAATAAATGTAAAACCTTCATTTCTGCGTCATCAATCCCTCCTCTGATGACTACTTGTCATCACACAAACTATTCCCACAAATTTTATTCCATTAAAATTCTGTCAGTTCTCTTTTCCTTTTAGTTCCCCTAGTTTTCGCTTTGTATTCTTCTGCCATTCTTTTCATCATTTTCTCTTCCTTCCTTCTTTTAATTCTTGCCATAATCATTATTATTCCCCTTTTTATTCCCCAAATTCCAAATATGCAAATCAGTACTATTAAAATTCCCTGTATTATTTTTAGTAATATTCCATTCCAAATTCCACCAATCCAATTTCCCACTGAAGCAAGTCCTTTTCCAACCTTCTCCCACACTCCTGGTTCTTTCAATTCCTTCAAGTCTGCACTCTCCTTTGTTAGATTAGCAAGCATAGTTTTAATTTTCACACTGTTGTCTGGAATATACGTGCAACAGTGGCGCGCACCAAGCATTTTGCAAACGCCGCCATCCTTTGCTAAAAGAATGTCTAAGGCAAGCCTATTTTGAAGAGTCATAGCTCTTTCCGCTGCAAGTTCAGCATCTATCAGGATTATAGCACCTGAAAACTTTGTCAACATGTTATCCACTATAGTAGACAACTTTCTTATTTTGATGGAATTCAGCACAACTCCCAATGAAGGAATCATGGCTCCAAATATATCTCCTACTACAGCAGCTGCGGTCTCTCTTTTCTGGATACGATGGGATCCAGATGTCTTTGGAATCATCGATAGGTCATCCAGTTGATAAACTTTTGGGAACACTATACCCAAATAACATCTTCCCCACCATCCCTTCGGAAGACGATAATAGGCATTATACCCACAAATGTAATATACACCTGGTATGACAGGGTCAAGTCCGTTCATCATGAATGTCCATTTGGCCTTAAAGATAAACGTATGTTTACACTCACTCGCTCCTACGAAAATGTTATCATAATAGGATTCACCTCGATATATACAAAATTTCCCTACATGCCAAGCATCTAAAGCTATTCTCCCTTGTGTCTTTATTGCGGCAAAATCATAGTGATCTACTGAAGTCCTCTTACTTAGCTCTGTTTCTAATTTCGCATTCATTTGTGCCCTTCTATCATCTGTGCGATCTAAAAAGCTTATTTCTACTGCAGAGAGCGAGCAGGTAAGGTTTTCCCTATGAGCGTGAGCCGTTTCAAAAGGTTGCATTGGCTCGAAAAATTCCCTCATTATTTTAGCATCCCAATCTTTAGCAATCTGGCTTAGCTGCGCTATTATAGGAACATATGCAAAGGTAACATCATAATTTGAGTAAAAATACTGTATGTTAGTTTGACCATAAAATCTAGACATTACTATACTACATGTAATCCCGTATGTAAGAGGCATGTGGTGATAAGTCACCCCTTCCTTTACTGATGTCGGTATCTGTGTACACACATAACAATCTTTCGCATCCATAGTCTCAACATATTCTGTTAGCAAGCGATAGAAAACATTATACGAAAGTTCTTTCTTATCATGCAAGTGTCTCTCATCTAATTCTAGTCTTTTCAATGCGGTTAGTTCAGTGACAGTAACAGGAGCAAAAGTAGAAGCGTCAATTTTCTCATTCTCACCCTTACCATGCATTCCAAGCACGATTGCCATTATTATTAGTACACATGCAATTATCAAGCCTATACACGCATATTTACAATATTTCACTCTACTGTTTTGCGTCATGATCTGTATAGAATCAGAGAGCTAGAAGCACCTGTAAAGAAACTATTTAGCAATTCAGTTACAAAGCTGAACGAGCGCAATGTTCACACAGTTTTCTTCAAGAGGCCAGTCACTTATCGGTTAGCAGCATTTGTCTCAATTCGGCAATAACTCAGTCTTTTATCAGTTCAGCAAATGTCTTATCCGGTTTAGCAATGTCTCAGCTGGTTGTATCACGTTAGATTGTAGCAAGCAATATCATTTATTACCCTTTCAATCGACAGAGTCCATAAAACTTTTCTTTTCTATTGGTATCTCTTCTTCTTCGTTCTCGAGGCTTAGAGATACAAATTCGTCAGTCCAATCGTCATTGACTACATATGCCCATTCTGGACCGGAATATCTCCTGTTTGGTATCCTTTTCCTTTTAAATTTTGCTTCTCTTTTCGATTCTGCCTCACTAGTACTTTCCTCTTTGGCCAAGTCTTTTCCTTCAGTTGAGGATGGTACCACAACAGTCACTTCCTTTCTTTTCTCTTTCACTTTTGGCCTTTCTCCGTCGTTCAAGTTTTCTTTAGTCCTTTGTTTTATTGGTGATATACTTAGTCTCCTCTTTGCACCGTGTCCATTTGATGGACCTGCGATCTTTTCTGTGGAAGCTTGAACTGTTTCATTCTGTTCTGCCTTGTCCCCTCCTTCTGGGGAATCAATCACGTTCTCCTTTTCTTTTTCTCTATCGTCTGCTTCTGGGAAAGCCCTCCTCTGATCAGGCTCTCCTGCTTTTTCACCTCTTTCGAGCCCTTCGTCACAGTTACTTTCTTCAGACTCTTTATCACTTTCAGCTGCTTCAGGCTCTTTGTCACCTTCAGCTGCTTCAGGCTCTTTGCTACCCTCAGCTGCTTCAGGCTCTTTGTCACCTTCAGCTGCTTCGTCGCTGTCTGAGGTTTCTCCTTGGCCTTCCCCAAGTGAGTCTGTTGCTTCGTCCTCAGGGAATATTTCTCTCTCTCCTGTTCCTGCCTGTTCGCTTTCAGTTCGGTTTTGCTCTGTCTCAGCGCTCAGCACTGTTTTATCAGGCACTGGCAGTTTCAGCGCTTCAACTTCCTCATCTGTGGGACACAACACTTTCTTTGTGTGACTGGCGTGAATCCAGTTGGGAACTCCCGCACACTTCACAGCGGTAGTTGTCGTCAGGATCACTTGGAAAGGGCCTTTCCAACGGGGTTCCAGACACGACTTTCTCACGTGCTTCTTTACCACGACCCAGTCACCTGCTTTCAGTGTGTGTCCTGGACCTTGGATCGGTGGCAAGGTGGTCGCTTCCACCTGGTGAGAGAAAGACCGAACCACGTCAGCCAGACCTTTGCAGTAGTCTAACACCATATCATCTGTAATATTCAAAAGCGCGTTTGCGGGAACTGCAGGAAGTCTCATAGCCCTGCCCATGAGAATTTCGTGCGGAGACAATCCAGTCTTTCTATCAGGGGTGTTTCTCATTGACATTAACACCAAGGGCAATGCGTCAGGCCATTTCAAATTTGTCGATGCACATATTTTCGCCATTCTTGATTTCAATGTACCATTCATTTGTTCCACCAGTCCTGAGGCTTCAGGGCGATAGCTACAATGCAGTTTTTGCTCAATGTTCAGCGCTGCGCAAAGTAACTTTATCACCTCGTTATTGAAGTGACTTCCCCTATCTGATTCTAAAGAGATCGGGAATCCGAAACGTGGTATTAACTCCCTCAACAATAGTTTTGCAACTGTAAGGCTGTCATTTCTACGTGTGGGGTATGCTTCAATCCAGTGACTAAAAATGCACACAATCACCAACACATACTTCAGACCTCCATGCACAGGCATCTCAATGAAGTCCATCTGCATTCTACTAAACGGGCCACTTGCCCTACCAATGTGGCTCGCGTTCACAACCGTTCTTTTCCCTGGGTTCATCTGCTGACAAATGACACATCGATGGCAAACTGCTTCTGCAGCTTGACGAAATCTGGGGTTAAACCAATCAGTTTTGAACAATCTTATCATGGCATCTCTCCCTTGGTGAGCCTGCCCATGATAGAACCGCGCAAGCTGCGATAAGAGACTATTTGGCAAAACAAATTTTCCCTCATTTGAAACCCATAACTCATCTGGTCTCTTTATACATTGTGACTTAATCCAGGAATCTCTTTCATCCTCCCTGACGTTATTCTGTAACGCTTTTAGTTCATCCATTGTATCTACGACCTTCAAGGCAAATGCTTCAGCTGGTTCGAGTTCTGGTTCACTTATCGAATTCCATTCATCCCTGAGTAATATACAGTTCAAGGCACAAAATCTTGCGACTTGATCCGCATATGCATTTCCCAGAGAAACATAGTCCTGTCCTTTTGTATGAGCACTACACTTTATCACTGCAACTTCGGCTGGCATTTGAATGGCGTGTAACAATTCCCTTATTCTCTCCCCGTTTTTCACTGGGGATCCTGAAGAAGTCAGGAAACCTCTCTGTGACCATAGTTGTCCAAAGTCGTGCACAATTCCAAACCTGTACTGACTATCAGTGTAAATGGTGACTTTCATCAATGCAGACAGTTGACATGCTCTTGTAAGGGCTACAAGTTCTGCTACTTGTGCAGAATAGACTCCTTGGAGCCAGGATGCTTCCAAGACACCTGTTACAGTACATACAGCATATCCTGCTTTCAGAATTCCCATCCCATCTCTTAGACATGAACCATCAACGAAAACAATTTGGTCATTTTCATCAAGCTTAGTATCCTTAATGTCAGGTCGAGGTTTTGTGCAAAATTCAGTCACCTGAAGGCAGTCATGCTCGACGTCTTCAGCGTTCTCAACTTCAGCATTTTCACCGGGAAGCAAGGTTGCTGGATTCAACGTAGTGCACCTTTTCAGCTGCACATTCGGTGAGCCCAGAATTATCGTTTCATACCTTGTGAGTTTTGCTCCAGTCATGTGTTGCGTTCGGGAGCGGGTCAAAAGTATCTCAACTGAGTGAGGGACCATGACTGTTACTGGGTGTCCCATCACTATTCCTTCACTCTGAGTGAGGCTGATACCAACTGCTGCTACGGCGCGCAAACACCCTGGAAGTGCTGCTGCGACCGGATCCAAAGTAGCTGAAAAATACGCTACTGGTCTGTTTATGCCACCATGGGCTTGAGTCAAGACAGACAAAGAACATGCATCACGTTCATGACAAAACAATGTGAAAGGCTTTGTGTAATCAGGCATACCTAAAGCTGGAGCCCTGCACATGCATTCTTTCAATTCGATAAAAGCATCCATCTCATCTCCTTTCAGCTCAATTTGATCCAAGGCATCCTTCTGGGTCAGCTTCAGTAAAGGCTTTGCTAGAGTCGAGAAGTTGGGAATCCACTGACGACAGTAGCCCACCATTCCCAAAAACGTCCTCACCTCCCTCTTGTCTTTGGTGGACTCATTTGAAGTACACTCGTTATTCTTTCCTTCATTATTCTCCGTGACCCTTTCTCTATCTGGTGACCCAAGTATTTCACTTTCTTCTGACAGAACTGCAATTTGGAAGGAGACACCTTGTGTCCGTTCCTTCCCAAATGGTTCAACAGAGCAATGGTATCGGCTGTGCAGCCACTTTCTGTCTTAGATGCGATCAGTAAGTCATCGATGTACTGTACTAGGGTTGACTCGAATGGCAGTTCCAATGCTTCCAAGTCTTTCTTTAGAATCTGATTGAATATTGACGGTGACTCAGAAAACCCTTGAGGAATTCGACACCAACTGTACACTCTGTCTAAGAATTTGAAACAAAAGAGAAATTGGCTGTCCTCATGAAGAGGCACCGAAAAGAAAGCTTGTGACAAGTCAATGACTGAGAACCACTCGGCATCGCAAGGGACTTGGAACATTATCACAGCTGGATTTGGTACGACAGGGCAACATTTAATTATGATGTCATTTATTTTCCTCAAGTCCTGTACAATTCGGACCTTTCCACTCGGCTTTATTAGTCCCATTATTGGTGAATTACATGGACTGCTTAACACTTCTTTCAGTACTCCCTGCTTTACAAATTCGTCAATGAGTTGGGCAACTTTCATGAGGGTGTCTTGTGCCATGTGGTATTGTGGGGTCTGGGGAAAGGTTGCATTGGGCCTTACAGTCACTTTCACTGGTTCCACTCCTTTCATCAATCCCACCTCTTTCCCTGTCATATCCCACACTTCCTTTCCGACTGTTTCCCGTAATTCAGCTGGAATATCTTCTTCAGTTATCATCGGGAAAAGACAAATCAGAGGATACTCTTCATCGACAGTTTCCATCTCATCCCCCTCTACACTGTCCTCTTCTTCCCCATCACTGCTCGTCTGAATTTTTATTCCATCGTTCGAACACATAATCGAACAACCCAATTTGCACAATAGGTCTCTCCCTAACAGTGCTATCGGGCTTGAGTCACATACCACAAATTTATGTAACCCTTGATAGTTACCAATGCTGACTGGTACCGGATCTGTAATTGGGTTTGTCAGGTGCCTGTTTGCTACTCCCACCACTTGAACTGTTCTCCCTGAGAGTGGCAAATTTGGTACTTCAATGCTCTTAACAGTTGAACGTGTGGCTCCTGTGTCAACCAAGAATGAGACACGATGACCCATTACTCTTCCCTCCACGTACGGACCCTTTTGATCAACTTCCAAGGATGCTGCAAGCACACAATCTCCTTCCTCTCCTGAACTTTCACTCTCCCATACATTGTTTATTCCACTCTCACTGTGTAATGGGAACTGTTGTACGGTGCCATTTGTATTCATTACCTGACCCGAGACCTGTGGAGGAACCATCACTTGCTGCTGACTCATTGGTGCCAAAGGTATTTGCATTTGCTGATTAGGTACCATGGGAAACTGCTGTTGCATTGGCTGCATTTGCGTCATCTTCATACGGGGCATCTGCATTTGCTGCGGCTGCATGGGCTGTAATCCCTGCAGCTGATTTATGGTCTGAAAATTTGGGTTTGGACCTCTCATTTTCGGTCCCCTCATTGTCTGAAATGCATTGACATCATTGTTTTGCTGACCAACACCTACACCTGCACCTTCCTGCACCATCATTGGGCACTCGCGTTTCCAATGACCGACGATTCCGCACGCGTGACACGGCATCACCTTTTTCAATGCCTGCACACCATTCGGAGTCACAACAGTGTTCAAATCTGGACCATTATTCACAAAACCTCCTCTGCCTCTGCCTCTCGCCTGTGGCTGAAACATCATATTTCCCTGCAATTGCGGCTGCTGTTGCGGTACCTGCTGTTGGAACCCTTGCAACCCTTGCAAACCTTGCAGACCTGTCTGAGCTGCTTTAAGCTGCATCATCATCACTTTCTCTTTCAACTTTTTCTGTTTCACTTCAATTTCGTCGCTACAGTATTTCGCATAATTTAACACCTCATCAATAGGTTTCGACTGCCAACAAATCAAATGCGACTTTATCATCTGACTTATCTCTGGTCTCAGCCCTTCCACAAATCTAAACACAAAATGAAGCATGTCCTTCGCCTCTATTGTTTCCGTGCCACTGTAGTTCTTGAACGCCTTCAACAACCTCTCATAGTAACTATGAATCGACTCTTTAGCCTCTTGGGCAGTTCGATCGATCTTCTGCCAATCCACATTTTTCGCGGCAACCTTCGTCTTCAAATGCTCAATCACCTTATAGTACAGGCTCATCACCATAGGTGATGGTGCACCCGTATCCCTGTCTCTCTCTGGTTCACTTGTCGGCCAACCTACAGCTCTTTTGCAATCCTCCCACAAATCTGCCGGAACCACAATCTCAAAGAGAGTGTTCAGGTCTTCCCAGAGACATTTTGCAAGCTTCACAAACCTATCAGTCTGTTGATACCATTTAATCGGTTTCTCTCTCAGTTTGGGAAAATCATCCGTAAAAGACTGAATGTCGCTTCTGTGCCATGGTACATGTATTCATTTTCCCCCTGCTGTCTCCCTCATTGGTAACATGGTTACTGCATTACTACTCTGTGGTCTTTTCTCGTTGAGCTCTGGGACACTGTCTTTCCTCTTTTCCTTTCTCTTTACCCATCTGCTTTCCCATTTGTCTAAGCACCTCCACACTTGTGCACTCTGCAACAATTCTCTAAGGTGCGCCTTCATGCCTGCTGACCTCATGTGTTCAAAATCTGTGGTCCCGAAATCCAACCTGTAGCTCCTGCTCAAGTGTTTCGTCTTGTCTATATCAACCCCGTTTTTGTCAGCTATTTCTTGCAAGCTTCTATGTACTTTGTTCACTTCTCTCGTAATCCTGGGACATAGATACCTCAGCTCTTCTTCCGAGTAGGACTCTAACCTATTCACACCCATAGTCCCTTCCACCAATTCTTGTGCTTCCATGTTCAACCTGACCCTATTCAGATAGTCTTCTCCCTTCCCACTGGCTGAGCTTTGTGTGGAATTCAGACTGTTGAACCACTGTGTCAGCTGTTGCGCATTCAACCCCATCAGTGTAGCATTCACATCGACTGCCATTGATGGTTGCGGCAACTTTTCAGTGTTCGATGATAGCGGTATCATCAGTGGGGGACTCGACCTCACCAGTGTTGACTGAGCACATATGGGACTAAACTCCATCAAGGGCCCAGATCCAGTTGGCTGAGCCGCTATCGGAGTTATCCCTGGAGTGTTTTCTATGCACCTCCTTTCTGTCCCATTCTGCAGCATTGATCCCTGACCGCTCATACCTAAGTTAGGCTGACTGTACAAAGGTACCGGTGGACCTACAGTAATGGGTAGTGATATCGCATCTGGGTTCTGTCCATTTCCCATGTTCTGAGACATGTTCATTCCCAAACTATGGGTCATCATTGCCGGCATGCCCATCTGACTCCCCGTCATCTGAGCATGTGCGTTTCCCCCCTGCATCTGCTTTTGAGACATCAAAAACTGGGTTGATTCAGCTTGTGCCAGTGTCTGGGTGTGACCATTCTGTCCTCCCATTGCGGTTGGATCTAGAATCATTCCCGTACTGTTGTCACTGCTGTAGTACCTTGGGACCTGCGGCTGATAATTTTCTGCTGGTTTCAGTATGGGCACATCTGGATATATTCTCCTAACCTGCGGTATCTGCGGGGTGAACAGTAAACTCGGGTCCTTAGATCCCGATGATGCTCCTGAACTCTGACTTTCACTGTTCTGTACCGGTGCCAGAGGGGCAGAACTGGTACTTGGACCTTGTCCACCCTCTGCATAAGGTGGTGGACGGTCGTTCAGCAATTGCATGATTAACTCCTCATCCTCTAACTCCTCTTCTCTCCTCAATTTTTCCTCGTGCTCTCTATCCTTGGAACACCTCCTGTTTGTCTTACAGGTAGCTTTCTTACCTGTCTCCTCTTCTTCCTTAGTAATTGCGGGAAACAATTTTATCCCCTGCAATACATCTGACCTCCACACCTTCTGTGCATTATCCCACCTAGCGTCCGGTAGTGTCTTTTCTACCTTTCTTATCCTGGTCTCTAACTTATTTTGCTGTTGCTGTCTAGCCATCAGTTCCCAAATCGCTAGAGCCTCAAACTGTGCTGGCCTTGGAGGTACCTTCATGTCGTACATCGCGAATCTCAAATTCTCTAGGATCCTTATATTGAATGTCCCATGGACCGGGAACGCTACGCTCCCATGTTTCTCTGTCAGCTTGTGCCATTGCTTTAGCCAAAGGCACGGAGCTACCCCCTTTTCCTCGATTACGATGTAAGCTGGTGTACCTTCGGGTGGTGTCTCCTCTCCTACGCTCGCTTTAATGTAAGACTCCCCCTTCATCGCACTCTTTAATGCTTTAAAAAATTTCATTTTCTCGTCTTTTATTTCACAAAGTTTGTAATCAATAAGTGACTTTAATTCCCGGAATACTCTTCGCTTGCCTTTCCCCTTCCAATCGAGCCCCACGGACTGCGTCCAATCCGTGCGCGACCCTTCTTTGCAACCAACCTATCCCAGCGCGGCTCCTAGTGACATCACAGTCACACACACTGCGGCTGACAAAGCCTCGCGGCTAGTCCTCCTTCACTCAGCTCCTCTCGTAACAACTTCTGGCATGTATCGCGAGCTACCAAAAAATGTATAATAAAACAGATCTGTCGGTTTACTACAGGAAGGGTAACACAATCGCTTCAGGACCTTAGGGATTTTTCACTAGCCTCGGCAGTTATTCCATCTTTCTCGTTCCCCACGTTCGCAAGCAAATCTGACCCGCAGACTGCTCTCAACTTGTCAGTGATCTATTCTAGTGCACTTTAGAATTTTGTCAAAGCCCGAAGTCGAAGTTTCTTTCACTCCCTTAACACACGTACCGACTCGTTGACCATGCCCGATCAACCTACTAAACCGACCAGACCACAACATAAAACAAGTGTCTCATACACTTTTCAACATACTCCGGAGTCTCTTGACCTCGCAGGGCCCGTCTCAACAACAACAACCACGTGGACCTTTTTATGCACGAAGCGCCACATGCACATGAAGTTCGACGACTTCCCTACTCTCACACTCGGAGTCGCACCTCCGCTATTTCTATGAAGTTCGACGACTTCCCTACTTCTACACTCGGAGTCGCACCTCCGCTATTCTCTAAAATCCTCGCAACCTTTTCACACAATCTGCGGCAATAAGCTGTGCAAGCGCAAAATCCTAACTTCACTCATACCATCACTAGTACCGCCAACGCTGATCTCACACCTCCATTCTCTTCATTCGCAAGCTCCGAGATCCCGGGAAAGTCGCGGTGGACCTAGCCCATCATCATTTTCTCAATCAGTTTTATCCAAGAAAAAATCTAATTCAACTTCTCGAGTGGGGTCTCAAAGGGCGTAACCGTTAATTCAACACCATGTACTTTAACAGTACGGAGTCCCAAAAGGCGAAACCATCCTCTGCTACCATCTACTGATAGAGCGTTCCGTACTAATAATTTACCTGTATTTGGACGCTCTTTAGGCCAATGAATCTTTTGGCTAAGTGGGACTCTCTTCACCCGAGACCAGCCAACTTAATGTAATCGATAATCAATAACGAACATAAGCAATACCCTGATCAACATAACACTTAACAATTAATCCAGAATACATTTCGGCGAACCCTGACCTTTCAGTCAGGAATAACCACACCAGTTTATTCAAAGTTAGTGAATTTATTTCCCTATATTAACAAAGCTAGCACAATATAGATATGTCTCAACACCAAATGATAAACATAAATGGACATTAATAGCTGTCCATAACGACGAAACAGGTGCAATCTATGCAGCATTTGAATAACAAGGCAATCGATGATAGCAATGCAAATCACTAAAACTATAATCTGTAATGAGCTAATTGCATACATTTAGTCAGCATAACAAGGTCTCAAATTGCATCGTGCAACAAAAGGAATCCTCATCTAACCTCAAATTAGCATCGGCATGTGGGACTTCATGCAAAAACAATTTAGCAACATTAATTTAGAAAAACTCCTAACTAGGGCTCTTATCAAAAATCAGCAGTTGGTTACCTAAAAGAAACACAATGCAATTGTGCAATTTCCTTTCATATTTACCAATTACAATCAGCATTCAAGGAAGTCTTCGTCTCACAGGTACCGTTTCTCGATCAGCATGGGACGGGGCAAAGGGGCAGGGGTGGACGGGGCAGTTGCCTCACGGCGGCAAGATAAACTACTACTTCATGCAATGGGCAGTTCAAAGTTAAAGTCTCTAGGGTAAGAATCATTTAAAGTCTCTTTCTCTCGATTAGAGAAAGAATCAAAGTCTCTTTCAAAATGGCGTCACAGCAAGGTGGGCCATATTAGCTGCAAAGTCTACAAAATGGCGGGATGTCCAATAATGGCTGCAATGGCTGGTAATGGCTACTTTCTTCTCGTGCACCTGGTTTAAATAGACAACAGTTCAAATCCAATAGGGTCTTCCATTGGAGGGTTCATAGGTTGGCTCCAAATTATCCAATCAAAAACAACAGTTCTCAAGCTTTTACTTAAGCATACATTATCCTTGGAGACGGGTACGCAAGTTGCAACATTTTATACCAATTAACTCATTTTCAGAGCTTCCATTGTCCGCACCTGCAGATTGACCTTGGAGCAAAGAGAAAAATGCCAGGCTGGCACGAAACCTTAAGATAAGCATGTGAACGATCTCAGTGGAAAAGTACAGCTTCAAGCAGAAATACACGTTTAATAGCACATTGGAAAAATACGAGCATCTAAACCGTGAGACCAGGCAACTAGGCCGAAGCCTCCACTAAAGTTAGGCTAAGCTAAAGCATTTCAAACAAGCAAATCATAGCACACGTTTATGATTATGTCGGATTAGTGCAATTCTAATACATCACGTTATATAAAGCACGCTTATAAATGTTGGCAACTACTCTGAGGGCACATTTTGTCCCCGTACAATCTTTATTAGTTCGGTTAAAGTCACACATGATTATTGCAGCACTACGTTTAAGCGCTAATAAATGTAAAACCTTCATTTCTGCGTCATCAGGCCCTTTAAAGGTCTTCCGGATTCTCGCTGTCACAAGGTTCTCCTGGTCTGTGGTTCCTTTATGCTGTGTCTGTATCATTTACTGTGGTTGTTAATTTTGAGGTCAACTGCTGATGGCCCCTTTAAGAGCCTTTTGGCATTCCATGACGTCATAGTGCGTCATCGACGTACAGTCGAGCCGCCAGGTGCTCCCATGTCATTTGTGACACCTTCAGACAGGTCTGTCTTCCTAGCCAGCGGCATGGTGCATGGTGGGAAGTTTGCAGTTACACATGCAACGTTAAATAAAAAAAACAGGAGGGCAAGTCCCAAAATACAGTGATTGTGGTGTTGGCTAAAAAGCATACATGGCAACATTTTAGAAGAGGAAAGTGGGAGATTTAAAAAAAATTATAATAATAGTTGGTGAAATATATTTTCCCTATTGACTTCCATTAAAGCAAAGGGAATTTTAGGCAGGGCTTAGCCAAAATAAAGGGATTTTTTTTCTTGCTTAAAAAACCGTGAGTCTCCGGCCTGAATCTGGTTTGTTGGCATCTATGAAAACGCCAGCGCTGGCACGTGAGGGGGGCCACCTGGCAGCTCTGCCCTGTGATGTCCCTTCAAATCCCTTCCTCTTCCAGGCCGATTACACACACTGACCTGCAGTTAAGCTTTGCAAGCACCTTGACGTACCACGGGATGTAAAGTGCTGTTTAAGTTTCCAGTTATTGTGCTTTAATGCATGGGAAGGAAACATGTCACTGCTGTTGAGCTGTAAAGAATGACCTTGGCGACGTTTTGTCTTCCTGGCTGCGCGGTGTTTGCCAACAGGCCTTGCGGATTTGCATGTTTCCTTGGCTGCGTTCCTAATATAATCAGCCCGCGGGCGCGCGCTCGCGAGCACGAGGCGCACATCTTTTTCCCTGATATCAATTGAGGGGCTAATTGGCAACAACAGAGAGGGGCTTCTCACGAACTGGCTTTGTTGTTGATGTGGTGTGGAGGGCGAGGAGGGTGTGAACGGGTAAGTGATGAGGGAGGAGAGAGAGTAATGGTGCAGACTGGCCACAGGCAACCCAGGGAGTAGGCCTCTCTAGCCCAGTTTGTAAACTACTTCATGTGGCGCCCTCTTGGGCGGTGCTGTAAAATTACACATGCAAAAGCCGACAGCAGGGGTGATGTCTGCCTACAGGAAGACGAGAGTTCATGAGCACGAGGCCTGGCTTCAAAAGCTGGGAAAATATGAGGGGTGGAGAAACTAGAAGAGAAGTGAGGGGAGTGGGTTTGAGTGAAGAAAGCGGGACAATAGACCAGGACACCTTGTATTCCTTGCTCATGATGGGATGAATTTCCCCTAAGAACAGTGTAGATCAGTGGTCTTCAAACTTTTTAATGCAGCGCCCCCCAGTTGAAAAATAAAAATCATTGGCCCCCCCTGTCCGAATTTTTCACAATTATTTTAGAAAGATGGCAATGTTTAAATATGTCTAAACCTATTTAAACATTGCAGTTAAGTACTGTTACCTTTCTAAAACTGCAATAACATGCTTCTGCTTAAAACAAAGGCATGTTATCTGTATAATATTTCTTTTGCCCAGAGTCTGGTGCCCCCCCCCCCGGGATCACTTGAGGCCCCCCAGTTTGAAGACCTCTGGTGTAGATTGATGGGATTCTCCTCCATGTGTGCCTAGAAGACCAATTTTCTGGATTCAAGAGCACCCTGGAGAGGAAATGTGAAAGAAACAGCAGAGACTACATAGTCCCTTAGAGGCCAGATGTGACAGCCATTGTACAAGTATCGTCCTAGCCAGTAGAAAGTTAAGAACCAGACACAAAAGAGGGCGAGCGGACTGTGTTGTCAGATTTGCAGCCGATGACGGTTCTGCCTGAGGTCACACTACACAAAGAGGCAACCGTGGAGAGTGAGGAACTGAATGAGGAGTCAGCATCTCCCTTTGCTGACACTAGAGACAGAAGGAGAGCACTTACCAACAGACTCTTGGGCTGATGAAGGACACACACAGGAGGAACCGAACTAAAGATGAGTCAAGCAGGTTAACAAATTGTTGCCATCAATGCACCGATACTTGCTTAGCAGAGGTCTCACCACATCCCATCATCTATTATTTGCAGATAGAGATACTGAGCTATGCATCATATTGAACAGCGTTCCCACCCCTGAACACCCACAAGGGGTCATGATACTGGCTAAGTCAAGAGGCCGCAATGATGAGCACATGGGATGCTGCTGTGGACCTGTCCATTCACATTGGCATCCAGCCTGGCCCAGCAACACTCCACCCACCCTAGTGCTTGACAGCGGCTGGGTTGAAATGAGACTTCTGTGCCCATATCCCACCTTTCCCTGACACACTTAGAAATTTGAGTGGCAGCTGCTAACAGAGGTGATGGAGCTGTGAGGTCTGCCAAACAGAGTAATAGAAGTTGTGCCATGCATGAGTAGGGTGGTGAATGACTGCAGTTGTATGTGAGAGACATAGGGGTTCCACTAGCTCTGGGTTCCAGAAAGGGTTTTGGGATAGATGTACTAATATCTGCTGGCAAAATACTGGCTGCAGTTTACAACCAGTGTGGTAATTTGCAACCCGACCTTTGTACTAATATGTCGGATTGCAAATTACTGATTTGTAGTGGGTTGCAATTCGACCAACCTCATCAATTTTTAATGAGGTAGGTTGCAAATGCTGGCCTACTATGAGTCACAGCCATCACAGGGATGGTGGCCTGCTGGGGTCTGAAGACCACCATGTCTCTCATTGCTCTTTAATAAAGCAATCTTTTTCTTTTTTGTTTAATGCAGCCTGTTTCCATTAAAGCAAAGGAAAGTTTATTTGTTGTTTGTTTGTTTGTTTAGGAAGACGCATTGGTCCCGAGTACCACTGCCTCCTCTTACAAAAACTTTTTTTTACATTCACAAAAGGAAAGGAGTTTCCAGGGGACCCCTTCCCATTTGCGAATTTTTTACTACCACTCCTCTGTAGTCGTTAAAGTATTTATGTTTTGCGGCCAGGTTCTGATCATAAAACATTATGAACATACCATTCAGATTCAATATTTGGAAGGGATGCTCTAAACATGCCCCTTCCAAATACCGACTAGGAATTGGGGGCACCAACCTAAATTGCGATTAGGTAACTTGTTACAGAATCACAATTCGGTGTTTGCACTTAAGAAAATACATTTTTGTGATCACGAATAGCTCGATTCAGCCAATCAGGCCATTTGCAACCGCAAAAATGCTTCGTACATCAGCCCCTTTGAATTGTGTGAACAGAATCACAGCATATAGATGAGAATGTACATTGAACAGCAGCTGCGGGATGATGGAAGCCTCAGCCCTTTAGCCCATCCAGATGAGCTCAGGAAGGCTGTTAGCATCACATATTGGATGATTCACGTGGACCAAATCATTGAAAAACACTGCGTTCACGTAGAACAACGTATGTGAGTTGTGACCTTGCACTAGTCGAATTACAACTTGTGCATGGTGCAGAAGAAGAGAAGCCACACTTCACTGCTAGCTGTGATTGACAAACTCTTCCTCACAATCCGTGAACTGAGAGCCAATCTCTCTCCTGATGGCTTTCGATACACATCTTTTTAGCATTTTCTAGAACACTAACCTTTCCTTTCTGTTCTGGGGAGAGGTCCAATAGGCCTAGTTTATTATCCAACTCCTGAGAAATTGACTGTTGCAGGTTACCTGAAGTACTCCTGGAAACCATAGTGAGTTTAAAAAAAATCACAAATCACCACCAATGTGAAGGGGCAGACCTGTTGCAGATATACAAATTCGTTTGAGAATCAGGCTTTTGAGGAGTTTACAGATACTCATTTTGAACATAATGTTACAGATCAATTGATCAATCAGTCAATCAATCAGGAATTTGTAAAGCGCCCTACTCACCGTGAGGGTCTCAAGGCGCTGAGGGGGGGGGGGGAAAGGGAGGAGGTTGCTGCTATTGTTTGAGCAGTAATTACATGGAGTGCATTGTAGTCAGTCTCTAGGAATTACCAAAGTTAGAAAAAGAACTAAAACTTACTCAAGTTTGTGCATTTTTCAGAGAAGAAGTCATGGATTTGCTCCTATTCAGCATCTCACAATTCACTGAGTCATGTTTGGAGTGGGGCCTTCTGTATGTTGGAGTCACTCTGCTACCACTGCGCCCACATGAGCCAGAGAGTTTCCTCACAGGAATCAGATGATGCAGAGGGCGGGCCGCGGCAGTGTCCATACAGATTACTGTAGGGCATGTGAAATATCAAACTTGGTCTTCTATATTGGATCACATACTACACAGGTTTCTGGGTGGAAGGCCGAGCTTACCATGTAAAGTGTTCAGTCCAAGATGGTGGACTATGCATTGGGAGTGGCATGAGTTTCCTAATCCAAGATGTGGCAGAGTCTCGTGCTCTGAGCTCAGTTCTTATTTTTGCTTATAAAAGGCAGCAGTTGTGAAGGGTGAATTGGCACAACACATTTTGTTCCCTTGTATTTTTGAATAAGACCCAGTGGCCCCCTGCTGTATAGTTTTGTCTCTGATTTTTCTGAGCAATTTTTGATAATTTCTGGTTAATTTTCCATTTCTGCTGCTTGGTGCAAATTTTGCTATTTTTTGCTGTTATTTTCCTCTAAGTAGTTTTGTATTAGCTTTCTTATGGATCATCTGGTGGTTCTGGACCTATAATGCTGCTTGTCTCTTTTCTTCCTTCTGATGTTAGGAGCAGTGGAGTAAGGTGACTTGAGGGGCCCCCTGCAAAGTCCCTTCCCCCTGGACCGAGTCAGTGGCCTGCCACCTGTGCACTGTATGCTGAGCTGAGGGGGCCCCTGGAGCTCGGGGTCCTCGCCGCACTGCGGGGGCTGCAGGAGCCTTTGTTACGCCACTGGTTAGGAGGGATTTTGTGTCTTTCTGATTATCACCAATGCAATCCACATCAACAATCAAGATTTACACAGATTGATTGGTAAAGGAGCATTTTCCCTTACAGGCTTTAACTGCAAACTGTGACTCTCTAGTGTTGACACCTGTCACCTTTCACATATATTATTGTGTGCCAAAGGGGGGAGTTGCACTTTCACCTGGCAATCCTGAAGGCCACTCATCAGACCTACATGGTGCCCTGTCTTTGATAAGAACCTTTAGTATGGCATGCACACATCCAGATATATAGATTCAGACATATGTCTCTGTTAGAAATTGAGTTTAATGGTTGACTGGGGTGTCAATCAACAACCACAATCCTATTCAGGGTTTAATGGTTGACCGGAGTGTCAATCAACAACCACAATCCTATTCAGGGTAAGGCACAAGCAAACCTCAGATTAACCTGTGCTCCCCCCAGGATCAGGCAACACTTCAAACAGTAAAACAGTGAAAACACCTGGATCCTAAGTGCGGGTCAGATATAATTCCATATTAGTGTAGCTGGAGGTTTACCTTCTCAGGTTTTGTGCCCAGGGTCATGCTCTTGTTAGAGGGGTTTGCAAGGAGCAAGGAGAGCATCGAGGGTGGTGGTTGGCATGGTGCGAAGAGTAGGCCAGGCATCACAGACGGGCAGGCTGATGCTACATGCTGGCAGTCCCCCACAAGCGGTCGATGCTGCTCTGCAAAGAGATGGGTTGGCGGTGGCTCGTACTGATTTTGGTGCGAGCGGCACGGTTCCGGTCTGAACAGGCCTGTTTGTGGTCACGAACTGCCCAAAATCTTGAATTTAAGAGCTCAAGAGCCACACCAAGGGCCCAGAACCACCTCTTAGTGGTCAGGAGCCCAATGAAGACAGGCCCATGAGCTCTTTGGGAACCTGTTATGTCTCTGAGGCTCAGATCATGATGCCAGTAGACTGGCCCTTTGAAATGCTCTGGGATCGTGGGTTCAAGATGGGTTGCAGGTCCAGTTCATCCTCCCCAGACAAGAGGGCAGCAAGCAGCAGATCAGCACAGCAAGGCAGCAGCTCCTTCAGGGTAACAGTACAATAAAGTGGCATCTCTTTCAGCAGCACAGCAGTTCTTCTTCATGGCAGAGTACCCACAGAAGTGACTGAAAAGGTGGTGCCTAAAGTCCATTTTTATACATTGGTGCCCAGGTTCTGGAAGGTGGAGAAGCTTCTAGACAGTGTCTTTGAAGAGCAGAGAATTCCCGACCTCCTCTGCCCTGGCACCAAGCTGGCCAAAGTGACAATGCAGGGTTGCGCCCCTGCCATGCAGTTTTCTCTTCAATAATTTTCCTGTAAATGTTACATTGATATTATGAATAATGCTATCAAAGATATTATGAGAGATGTAATATGTGGGGTAATTAGCAGTGCATGGTCAGGGCACAAGTTATAGTTACCTTAGGGCACGAGTTATAGTTACTTGAGCTAACTCTAACTCTAACTTCTGCATTTCTATGGTTTTGTGCGAGTAAAATGTGAACCTAACTACAGGGTCCCTGTGACCTTTGTTTTTTTAAGTGAATGCCAATGTTTGTTTTTTTAATTCTAACAATAACTTCCCTGTAACCTTTGTTTTTATTCAGTGAATTTCTATTGTTTTTTTAACATTAAGTAATTGTAATTACTTTATGTTAATCTAACCGCTGCTGCTCACTGTTGACAGCCATGTATGGCGGGGGCTCACACGCAGGTCCTGGCCTGCGACCAGGCCCTGCCGCCAACTCCCTTTTAGCACCAAACCCCGTGCCACGTGCAGACTTCAGCCGAGCACAGCACAGCGGGTGTTGGAAATGTTACTTTGACATTATGAATGATGTTATCAAAGATCTCATGAGCGATGTAATATGTTCGGGAATTAGCAGTGCATGGAGAGGGCACAAGTTATAGTGTTTTTTTAACGCTAATTCATTTTAATTACTTTATGTTAATCCAACCACTGTTGTGCATGGCCAACAGTGGAGGGAGTTTCCCGCAGGGCTTGGCCTGTGACCAGGCCTTGCAGCCACCCCCCTATATGCACCCAACACAGAGCCACACACGCCTTCAGTCGTGCGCGATGGGTGTTGGTCGCAGAATCTAGCCTGCTTCTAGGCCCTGCAGCCTACCACCTACATGCACTCAACTCGCTGCACGCACGGCCTTTAGCCGTTTGCGGCAGCCAACAAAATATAAGCACCCAAAGCCTTTGGTCATGCGTAGTGGGGCTTGGCCATAGGGCCTAGCCTATGGCCAACACCCTATTAAGCAGTCAACCCCACACCACACATGGCCTTTGTAAAAAAAAAAAGAAAAAAAGCGGGCAGGGTTGGAATACCCTGACCCCCTAGCCATGATGCTGGGGTCCCTCTGGGACCCTGCCAAAGCAAAAATGTTTTTTTTTTTTTTTTTAATGTTGCTGAAAAAGTTTTGCGATGTCCGACCAATTAATGTTATAGTTAGATGTGATAAAAAGAGCTGTTTTTGATTTTAAAAAATGCCAGAAATTCACTGGAGAAAACAAGTTAAAGTAACATTATAGTTAATGGAATATATTTGAGATAACATTAACGTTGTGAGCTAAAAAAAAACACAGAAACTCACTGTTAGCAACACTGCCTATAACTTGTGACCTCATAGATGACATTACTCATGACATGCTCCGTGACATAATTTATGACATCACTGGTATCCGTGTATGCAGTGAATACACTGTTACTGAACCCGCTTCAGACTGCTGCTTCTCCTTGCAGAAAATATTTGAGGTGGTCTGACTTCTGAGCAAGCACGGGCATTTTGAGCACGCTTCTACAGACCATTTTGGAAGGGCACATTGTTATATGTAGCGTGCCCGGAGTGGGAGACAATAGTATATGTGTGTGCAGTGAATAAACTATTACTGTACCCGCTTTGGAGGGACAGTTCTCCTTGCTGCAAATTATATTTGAGGTGACCTGTCTTCTGAGGAAGCACCATCATTTTGCGCATGCCTTTACTACCATTTTTGAAGGACATATAGCTATATATCCACAAGATAAGTAGATGTGGAGTTAGATATAGAAAATGTATACATACCTCCCAGTATTTTGGACCTTCATATTTTGGTCACAATATTGTGACCTCTTGATATTCCTTTCAGGATATTTTCCCTAATGATTAACTTTGTCATGGTTTTTAATGCTTTTCTTTTAATATTTTCTGGTCCAAGGTGCTAAAACATATTCTCGAGTCTAGCTAGCATTATTGATACCACTTACTGTATACCTCTATTTCTGAACATTATTTAATGCTGTTTTTAAATAGATGTAATAAACATAATTTTTCAAGCTTATACAATCCACTGCTTATATACTGCAAATTCTTAATGTTATGAATCTGATGTGCTGCTTGATAGTAGAGTTACTTGTTACAATTTATATCAATTATACTGTCTTACATGTAGTTGTTTTACATTTAATTATATTTTTTTAACACACCATATGATTATGTCTCCAAAATGTATCAAAAACGAAACAAAATCTACCACTGCTATACCCGAGTTTAAAGGAATATGTCAAAGCAACTAGTAAATACAACATTTTGTGCAGGCAAACAAAGATATGATGGTTGGTTAGCACTTTAGCTACACTAAAGAGAGAAGGGCAATACGATTTACAGGGCAATAAATCCTGCAAACAAATCATTGATGAACGAAATTGGAACCTTTATCCCAAGTAGTTAGTAGTGGGAAATATGAGGAGAATATCTTTTATATATGCATCATTTAAAAAATAATGTTTTTCACATACCACAGGACCATTTAAAACATTCCTAATTCAAAGAGGTTACCAGTTCATGTTTGTGTAAATACACTAAGGAAAAGGTATTATATTCAGTGCTTGAAATGCCTTTATTTCAGCCACTGGAGTGAGTGAGTCAAGATTATCACTCCATTGTGAATGACAATATTGGAAAAGAACATGAATAAATGGTAATAACGTAGTCAGGGCGCGGAAAAATGCCATTCAAACCATGGATACTTTAAGGGAACATAATCATTCATGCCTCTAATCAGTGTCAATAATAAAACTGAGTTGAGTCCTAAAATTCTTCAGACCCACACTGAAAGTTAGTTGAGATAATTATATGAACACACTCTCCAGTTCTTGCTGAATGAGTGGTTAGGGGTCTGAATAATATTAAGCGCATTGGCCGCTTGTGCCCACCCATCTATCGCAAACACCCATCTTTCACCAGCAATCTCACTGTTCCAAGACCTCATGAATCAAAACCATGAGGCAGATGTTTAATCCCTTAGACCTCCTGGGTCTGAGCTTGGAGATAGATTTAGAGTCTCATGGTAATGCAGGGATCTTAAATTCAAGCTGTACAATGATTATTGCACCCCCACTCTTTTTTCCTCACACAGATTTCGGCAGGCCAACTGAAAACTATCAGTTAAAAGTCCATAAAGATGTCAACAAAATCTGCAGCTAGCTTATTAGTTTTTAACAAATGTATTTATTTGTTCAAAATTAATAATAATTACCATTTCTTATAAAAAAACTTTTTATTCATATGCAACTTGCCACCTCCTAAATGAAGTTCTCTAACACCTTTTGGCAATGTCTGTGCTATGGGACACTGCATAAATAAATTAAAAATAAATAAATAGATTGTGCACACCCTGCTAGTGATTGTGATGCCTGGGTGGTAAAATAAACAAATAGTGATGGTGTAACTCTAACAATGAACTGAGGGCTCTAAATTCCAGAGAGATAGCAGAGACAGACTGTCCTATTGGGAATCTAGAGATGCCCAGGAAAGCCCAGTGGGACTCTGAAAAGGAAGGAGCCGGGGGGAGGGGGGGCGGCAACATTTTAATTCTTTTAGTTAAGTTATGTGAAGGACACAGCATTTGCACTTCAGAAAGTTGAAACGTTCTCCTGGTGTATAGTGTTTGTTGCTGGTAGAGTTTATTTATACTTCATAATTTTGGGTGGCAATTAGTACTAAGTATTAATGATTTTTGTGATTGATGTAAAGCTTAAAAGCTGAAATAATTTTGCAGTTGAAACAAATTTAATATGACCTACAGAAGTGTGTTTATTAATGTATCACAATTGCGCCACATTTTCATGAAACATGATATTAGCTAATATGGATGCTGTTCTGATGCTGCTCATCCCCCTGGACATCTTCTCTCACCACAGTCTCCGCAGAGCAAAGACAGAATTATGTCATAGAAAAGTTTCTTAGTGTGCATGTATCTTTAATGGAATTCCTCATGCTCCCAATGTAACTTTTCTCTTCAAGGTCCTTCTGCTATAGTTCTGTTGCGGGCCAACCACCGCTCATCGTTTATGTAGTGAATTGTACAAACCTTTCATGTTATTTTGGACAACTCTGGATAGCAACGGTGTAGAAGCTGCTCAAGGTTTTCTTAAAAGTGGGTTAGTGTTATAGGCAGTATAATGATGCATAAACCTCTGATTTGTCTAGAATGTGTTACGTGTGGACATGCCACTATGAAACTGTCTATTCTTCACATTTATGCAAGAATTATGTATAAGAATCCCATGGTTTTGATGTGAGCCAGACATGTTCTTGAACATCTTGCAGCTTGGGATACTGTCCAATTTCTTTATGATTTTGCTGTTTACTTCCGGACTTAGAACATTTCTGATTTATGGTTACTTTGTATAACTCTGCATTTGAGCCCTCACTGCATTTATTTTGTAATGCTTGCTTTCTGAGAATTTTGTAATAACATTCTTTAACTTTTCTCTGAACTAGAACTCAGTTATTCAGTGGTCTAAGTTACTTATTTGCTGCTCTGACAAATTAAAGTTGGGTCTGATGTTGGGGAGGCTGCCGTGTAATGTAAGACCAACCCTTGAGCAGACCTGCAGAATTATGGGTTGTCCTGAACTTTGAGGTTCGGGATTCTGCTCTCATTCTGAAAGTAGGCTTTCAGTCCTTTTTCCCTCCATAATCTTATTTTATCAGTTTTTTTTACCTATACTGTTTTAAACTCCATGAAGTAAGAGTAGGTTTGACAACCCTGCCCACCTTGAACAGCAGCCTCATATGTACTTTCCCAATTTCATTCTATACCTGTTTGCCTTTAACCAGGGCTGCTTAAGGTCTCCATAGAAACAGGTGGAGCTGTCTGATGGTTTTCTAGGTCTGTCTCACAGGCTCAATCAATCAATCAATAAAAAAATGTATTAAGCGCGCTACTCACCCGAAAGGGTCTCAAGGCACTGTGGAAGGGGGGGAAGAGGGAGGATGCCGTTTACTGCTAAAAAAGCCATGTCTTTAGGTGCTTTCTGAAAGTCAGGAGGTCCTGGGTCTTGCGTAGGTTGGTGGGGAGGGAGTTCCAGGTCTTGGAGGCGAGGTAGGAGAAGGATCTGCCTCCGGAGGTGGCACGTTGGATGCGGGGGACTGTGGCGAGGGCAAGGTCGGTAGAGCGGAGGAGTCGAGTGGGTGCGTGGAAGTTCACTCGTTCATTGAGGTAGGCTGGTCCAGTGTTGTGGAGGGATTTGTGAGCGTGGATGGCTCAATGGCTGCTCAATAGCTGCTGACTCTTTTTCAGTTTAGAAAGCAGATCAGAAACACAAATCTGGTGGTTGCCAACCTGTGTTTCCAGTATGCAGTATGCCAATATTATCCACCCAGGTTCTGATTACAAGTTGCATTGTGCTGCATGTGATTTTACTGTTACTGTGCAGCAATTATTCAGCAATACCCTGCAGGTACAAATAAAACCACGAGAAATGGGGAATTACCATGTGTGACCAATGTTTCGGACATATAACTACACAGAATTGTTAGTTAACTGGGGTACTACTGCATACATTTAGCACCTCCTCTGAGCATGTGGCAAATACATACACTGGCGTGTGGGTGGGGCAGAGGTTGAGGGGCATGTGGGTGCAAAGAGGATATTTTTTTCTGCCAGAGGATTCTGTTAGAGAAAAAACACACACAACTCTCCGTTAGAAAAAAAAAACACTTAATGAGACTCTGCTGCGGTCAAAGCCTCCTGTGTTTTTTCCTGCTGGAATTAAAGGCCACACCTGGTACAAGCAGGTGTGGAAAACCTAACAATCCTATGCAGTAATTTTGCTCCACCTAGGTCTAGGGCCAGAATTATAAGTTAGCTCTAGACAGCATGATTACTTAAAAATGGGTGCATGGTTGTGTTCTGCAGCAGTTTACAAGTGCTGAATGAGTTCATGGGAAGGCTCCTGCAGTAAAAGATGATGCCCGAGACTGGAAGACAGAAATGTGCTTCAAAAAGCCAAGTTAGATGTTTTAAACTAGAAATTTCCAAGATTCTTTCAGTTCGAGGCATCCTTCAATTATGGAAATGCTGAAGACCACCTGAGATGGGTTCTCACCAAATAACATCACATCACACAAATCCACAATTTATAAAACTGGTCCTTCCCCACTTTTCGTTTTAAACATGGAAGGCTTGGATACTGGAGATTCAAATCTATCACTGTAATAATACCACTGCAAACTAATTTACATACATATTGGTATTTATAAAGTGAAACCCAGCTGAGGAGCATTCGGCCCCTTTATATCAATGGGCGATAGTCACGATTCAAAAAAAGTGTGCACAAAATGTTTCTTAATCCTATTTCATTACTCTTTCATATTACACATATTCACAGTTCAAGGCACAGGGTGATTGGTAAGGCATGTAGAGGTGGCAGTAACAGAGTATCTGCCAAAAATGTTGGGTGGGTCTTCTACGTACCTCTTGTACTTTCCACCTTATTTAAAAGTCAGGGATGCTCGGTTTCTTTCTGGAAAGTTTTCTCTAATGGGCGAAGCATTGGAATGCCACCATGGCCCCTGGCTTTTTTCCTGAGAAAGATCTGGGAAAGAAAAAAGCTCTAACATTCCAAGATGCTTGGGGAATTTTCAATTTCTTATTTTCAGAAGAACACCCCTAGGAGTTTGTCTTGACAAATTAAAAAAGTGCCAACTTGTCCCCCATTGTATGGGGCCTCGGCTGTGCCTATTTTTTTTTTTTTTGCCATTGTGACGCCCACTTCAGCAATGGGAGAAGTTTCAGTGAAAAACACCGTGTTAGACCTGGCATCTTTTGGCGGGGTTCCCCCTGACATTTTGCTTTCTGGCCTCCTGTTTTGACTATGTGCTGACCTTTGTTTTTGCTGACTTTAGGACTCTGCACTTTTTCACTGCTGACTAGTGCTAAGGTGCATGTGCTCTGTGTCTAAAATGTGATACACTGGGGCCCATATTTATACTTTTTGACGCACAACTGCGCCAACGCAGTTGTGTGTCAAAAATGTTACCGCCGGCTAACGCCATTCCAAAGCGTCATGCGGGCGCCTTATTTATTGAATGACGTTAGCCGGCGCTGCGGACTGGTGTGCGTCAAAAAAAATGACTCACACCAGGCAGCGCCGGCGTAGGGGAAAATGGAGCTTGGGCGTCAAAAAATGGGGCAAGTCAGGTCTGAGGCAAAATTTTTGCCTCAACCCAATTTGCACCATTTTTTTTGGTGCCCAACCCCATTGAAATGACTCCTGTCTTAGCAAAGACAGGAGTCATGCCCCCTTGCCCAATGGCCCTGCCCAGGGGACTTACATCCCCTGGGCATGGTCATTGGGCATAGTGGCATGTAGGGGGGCACAAATCAGGCCCCCCTATGCCACAAAAAGAAAAAGAAAAAAAAACTTACCTGAACTTACCTTAACTTCCCTGGGATTGGTCCCTCCATCCTTTGGTGTCCTCCTGGGTTGGGCAAGGGTGGCAGGGGGTGTCCCAGGGGGCATGGGAGGGCACCTCTGGGCTCCTTCTGAGCCCACAGGTCCCTTAACGCCTGCCCTGACCCAGGCGTTAAAAAACGGCGCCCATCAGGCTGGGCGCCGTTTTTTAAGGCCTGCCCCCTCCTGTGCGTCAAAATGACGTCACAGTATAAATAAGGCGCACAGGCCTTAAAGTCATTTTTTGGAAGGGAACGCCTACCTTGCATATAATTAATGCAAGGCTGGTTCCCCCTTCCAAAAAATTACGCACATGGTGGAACTTTGACGCCCGCGGGGTCGGACGTCAAAGTATAAATATGGGGCAGTGTTTGCGCCGATTGTGCGTCAAAATTTTGACGCACATTCGGCGCAAAGAGAGTATAAATATGCCCCTGGGTCTCTCCATGATTGGCATATTTGATTTGCAAAATAAGTCCCCAGTAAAGTGCACTATGTGGGCCCAGGGCCTGTAAATCAAATGCTACTAGTGGGCCTGTAGCACTAATTGTGCCACCCACTACAGTAGGCTTTTAAACTCGTCTCAGGCCTGCCACTGCTTAGCCTGTGTGTGCAGTTTTACACTGTCATTTAGACCACCTGGCAAGTGTACCCACTTGCCAGGCCCAAACCTTCCTTTTTATTACATGTGAGTCACCCCTAAGGTAGGCACTAGTTAGCCCCAAGGGCAGGGTGCAATGTATTTAAATTGTTGGGCATGTACTTTTAAGTCTAACATGTTTAGATAGTGAAAAACTCTTACATTTATTTTTCACTATTGCAAAGACTATCTCTCCTACAGTCTAACATTGGTGTTACCTTAAAGCATCTTTTAAGTGGAATTTTTAATTGGGAAAAGATAGAAATGTGGAGTCACAATTTAAACACATATATTTTGGTAAAGTTGTTTTTTAACTTGCAGGTCTGAACATGCCACTTTTAAAAAGTTGTAATTTTCTTACTTGAACTATTCAGTGCCTTATCTTGCCCCCGAATACACATCTGGGTTTAGGTAACAGCTACACTTGTGCATTCTCTCTAGACTGTCACAGCACAGGAAGGGCTGGGTGTAATAGGGGATACATCTACATTCATCTGCATACTGATAGTCTTCCTGGGCAGGGAGAGGAAGAGGTAGTTAACACTTACATCTGAATAGTTTGTGTCCTGCCCTCACACAAAGGGCTGATTTACTCCTTTCTAGTAGTCTAGAGCCAGGGCTGGGATGAAAGAGATCCTTGTGCACTTCAGA
The DNA here is from genome assembly GCF_031143425.1 of Pleurodeles waltl. Taxonomy (NCBI): domain Eukaryota; kingdom Metazoa; phylum Chordata; class Amphibia; order Caudata; family Salamandridae; genus Pleurodeles; species Pleurodeles waltl. Next base: position 1,043,094,487 of record NC_090449.1, read on the forward strand.
GAGTTCCTTTGAAGTCACCCCTACATCAAAGGCTTTTTGGGTCTAAGTACTGGACCTCTGACACAATATACTCAGAACAGTTCTGGACTGAAGACATTCTGCCAGGAAGAAGGACTGTTCTGCTGCCAGGAGGGACTCTCACTTTGTTCAAGAAAAACTATGGTCCAGCCCTCTCATCCAATTGAATGCCCTTTTCATCCAGTTGTGGGCTACCAAAAAGAGGTGTGGACCAATTAACCTCAGTGAAGATACTTAAGACTGAGAAAGGGATTTTTATTCTTCACTTGTGGTGTGATTTTAAATCATTCCTCCCCCCCTTTTTTCACACCTCGGGTGTGGGAGATTGGGTAATCTCTCTATTTTTACTCTTATAGTTTTTCAACTACTAATAAAAAAACTTTTTTCATTAAATTCAACGTTACATTTTCACAGCCTTGTGAAAGCCCCAGGTATATGTACCCCAGGGACCAAACACGTGTCGGCTGTTGCTTATCAAGTGTGTTAACAAATAAACATTAAACTGGACTTATGGACTTGAATCAATGCATTAATATGCAAATATTTTGACAGTATGATGAATTAAACGTATATATTGGATTCATGGTGGGTCTACCAATCCCTTTCTCAGTCCTAAGTACTGCTACTTTGTTGTTTGCTTTGCTGTGTTGGCCTGCTTCCTGGTGCTTCTTGCCTGGGAGTGAGAGGAGTGGACTTAACTCTCTACATTCTGCAATCTACAGCTTTTCCAAGAGCCTGACTGAGCTTGCCTCCTGTTTCTGAAGTTTCAGGGGCATCAAAGACCTCACCTGCATCTTGCTACCAGCACCTGGACGACTCTTCTGATGTGAGTCCTGCTCTGCCAAGGGGTGCCAAATCCAGTCCTGGGCCCTTGGAGGTGAGTGTGGTGCTGCAACTGAAGAAAGCAATGCATCAACACCAGCGCTTTATTTGCAACTGACTCATCAAACCCGGCGCGTTGATCAAACTGGCACCTCCTGCTGCAGAAACGATACCTCACCTCTGCCTGCATCGAAGCCGAAGACACCGCTCGCTGACTGCACGACGCAACTACACCAACTTTCAACACAGCCCTGATTTGGCTTTATGCAGCACGGATGAATCGGAACTGGCACCCATCACTTCTGGACATCGACACATCAACAACGTTCCCGATTAGGAAATAACGCATTGCCTGCAATAGTGACACATCCCCTTCTTTGGATCAACGCATAATCCCTGAGCATCGATGCATCCAAGGTATTGTCAGCGGGTCTGCGTGACTCCTGTACCTGGCACATGCTCCATCGCAGACGGACTAAACTTTTGCATTTGCCCCGGTGCAGCATGACCACATAGCCCCGGTTGGAGCTACTGACTTCTAAGCACTGCATTTAGATTCAATCTTTAAAAATTAATATCTTGACTTGTGTATGTTGGATTTTTGTTGTTTTAGTCTTCTTTGACTCAGAAAAATATTGGCTATTTCTCTAAACTGGTGTGGAGTCTTTTTGTGGTGTTTTCACTGTGTTACTACTGTGTGTGTGCCCAAATACTTTACACATTGCAGCTTCAGTTTAGCCTGACTGCTCTGTGCTAAGTTATTGGATCGTGAGCACAGGTAAACTTTTAGTGTGTATCTTACTTGCCCAGACTAGGATTGTGGACCCTACTTGGATAGAGTGCAAATCTCTGCCAACTAGAGACCCGATTTCTAGCCCACTTGTTGAGTTTGAGGGATTCTTTAAGTGATGCAGCTGCTGGCCCACCAAACCCTAAATAACCTAAGTATCTTGTTCACTGTCACATGATATGTTTGTCGAGTACAGCAGGTGGGACTAACCTCTAGGTCTTCATGGGATGCATTATACTTAGAGCCCACTGTTCCTGTTTGTGCCCTGCATACTTAAACAAGGTGTGTGAAGGGTGCAAACAGGGACAGTGTGCTTTAGTACAGAAAATGCACTGCTCTGAGGGCAGCCACAAAGTCACTGCTGCCCTAAGGGCAGCACATTAGTGGAAGCTGGAGTAGCTGTTTGAAGCAGCTGCTCTGGCTTTCACAGTGCAGGAGGCAGCTGGCCTCTACTTTAAAGGCCAAATATTGAGTGACTGCACCTGCCTGCAGTGGGAGGACCGGGGAGGGAGGGGGGTCAATGCATCCCCCGCTCAGTTGGCACACTTGGGAGACCAGACTGTGCACCACCTCTGTGTGGCATTCAGTCAGTGTGCCCCCTGACAGCATTTTTGCCTCTGCTCCTGCATCGATAATGCAGCACAAGTGCAGAGGCAAAGTGTGTCCCTCATTTGCATAAAACCATGCCCCATTAAAATGAGGGAACACCCCTTGGGAGAAGCCTAGTGCTGTATGTGCACTGGTGCAATCTGTTGTATAGAATAGGCCTCACAAGTGTCTGCAGTCCCTTCTCTATTACTACAGTCCCTAGGGACACAAAAAGCGTCTGCACACACCGGTTGTGGCACCTGAACAATGTGTGCAGTACAGACCGTGCCTGCTAAATCAGCAACCCAGCCCCTAAACTAAATCTTTTCCCACAAGTGAGTGTAGGTGATCAAAAATAATTTATCAGTACTATGAAGAAAGGACACCTGCATTTACCTGGCTCATGCGCAAAAGATCCATGAAATAAAGAAATAAATAAATTACTATCTAGATCAATTAGGACTGGCTGAAAGGACATGAAGCTCTGCAGCATTAAATTACTATCTAGATCAGTGGTTCCCAACCTGTGGTCCGCGTACCCCTGAGGGACCATGACGCCTCCTCAGGCGGTCCGCGACTGCTTGGAAAATTAAATATTATAAACAGATTAGGTCCCCAGCTTTCAGTAATGTCTCAGTGGGGGGGGGTCCCAGATTCCAATAATGATTCAGTGGGGGGCCCGGGTTCCAGTAATGATAAAGTGGGGGTCCACAGAAGTCAAAAGGTTGGGAGCCACTGATCTAGATTAATTGAGACCAGATGAAAGGACATGAAGCTCTGTGGCATTACCTCCGCTTGGCCACTCTGGTGAATGCCATTTTAAAACATGTGGCGCTCCCTGGCAAGGTCAGACTGAGCCATTCCTCTGCAGAGGGTTTAAAATCTTCAGATGTTCCCCCAGGGTTTTGATGAAGCGTGCGGGTCGCGGCTCCCTGTGTTCTTTTGAGACAGAGGCAGAAAGGTGGGAACAACTGCAGATGGCCCTGAATAATCCAGATTGTCAGAGCAGCCGCCTGCTTGATGAAGGCACTTGTGTCAAGCTGCACTTCATTGATCCACTGCTGTGAGGCGGAACAAACAGGAAGCACATTTTCTGCTGCAGAATGAATGCCTGAAATGGTTCTGAGAGACTGAATTTTCTGTCAAACTAGCATTGCCCTTGTCAGACCTGGATTGACATTGTGAATGGTTAATTGTGCACACAATATTGTGTTTTGTAAAATAAATATTATTGTTTTTATATGACAGGATGTAGTCAGGACAGTGTAGAACACATGCAGCATCTGATATATTGACAGTTCCATTCCATGATTACTTTAAACAGATACATAAACACTGTTCCATAGTCAGTAAAAATACATCACATGAGGTGCACATCAAGATTTGACAAAGTGCAGTGAAAGGATAATTTTACAGATGTTATCTGTATCTGTTATCTGGAGATTGAGAATGGTGATCATTGGCACAAGTTAAGAGCAGAGTTAATTATACCCAAGAGCTCACCTTGGTAGGAAAAAAAGAGAAAAATTAAACAGCTGTCCATATAGTAACCTAAAGAAAAAGCAACTTAGTCTCCTCCCTTCCCTCCTCATGCTCTTCTTACATGTGATCCTCACCAGTGGTGTGAAAGAAATTTGTGATGGATAGTGTAAGGGTGTTCATGATGCATTCCCCTGAAATCCATGGATCTCCTGAGCTCTCTCCCAACATTACCAGGGGTTATTCATTGGGGCATGTAAGTACCCCCTCTGCAGTATTTGGCCCCTGCAATTCCTTTAGTTCAAGTACCGTAGAGTACAAGAGCCTTAAGTCATCCTCCAATTTCTTGTCTCTGCGAACATGCTTCATGCAGGCCTCTTCCGCAACAGCCCATTCAGAAATATCCCTCAAACAGGTCGTATGTGTAGGGGTGTCGGGCTAAGCCATTTAATGGCTATTCGTCGTTTTGCTAACACTAGCAAAGAATACATTTCTGACTTTGTTTTTTCTTGGCGGGGAAAGGGATTAGGGCCATTAGCATCTGCCACATCTCAAGCGGTACCATCCACCCGAAGGCCTTCTTCAAAGTCTGCAAGATTTCCTACCAATAAGTGGATAGAGAGGGACGGGACCATACCATATGTTTGAAGCCCGATATGGGGCGGGGGGATCCACAAGATGAATGACTGGCCAGTCTAGTGTCATATATAGCATGTGGAGTGAGGTATAATTGATGTATAAAGTTATAATGCAGGAGTTTGAAACATGCATTGGAGCTAACTGTTCACACCCCTTTGTGGACCTTCACCCACTCTTTATCTGTGACAGCGTTCTCCAAAATGCCCTCCCATAAGGTCTGAATGCTAAGTGTTTGTGGTGGCAAGTCCCCACGCATTGCCCTGTATATTTGAGAGATAAGCCTGCGATCTTGGGCCATATTTAATAGGGTTGTCAGGGTGCTGGACTTGGGTGGCACCACGGGGAAGGTGGGCCAGACCATGAGGGCCGTAGTTTAGATTTTTTTGTATTGGAGGTATTGTCCCAAATCCAGGGAGGAAAATTCTATAGCTTCATCCCGGGTGATAAACTGTCCTTCACGATGTAGGTCTCCCATGGTATTACAGCCTCCATGTCTCCATTTGTGTACCAACATAGGGTTGGCTATTTGCAGGAAAGGTTGCACAACCCATAGATGCATGTCACGTGCATAGGAAGCATGTCGAATCACCCATTGGACTACTCCCTCCCAAACCTCCGCCACCTGTTGAATGATATAGGGAAAAGTAGAGTGAACCCACAAACCCTTCATGAATAGAATCGGCAAGGATTTTCTCCTTGTATGTACCCTGTAACAGGTGTTTTTCCCAGTTATCTTCGAGGTCCAACCACTGAACCGTATATTGCAAATGTGCTACCATATAGTACAGTTCTAACAGTAGCACCTCCATACCCCCCTACTGCAGGTCATCTGCAGTGTGGCCAGCTTGATGTCTTTCTGCTTAATTCCCCGGAGGAGATCTACTTTGAGGTTAGCTATAGTATGAAAGTAATGTCGAGGGATCGCATGAAGGGCATCCTGAAGTGTGCATAGGCATTGCATTAAGATTTTAATTTTCGCAATGGCTATACAGCCATAAGAGAGAGGGCTAGATCCCTCCGTAACCACGTCGAGTCTTGGAGTCCCTCCACCACTCAACCCACATTTTTGGCTAAATAGGATGGGGCTGTATGTGTCAAGCGGACCCCAAGGTACCGTACAACTCCAGTCATCGATGGGAATCCACCTTAGGAAGCTCCACTATTGGGACCCCCACCAATTGGTGACAATTGGAACAGCTTAGATTTCTCCAGGGTAATGCGGAGTCCTGATAGCTCTCTGAAATCACACCTAATGGTAAGTAAAATTGGTGCTGCCTAGGCTGGTTGTCTCATGTAAATGAAAGTGTTTTCTACATACATAGAGATGACATGAGTGGTCACCCCCAGCGTTATCCCCCACAGACCTATCACTGTGCGCAGGGTCTCCACCAGGGGCTCCATGGTGAGGGAAACAGGAGGGGCAAAAGAGGAGAGCCCAGGCTGGTGCTTCCACTCAGCTGAAAGGACTCAGAAACCATAGCTTCGGAACTTACTGTGGGGGTGGGGTTTGAATAAAGTAGATGGGCCCATCGGATACATTTAGGTCCGAGGCCCATTTTACGTATTATTTGCTGCAGGTAGGTCCAATTCAGCGAATCGAACACCTGTTCAGTGTCTAACAGAACTAGAGCATAGACGTCATCTTGCAACTGTGGGACGTGGTACATGTGGGCCAATCGTCATAGGTTATGGAGAGTGTTTCATTTAGGGATAAAAACTTCTTTATGGATTAAAACTGACAGTTATAGGACCAAACGCGCTGCCAGTATACCAGAAGTTTTACATCGACATTCAAGAGAGATATTGGTCAATGTTCTGCTGTAAGCATTGGGTCTCTGCCTGGTTTTGGTACCATGACAGTTAAGGCTTCACTCATACTGGCCGGTAAGCTCCCCTCTTGTAGAGCTTCGTTGTTCACCTCCAATAGCTTATCTGCAATAATGTCTGCGTATTTGTGATGAAACTCCGAAGGGAGGCCATCGCTTCCTGGAGTTTTCATGGTCTTAAGGCACCAGATTGTAGCATGGGTTTCTTCTCTGGAGAGCAGGCCATCTAGGGTCTCCCAGACCGCGGGGTCGAGGCTCAGAAGTGGGTTGTCTGCTAAAAAAACATATTGCAGTCTGTTTGGAGGAGGGTACAGCTGTCCCTTGTATGTTTGTCGCAGGTGGAAATGGAAGATGGTATTGGTAACCTTCTGTGTGAGGACTAAGGAACCAGAGTCATCATAAAGGGACCGCACAGGGGATTTTGGTGCCTCCTGGTGCACCAGCCTGGCCAATAACGCCCCAGTCCTTTCACCCTCCATATGGAGTCTCTGTTGGAATGTGTGAGAAGGTAGCCTCTTTCTAGCCTTGTTACCCCCACTTTTGGCCTGTTTGTGAGTGTATGTCAGGGTGTTTGTCACTGTTTTCACTGTCTCACTGGGATCCTGATAGCCAGGCCTCAGTGCTCATAGTGAAAACACTATGTTTTCAGTATGTTTGTTATGTGTCACTGGGATCCTGCTGGTCAGGACCCCAATACTCATAGGTTTGTGGCCTATATGTATGTGTCACTGGGACCCTGTCACACAGGGCCCCAGTGCTCATAGGTGTGCATGTATATGTTCCCTGTGTGGTGCCTAACTGTCTCACTGAGGCTCTGCTAACCAGAACCTCAGTGGTTATGCTCTATCATTACTTTCAAATTGTCACTGACAGGCTAGTGACCATTTTTACCAATTCACATTGGCTTACTGGAACACCCTTATAATTCCCTAGTATATGGTACTAGGTACCCAGGGTATTGGGGTTCCAGGAGATCCCTATGGGCTGCAGCATTTCTTTTGCCACCCATAGGGAGCTCTGACAATTCTTACACAGGCCTGCCACTGCAGCCTGAGTGAAATAACGTCCACGTTATTTCACAGCCATTTTACACTGCACTTAAGTAACTTATAAGTCACCTATATGTCTAACCTTTACCTGGTAAAGGTTAGGTGCAAAGTTACTTAGTGTGAGGGCACCCTGGCACTAGCCAAGGTGCCCCCACATTGTTCAGAGCCAATTCACTGAACTTTGTGAGTGCGGGGACACCATTACACGCGTGCACTACATATAGGTCACTACCTATATGTAGCTTCACCATGGTAACTCCGAATATGGCCATGTAACATGTCTATGATCATGGAATTGCCCCCTCTATGCCATCCTGGCATTGTTGGTACAATTCCATGATCCCAGTGGTCTGTAGCACAGACCCTGGTACTGCCAAACTGCCCTTCCTGGGGTTTCACTGCAGCTGCTGCTGCTGCCAACCCCTCAGACAGGCAGCTGCCCTCCTGGGGTCCAGCCAGGCCTGGCCCAGGATGGCAGAACAAAGAACTTCCTCTGAGAGAGGGTGTGACACCCTCTCCCTTTGGAAAATGGTGTGAAGGCAGGGGAGGAGTAGCCTCCCCCAGCCTCTGGAAATGCTTTGTTGGGCACAGATGTGCCCAATTCTGCATAAGCCAGTCTACACCGGTTCAGGGACCCCTTAGCCCCTGCTCTGGCGCGAAACTGGACAAAGGAAAGGGGAGTGACCACTCCCCTGACCTGCACCTCCCCTGGGAGGTGTCCAGAGCTCCTCCAGTGTGCTCCAGACCTCTGCCATCTTGGAAACAGAGGTGCTGCTGGCACACTGGACTGCTCTGAGTGGCCAGTGCCACCAGGTGACGTCAGAGACTCCTGCTGATAGGCTCCTTCAGGTGTTAGTAGCCTTTCCTCTCTCCTAGGTAGCCAAACCCTCTTTTCTGGCTATTTAGGGTCTCTGTCTCTGGGGAAACTTTAGATAACGAATGCATGAGCTCAGCCGAGTTCCTCTGCATCTCCCTCTTCACCTTCTGATAAGGAATCGACCGCTGACCGCGCTGGAAGCCTGCAAACCTGCAACATAGTAGCAAAGACGACTACTGCAACTCTGTAACGCTGATCCTGCCGCCTTCTCGACTGTTTTCCTGCTTGTGCATGCTGTGGGGGTAGTCTGCCTCCTCTCTGCACCAGAAGCTCCGAAGAAATCTCCCGTGGGTCGACGGAATCTTCCCCCTGCAACCGCAGGCACCAAAAAGCTGCATTACCGGTCCCTTGGGTCTCCTCTCAGCACGACGAGCGAGGTCCCTCGAATCCAGCGACACTGTCCAAGTGACCCCCACAGTCCAGTGACTCTTCAGCCCAAGTTTGGTGGAGGTAAGTCCTTGCCTCACCTCGCTGGGCTGCATTGCTGGGAACCGCGACTTTGCAAGCTACTCCGGCCCCTGTGCACTTCCGGCGGAAATCCTTCATGCACAGCCAAGCCTGGGTCCACGGCACTCTAACCTTCATTGCACGACTTTCTAAGTTGGTCTCCGGCGACGTGGGACTCCTTTGTGCAACTTCGGCGAGCACTGTTTCACGCATCCTCGTAGTGCCTGTTTCTGGCACTTCTCCGGGTGCTACCTGCTTCAGTGAGGGCTCTTTGTCTTGCTCGACGTCCCCTCTCTCTACAGGTCCAATTTGCGACCTTCTGGTCCCTCCTGGGCCCCAGCAGCGTCCAAAAACGCCAAACGCACGATTTGCGTGTAGCAAGGCTTGTTGGCGTCCATCCGGCGGGAAAACACTTCTGCACGACTCTCCAAGGCGTGGGGGATCCATCCTCCAAAGGGGAAGTCTCTAGCCCTTGTCGTTCCTGCAGTATTCACAGTTCTTCAGCCTAGTAAGAGCTTCTTTGCACCAACCGCTGGCATTTCTTGGGCATCTGCCCATCTCCGAGCTGCTTGTGACTTTTGGACTTGGTCCCCTTGTTCCACAGGTACCCTCAGACAGGAATCCATCGTTGTTGCATTGCTGATTTGTGTTTTCCTTGCATTCTCCCTCTAACACGACTATTTTGTCCTTAGGGGAACTTTAGTGCACTTTGCACTCACTTTTCAGGGTCTTGGGGAGGGTTATTTTTCTAACTCTCACTATTTTCTAATAGTCCCAGCGACCCTCTACAAGGTCACATAGGTTTGGGGTCCATTCGTGGTTCGCATTCCACTTCTGGAGTATATGGTTTGTGTTGCCCCTATCCCTATGTTTCCCCATTGCATCCTATTGTAACTATACATTGTTTGCACTGTTTTCTAAGACTATACTGCATATTTTTGCTATTGTGTATATATATCTTGTGTATATTTCCTATCCTCTCACTGAGGGTACACTCTAAGATACTTTGGCATATTGTCATAAATATAAAGTACCTTTATTTTTAGTATAACTGCGTATTGTGTTTTCTTATGATATTGTGCATATGACACTAGGTGGTACTGTAGTAGCTTCACACGTCTCCTAGTTCAGCCTGAGCTGCTTTGCTAAGCTACCATTATCTATCAGCCTAAGCTGCTAGACACCCTATACACTAATAAGGGATAACTGGGCCTGGTGCAAGGTGCAAGTACCCCTTGGTACTCACTACAAGCCAGTCCAGCCTCCTACATTGGTTGTGCAGTGGTGGGATAAGTGCTTGAGACTACTTACCACTCTTGTCATTGTACTTTTCATAAGAGAAAAATATACAAAACAAGGTCAGCGTATATACACATAGCCAAAAAGTTTTGCATTTCCTCTTTTCACTCTTTTCTAAGTGCTGAAAAGTACTCCTAAACTTTCAAAAAGTTCTTAAAAGTTTAAAAAGTTTTTTTTCTGTCTTTCCAAAAAGTTCTGAAAACTTTTTTCTCTTTTTCTATCACTTTAACTCTCTCTAAAAAATGTCTGGCACAGGCAAAAATGTTGAACTGTCCAAACTTGCATATGATCACCTTAGCTGGAAAGGAGCAAGGAGTCTCTGCATAGAGAGAGGTTTGAGTGTAGGGAAGAATCCTTCCTTAGAACTGTTAATTAATATGCTTAGAGTACAGGATAAGGCCATAAGTGCCAAATCTGGTGAAAAAGTAGCTAATGGTTCTCAATCTGATCCAGGGACTCCCCCAGGAAAAGGTTCAGGAAAGAAACTTCTCAGCCTGCCCATTACTAGACAGTCTAGCATAGTTGGTACAGAGGTTGAATCACACCATACTGATGGTGTGCTCTCACATTATACTGGTAGCCAAGCTGTTAGGGTGCCTTCTGTAAGGGACAGGTCTCCTTCTGTTCATTCCCATCATACCTCTGTATCTAGAAATGTCCCTCCCACCCACCCTGATGACAGATTGTTAGAAAGGGAGCTCAATAGATTGAGAGTGGAACAAACCAGACTGAAGCTCAAGAAGCAACAGCTGGATTTGGATAGACAGTCTTTAGAAATAGAGAGGGAAAGACAGAAGTTGGGTTTAGATACCCATGGTGGCAGCAGCAGTATTCCCCATAGTCATCCTGCAAAAGAGCATGATTCCAGGAATCTGCACAAGATAGTTCCCCCTTATAAGGAGGGGGATGACATTAACAAGTGGTTTGCTGCACTTGAGAGGGCCTGTGCTGTACAGGATGTCCCTCAAAAGCAGTGGGCTGCTATCCTATGGCTATCATTTAGTGGAAAAGGTAGGGATAGGCTCCTTACAGTGAAAGAAAATAATGCCAATAATTTCCAAGTTCTTAAGAATGCACTCCTGGATGGTTATGGCTTAACCACTGAACAGTACAGGATAAAGTTCAGAGAGACCAAAAAGGAGTCTTCACAAGACTGGGTTGATTTCATTGACCATTCAGTGAAGGCCTTGGAGGGGTGGTTACATGGCAGTAAAGTTACTGATTATGAAAGCCTGTATAACACAATCCTGAGAGAGCATATACTTAATAATTGTGTGTCTGATTTGTTGCACCAGTACCTGGTAGACTCTGATCTGACCTCTCCCCAAGAATTGGGAAAGAAGGCAGACAAATGGGTCAGAACAAGGGTGAACCGAAAAGTTCATACAGGGGGTGACAAAGATGGCAATAAGAAGAAAGATGGTGAAAAATCTCAAGATAAGCATGGGGATAAGGGTAAAACCAAAGATCCCACTTCAAATCTTAAACACTCTTCAGAGGGTGGGGATAAAACAAATTCTTCCTCTTCTTCCCAACCTGCACACATTAAAAAGCCTTGGTGCTTTGTGTGTAAAAATAGAGGCCATAGGCCAGGGGATAAGTCCTGTCCAGGTAAACCCCCTGAGCCTACCACCACTAATACATCAAGCTCTAGTGCCCCTAGCAGTAGTGGTACTAGTGGTGGGACTGCTGGCAACAGTCAAGCAAAGGGTGTAGTTGGGTTCACTTATGGGTCCATAGTGGAAACTGATGTAATCAGTCCCAAGACAGTTTCTGTCACACCTAGTGGCACTGGCCTTGCCACACTGGCTGCTTGTCCCCTTACAATGGATAAGTACAGGCAGACAGTTTCAATAAATGGTGTTGAGGCCTTGGCCTACAGGGACACAGGTGCCAGTTTCACTTTGGTGACTGAAAACCTAGTGCCTCCTGAACAACACATCATTGGACAACAGTATAAGATTATTGATGTCCATAACTCCACTAAGTTTCTTCCCTTAGCTATAATTCAGTTTAGTTGGGGTGGAGTTACTGGCCCTAAGCAGGTGGTGGTATCACCTAGCTTACCTGTAGACTGTCTCTTAGGTAATGACCTAGAGGCCTCAGGTTGGGCTGATGTAGAGTTTTATGCCCATGCAGCCATGCTGGGCATCCCTGAGGAATTGTTCCCTCTCATTTCAAGTGAAATGAAAAAGCAAAGGAGAGAAGGCCTGAAAACTCAGGATCCCTCTCCATCAACAGGTAAAAAGGGTATCACAGTATCCCCTAACCACCCTACCATTCAGGATACTATTCCTGTGGTGGGAGAAACCTCTCCTGGGGTGGCACCTGTTCCAAGGGAATCATCAGCTGGCAAAGCTGGACTCCCTGAGGTGGAAGTACCTCTCTGTGGGATAACTAACATTGGTGAGAAAAACAGCACCATTTTAGTTAACATGGAGCATCCCTCCAACCCTCCCAGAGAAACTTTAGTGCAGAAACCCTGCACTACCTCACAACACTTAGGACAGCATCCCTGCCCTAGTGTGGAGCTCATAGGACAGCATCCCTGCCCTGCTCCAACTCAAGAGAAACAGCATCCCTGTTCTCTCTTCCAGCCAGATGGACAAAGTTTTTGCCCAGCTATGGCTTTTCTGAGACAGCATCCCTGTCTGGCATTTCCATCACTACAAATAGGTTCAGTGGACAATTCCCACTGCTCTAAACTAAAACTTACTGATAGAAACTCTGAAAATACATCTTCACATTGTTGCTTAGCTAAAAAACTTCAAACAGGGTGGTTTACATCCCCACAGGGAAGTAACCATATAGTGGATGATAAAGGGAGTAACCAGTCTATTGCAGAGCTACTCTCTACTTATCACCACTTAGACAATAAAGTCTCAACTGGCCAAGGTTAGCCTTATTGTCCTTCGTTTGGGGGGGGGTTGTGTGAGAAGGTAGCCTCTTTCTAGCCTTGTTACCCCCACTTTTGGCCTGTTTGTGAGTGTATGTCAGGGTGTTTGTCACTGTTTTCACTGTCTCACTGGGATCCTGATAGCCAGGCCTCAGTGCTCATAGTGAAAACACTATGTTTTCAGTATGTTTGTTATGTGTCACTGGGATCCTGCTGGTCAGGACCCCAATACTCATAGGTTTGTGGCCTATATGTATGTGTCACTGGGACCCTGTCACACAGGGCCCCAGTGCTCATAGGTGTGCATGTATATGTTCCCTGTGTGGTGCCTAACTGTCTCACTGAGGCTCTGCTAACCAGAACCTCAGTGGTTATGCTCTATCATTACTTTCAAATTGTCACTGACAGGCTAGTGACCATTTTTACCAATTCACATTGGCTTACTGGAACACCCTTATAATTCCCTAGTATATGGTACTAGGTACCCAGGGTATTGGGGTTCCAGGAGATCCCTATGGGCTGCAGCATTTCTTTTGCCACCCATAGGGAGCTCTGACAATTCTTACACAGGCCTGCCACTGCAGCCTGAGTGAAATAACGTCCACGTTATTTCACAGCCATTTTACACTGCACTTAAGTAACTTATAAGTCACCTATATGTCTAACCTTTACCTGGTAAAGGTTAGGTGCAAAGTTACTTAGTGTGAGGGCACCCTGGCACTAGCCAAGGTGCCCCCACATTGTTCAGAGCCAATTCACTGAACTTTGTGAGTGCGGGGACACCATTACACGCGTGCACTACATATAGGTCACTACCTATATGTAGCTTCACCATGGTAACTCCGAATATGGCCATGTAACATGTCTATGATCATGGAATTGCCCCCTCTATGCCATCCTGGCATTGTTGGTACAATTCCATGATCCCAGTGGTCTGTAGCACAGACCCTGGTACTGCCAGACTGCCCTTCCTGGGGTTTCACTGCAGCTGCTGCTGCTGCCAACCCCTCAGACAGGCAGCTGCCCTCCTGGGGTCCAGCCAGGCCTGGCCCAGGATGGCAGAACAAAGAACTTCCTCTGAGAGAGGGTGTGACACCCTCTCCCTTTGGAAAATGGTGTGAAGGCAGGGGAGGAGTAGCCTCCCCCAGCCTCTGGAAATGCTTTGTTGGGCACAGATGTGCCCAATTCTGCATAAGCCAGTCTACACCGGTTCAGGGACCCCTTAGCCCCTGCTCTGGCGCGAAACTGGACAAAGGAAAGGGGAGTGACCACTCCCCTGACCTGCACCTCCCCTGGGAGGTGTCCAGAGCTCCTCCAGTGTGCTCCAGACCTCTGCCATCTTGGAAACAGAGGTGCTGCTGGCACACTGGACTGCTCTGAGTGGCCAGTGCCACCAAGTGACGTCAGAGACTCCTGCTGATAGGCTCCTTCAGGTGTTAGTAGCCTTTCCTCTCTCCTAGGTAGCCAAACCCTCTTTTCTGGCTATTTAGGGTCTCTGTCTCTGGGGAAACTTTAGATAACGAATGCATGAGCTCAGCCGAGTTCCTCTGCATCTCCCTCTTCACCTTCTGATAAGGAATCGACCGCTGACCGCGCTGGAAGCCTGCAAACCTGCAACATAGTAGCAAAGACGACTACTGCAACTCTGTAACGCTGATCCTGCCGCCTTCTCGACTGTTTTCCTGCTTGTGCATGCTGTGGGGGTAGTCTGCCTCCTCTCTGCACCAGAAGCTCCGAAGAAATCTCCCGTGGGTCGACGGAATCTTCCCCCTGCAACCGCAGGCACCAAAAAGCTGCATTACCGGTCCCTTGGGTCTCCTCTCAGCACGACGAGCGAGGTCCCTCGAATCCAGCGACACCGTCCAAGTGACCCCCACAGTCCAGTGACTCTTCAGCCCAAGTTTGGTGGAGGTAAGTCCTTGCCTCACCTCGCTGGGCTGCATTGCTGGGAACCGCGACTTTGCAAGCTACTCCGGCCCCTGTGCACTTCCGGCGGAAATCCTTCGTGCACAGCCAAGCCTGGGTCCACGGCACTCTAACCTGCATTGCACGACTTTCTAAGTTGGTCTCCGGCGACGTGGGACTCCTTTGTGCAACTTCGGCGAGCACCGTTTCACGCATCCTTGTAGTGCCTGTTTCTGGCACTTCTCCGGGTGCTACCTGCTTCAGTGAGGGCACTTTGTCTTGCTCGACGTCCCCTCTCTCTACAGGTCCAATTTGCGACCTTCTGGTCCCTCCTGGGCCCCAGCAGCGTCCAAAAACGCCAAACGCACGATTTGCGTGTAGCAAGGCTTGTTGGCGTCCATCCGGCGGGAAAACACTTCTGCACGACTCTCCAAGGCGTGGGAGATCCATCCTCCAAAGGGGAAGTCTCTAGCCCTTGTCGTTCCTGCAGTATTCACAGTTCTTCAGCCTAGTAAGAGCTTCTTTGCACCAACCGCTGGCATTTCTTGGGCATCTGCCCATCTCCGAGCTGCTTGTGACTTTTGGACTTGGTCCCCTTGTTCCACAGGTACCCTCAGACAGGAATCCATCGTTGTTGCATTGCTGATTTGTGTTTTCCTTGCATTCTCCCTCTAACACGACTATTTTGTCCTTAGGGGAACTTTAGTGCACTTTGCACTCACTTTTCAGGGTCTTGGGGAGGGTTATTTTTCTAACTCTCACTATTTTCTAATAGTCCCAGCGACCCTCTACAAGGTCACATAGGTTTGGGGTCCATTCGTGGTTCGCATTCCACTTCTGGAGTATATGGTTTGTGTTGCCCCTATCCCTATGTTTCCCCATTGCATCCTATTGTAACTATACATTGTTTGCACTGTTTTCTAAGACTATACTGCATATTTTTGCTATTGTGTATATATATCTTGTGTATATTTCCTATCCTCTCACTGAGGGTACACTCTAAGATACTTTGGCATATTGTCATAAAAATAAAGTACCTTTATTTTTAGTATAACTGTGTATTGTGTTTTCTTATGATATTGTGCATATGACACTAGGTGGTACTGTAGTAGCTTCACACGTCTCCTAGTTCAGCCTGAGCTGCTTTGCTAAGCTACCATTATCTATCAGCCTAAGCTGCTAGACACCCTATACACTAATAAGGGATAACTGGGCCTGGTGCAAGGTGCAAGTACCCCTTGGTACTCACTACAAGCCAGTCCAGCCTCCTACAATGCAGCACAGCTATATTTTACTAGCCTATGCCAATCCTCCAACAGCTCCACCCTGGCTTCACACCGTTGCGACAATTGTGTGGATCAGAAGGAAGGATCGCTTCCAATCTCTTCTGTTTTTTTCTCATGTGTATTAATGTTATCCTCCATCTGCCAGCGTGTCCCGTATGTCGTTTTAACACACCCCTCGCAGGACAGCCTTCATAGCCTCCCAATCTAGTGCTCTGGTACTAGCAAAGTCCCGGTTAACAGTGAAATAATGCACCAGTGACTTGCTAACTACTGCAGAAAATAGGTGGTCAAGCAACTCCTCTGGTCAGCGGCGCCACAATGGGATCGCTGGACGTCCCAGCTGACTTCCAAGACTTAAGAGGAGTGGGGCGTAGTCTGAAAGGTATCGGGCTAAGTAAAAGTCTCCCATTATACTTGGGGCCATTTCAGTAGAGATGAAACTGTGATCAAGGCGATTAAGCGTATTTGCCGTGGGGGTATAGCAAGAGAATGCCCACACTGATGGGCGTCAGTCTCCCCAGACATCAAGCAAATGTAAACCACGCAACACATCTTGGAGTGCTCCCATTAGGTGAGGCTCTGTGTCATTCCTAGGAGGTTCCCTTTCTAAGGTACTGTCCAGTACACAATTGCAATCCCCTGCTAGTCTGATGTCACATCTGAATTGGGAGAGGCCGCTTTCGTAATGTCAGAGTAGAAATCTAGGCAATCTACATTTGGGACATAGACATTTACAAAACATATCTCCCTATTATCAAGGGCCCCCAACAATATGATGTATCCCTCTCAGGGTCAACAATGGGGTTGATGTAATGGAATGGGACTCCCGGGGCCATACAGATCAGCACTACTTGTGCATACCCCGAATAGGAAGTAGCGTACACATGTCCCCTCCAACGTTTCTGTAAACAAGTGATAAAATCCCCCCAGACGCAGTTGAGAATTTATAGTGTTTCAGGTAGGCATATACACATCTACGTTTCTCAAGTTGGGAGATACCCTGAACATTCCAAGTGGTAAGTTTGATTACAGGAGTAGCCATAGGTCCAAAGCATCACAAGTATCTCTCCAGAGGCGATGCAATTCACAGACACATAACCCATACCAAAGTATTGTTTGACCAACAGGCAGGACTATTATGCACAGAAGCAGAACCAAAAATCCCAACATAAATCAAACATGGGAACTGAATCGTCATATCTCCCCAGCCCCATGGGCCCTATTCCCACAACTCCACCTTCTAAGAAATGAAAAACAGTGCAAGTAAAGGGAACAGCACAAATGTCTCCTTCTCCCACCCCAAACTTAGTGCAGTGCTCGTGGTTAGGTCTGCGAAGAAGGTGCAAGGCCGAAGCACTCAAGCTCCCTCTCCGTGGCTGCCAGCCTCTGAATTGCTGGTGTCCCTGCTGTCATTGTTAGAAAATATCTGGAATATTAGACATCAGAGTCTCACAAGTAGTTTTCATTCAAAATCAAAAACGATACAGCATACCCTGTCATAATTGCCCGCAACACCTCACCTATATGGTGCACTGTCTCAAACATGTCCCTGTCATAAAATGAAAGTCAGGTGTTCATCTGGAGGATGCAGTCCCATGCATTATCACCTCCTTCTGGCCAATTGGGCCTTACACAGTGTTCATCTGCTGATGGAACCATCCCCGGCTGAGGTCCAATTGACCTGTCATTCCTGGGAGTCCCCCTCCAAAACCAGGACCCACTCCCTAGTTTGCTGTCCGGTCTCAAATTCTTTTTGTCCTCTGGATGTCGTCCTGTTTTTACCAGCATTTCCTGTGTCACTGGCGATGCATTGACTGGTGAGGCACACCCATTAGAGATGCGCCTAGCTGACCTGGAGCCTGTGATGATGAACTAGCCGAAGTGTCCAGCAAGTCGCAAACAAAGTCTTTCCTTCATATTGTATCCACAATTTCACTGGGAACTTTAGACAGTGTTTCATGTTGAGATTTTGCAGTCTCTTTTTTACTACAAGGAACGTTTTATTCTGGTCCTGTACTCTCTGTGTGTAATCTGGGAATATAGAAATTGGGTGTCTTTTTAACATCAGTGGACCTTTTGTGCAGGTGCATTGCAGGATGGCGTCGCGATCTTGGAAACTGAACAGGCAGGCAATGATCGTCTTGAGGTGGGCCCCAGGATAAAGCATAGGAATTAGGGCCTCTAGGTGCCGTGGAGCGTGTTATACGCTGTAACTATGAGCTCTGAAGAAGTCAGTTCGGACGAAACGCGTTGGCTATAGCTATGGATTAGTTATTGTCATTTTGGATGAATAAAGAACAGTGATTTCATAAGACTTATTCCTGAATAATGTGATTTGTGAAGATATGGGATAATATTTCTTTGGATATTAATGGATATTTGGATGTGCCGGGTCTTCCTTTCAATGTTATGAACCTGCAGATTATCTGAGGTCTAGGGGGTTGGTCCTCAAGACCCGTGCACCTAAAGTGACATAAACCATATATATAGAACTTAAGATGAAGGTGCAGTATTAATCACCTTGACCCCCTTTTTATTTCAAAACTATTTTATGACCCATTTCATCTTGTGAATTATGAACTGCTGACAGTAAGTCCACCAGTGAAAGAACCGCCTCTGCTGCACCCGCCACTGACCTAGCTGCGCGAGTCAGAGAGTCTCCGGGGGCCTGACCATCCGGGGGCGACTGGCTGTGTGTAGTTGACTATTTTGTTCAACTGAACGGGTTTGGATTCTTTGTCTTTCACCATAATGTGAACCGGTCTTCTCTCGCTAGGGGAGACCAGAGTAATGTCCACAAGGAGGATTTTGTGGCAATTGTTTCTGCAGTTACCAGGCAGAGGCAGACCCTAAATGGGACCTGACCAGTCTTGGCGTACCACTACAGGAGAGTCCAGCAGCTGCAGGCCTTAGTTTAGGTCTGAGGCCTCGGTCCATTGGCACCACTGGTCACACAGGTGGGCATTCGTACCCCCACAGGCCAGTCAAGCACAATTGCAATGATCACAAGACCCCCACACACTTCCACCAGCAGAGCTGCAAGGAACACAGAGCAGCGGCCCACCCTTTGCAGCGGATGTTCTCCAGTTTCAGGCAAGGTCCCTTTAAGCCATATTCAGGGCCATAGAAATTGTCTCTCCTAATCTGGCCCCCTTCACTCAGCCACCAGGAGAGGCCAAGAACACATGGAGAATGGGGAGATGTCACACCGGCAGAGGACCCAGGAGAAGCAGCCCCTCTCACCCAGCATGATAAGAAGGGCCCATGTATCCCCAACCAACTCAGTGGTAGGAGGAGCCTATTAGATCCCAGCAAGCTGGCCTCTCATGTGCACCAGGGCCCGTCACATCACATGGCCACTTCAACTCTTGAGTCTCGTTGTACAGGAGCAAACAAGAAGCAACCAAGCCAGAGGCCCCTACACCAGGCATCCACCTGGCTGCCAGGTGTGGGAAGGTTCGCAGGCATCCCCCGGGGTTTGCTGTGCAGCGCTGCCTCAGCAGCACAGTGTCATCCAGCACAGGTCAGGGGCGTGCATGGGGCAGGCAGGCTCACCAACAGCAGCTGATCTAGCAGTCAGGGATGAGGGAGCCGCGGGTAGGAGCGTTGTCCCTAACCCCGTGGGTTGGCCGGAGCCCCTAACAGCCAGCAGGGAGGCTTCACATAGAGTGCAGGACCAGGTAGGCACCCGCTTCTAGGGTCCAAAAGTGCCCAGCATGGATCCTTATGTCACTAACACCGTCTGCTTGAGGAAGCTGTAGGCCCATCACCAGCATGCCAGCCCTGGCTGCCATCAGTCCTCTCCGCAGGTGGGGCAAACCCAGTGCCGGTGGCCCGACCGACGAAGCCCGTTCAGTCCGAATCACCCGTCCCTGGCTCAGGCTGCAGAATCAATTAACCTTGTACATATACTGCCGCTCCCCGGGCACATACACTGCCATCCCCAGTCAGGAGCCCTCCACGCAGGGCCTCATACTAGGCAGAAAAGGTCTGTTGTGCGTCTCAGGTCAGAGCAGTCTCTTGGGCCAATATGGCGCCCACCCAAACCTTCAGAGCCGTAGGCCGCTTCTTGCTGGGTCATTCAGGAGCTTCCACAGGGCCCGTAGACTGATGAGAATTGATGCAGGGGCAGGTAAAGAGCAGCGGAAGCAAAACAAATAGGATGCCCATGATTATGGTAGGATTCTATGTGCTCCAGCGGGATCACTGGAGAGGATGTCCATTTGGCCATCTTATGGGGCCACACTCCCCATGCACTCAATATTGTTGTTATTATCATTATCAAGGTTGGACGTAGGCCGTAGTGTCATCAAAAGACCTTAAAGAGAAAAACAGTGAGGCCATGAAGTTGCAGCGCCTTGTGGATGGGTCCCTCACGTTGCATGTGATGTCTGGAGTGAATGAGCACGTCTTTACACCTGCACATGTTGTTGTAGGTGAGGAAGAAGTGTGTTTGTGTGAGTCTGTGAGAAAGTGTATGTGCCTAGATGGTCAATTAAAAAAATGTCAGTGGACAGCGGAAGTCACATCACCTCCCCTTTGACCTCCCCCAGTGATGTCACAGGATGTGACAAAATATTACCCGATGTGTTTCCAGAAAGTGATGTCACATGACCTTTGACCCTCATGTTATCTCAGGAATTCTGCTATAAGTGAGAGATTAATAAAATAACAAAAAGCAGGTGCATGTTTATTTTAGTTACCACGTATACTCTAAGATGGCTGTTGATATATGTCTTGAGTGCAACCATCTCCTACCCCTCAAATACCAATATATGCCAAAAACAGTCCTATGCCATGAAAGACTAACATGCCCAGGCACAACCAGTGAACCCCTGCACAGTCCACAACATCACCCTCCAACTCATGTCATCATTTTTAAACCAATCAAGAAACTCTCTACACAACTGTCAAATGTAAAGAATGTAATCCTTGTTCTATGGTAATCTGAATGTTCTATCATTTGATTTTAATAAGTTTGAAACCAACGCTATATAGAACAGAAAATGTAATAAACACTATGGGTGTCATTACGACCCCGGCGGTCGGCGATAATATTGCGGTAAGTACTGCCACAGGCTGGCGGTACTTACCGCCATATTATGACATTGGCGGGTTGGCTGAAGCCAACCCGCCAATGTACCACTCCGACCGCCACAGATATACATCTCCAGCCCGGCGGTTGTCACTGTTCCGCCTGCGGGATTATGACCCCACCTAGCACCATGGTTTTCGTGGCTTTCTTAACGCCACGAAAACCATGGCACTGATAGGGGTCTCCCCCTCCAGCTAGCACCCCCACCCCACCCCTATCAATCAATCAATCAAAGAAATTTGTAGAGCGTGCTACTCACCCGTGAGGGTCTCAAGGTGCTGGGGGGGCGGGGGGGAGGCAGGGAGGGTCAGTGGTCGAACAGCCAAGTCTTGAGGTTCTCTCTGAAGACCAGTAGGTCTTTGGTTTTGCAAAGGTCGGTGGGGAGGGAGTTCCAGGTTTTGGGGGCGTGGTAGGAGAAAGACCTGCCTCCTGTGGTGGTGTGCTGGATGTGGGGGACTGTGGCAAAGGACGAGGTCGGCTGATCGGAGGTTGCGTGTGGGAGTGTGGAAGTTTACCCTTTCATTGAGGTAGGTTGGGCCGGTGTTCACACCCCCCCTTCACACACACACACGCATACACACACCCATTCCCACATGCATCCACGCATGCATACATCCATTCACACACACATCAGCACACACTTTCATACATACACGCAGACATGCTTTCACATAACACAACATACAAGCACACACCTCCATACATGCACACACGCATTCAACATGCAACACACACCCGCATCCATGCACACACAAACATTCACACACACCCCCCACACACACACAAAACACTCTCCCGCCCCCTCCCCTGTCAGAGACCCGACTTACCTGTGTTCAGGGGTCCTCCGGCAGGAGACAAGACGGGGCGCTGCTGCCACCAGCAGCGCCCACCAGCAGAACACCGCCAGGCTGTATTATGGGTCATAACACGTCTGGCGGCGGTCTACTGGCATGACGCTGCTGGTGGCAGCAGCGCCACCTTACCGCCGTCCACCGGCATGGCCACAGCTGGCTTTCTGCCATTCTTCTTGCGGAAATCCAGCTGTGGTCATAATAGGGCAGACGGCTGATAGCCGCAGCGACGGTCTTTTGGCGGCCGTGTCCGCAGCGGTAGGCAGTTTTTACCACCAATCTCAAAATGAGGGCCTATAAATTGTATGGTTTGTAGGATCTCACTAAGGGACAAGCGCTACACATGGCTTGCCCCCTCTTTTCTTATCAATACCTGTTTTTGTTAAGACCTATATCACACAAAATGGCATACTCACAAGCCCATAGCATCACCTTGCACCTCCCTAGCGTCATTTTTTTAAAGCTAAGGTGGCGTTAAAGAAGGCCTTTCTTCCACTCCGTAATGCGCAATGCAAGTATTACGCCACTTTGTAAACCCTTGCGCCACATTATGCCTGTGCCAGGCATAACTTATGCAAGGGGGGGTTTCAATGCAGGGAGGCTGGAAAAAACGGCGCAGTGAAATTTACATTTCACTGCTCCATTTTTTCCGTCATTTTTAATAGGCTATTGTCCTAATGACCGCCATAGTGCGCCGGATTGTAAATTGTATTGTAAATACGGCGCACCCATGGTGTCCTTTGCATGGAGCAGAGGTGACGCAAGAAAAGTGGCGCATCAAGACCAATGCACATCTTTCTTGTAAATATGCCCCTTATTGTTTAACAACTACCAGGTCTTTATAGGACCTTGTGTCGCATTTATTGTTAACTTGTAAAGTGCATCTATACCTTGGGTGACCAGGCACTCAAGATATCTGCTACCAATAAATACATAAATAGCGGTTTCTAGCTCCAGCTTCTAGCGCCGACAGAATAAAAAAAGCTACTAATCTATGGATATATACAGTGCTTAATTTGTCAATAAAAACGTGCCGGTGCCCAAAGCCCTCCTCTTAAACTCGCGGCTGCTGCAATTAAATGTGAAAGCCCTGAAATCTGAGGCAGCGTAATCATGAAGCCATCTCGGGCCTCTTCAATCCATTTAAAGCCACTCCCTGCCCCTTCATCTCACTCTTGCAGCTTTCCGCTTTCTCCTAATGTGACGCTTTTTCGTTTTTCTCTTCCTCCGTCTTTCTGATATGTGTCTTTTGTTCGCAGTAGATGGTTGAGGCAGAGAAATAAGCGCCGTCCTCAAAAATAAGTGCCGGTGCTCCGCACCGGAAACAACAAGCACAAATTAAACACTGGCTATATATGACATGATCCCATCTCTATCTCATCGGTCTCTTCCTCTCTCACAGCTCTCCATCGTATTCCTCTCTCCTCTGCTGCTATCTTATCACCTTGCTTCACAGGACTCTTCTCAGCTCATCTCTCCCTGTCACGCTGTTCTCTTAATCATCCCTTTGTGCTCTCTCCGGGTCCCCTAGGAACCACATCACGTCTGCCCTCACTCCTCGCCCTTATTATTGGCACCCTCTCGCTCCTTTTCCCATTCACTCTCTCCTCTCAGTCTGATACTTTTCTGTTTACCCACTGCTACACCCCTTTCCTTCTTGCAGCAGATGGCTGCATCCCTCTTTCTCTGTCTGTCTCACTGTGACACCTTTTTTAGGGGCGAGCGCAAAGCGCTCCGTCCCCTGTAGTAATCTCTCTTTGGGCTTCCAACCACGCCCATGTCATGCCAGTCACTTTCATTGGTTTGTGGGCTTGCCTTTTAAAATCCGCTTGCTTTCATTTGTGAAATGCATGCATACATCATGCCTTTTCCGGGGTTTAGCCCACCTACACAGCAATGGTAAACTACTGAAAACATTTGAGGCTCGCTGTTTTCAGCATGGTTTACGGACTACATTATCTGTTTATTTTTCACGTAGCACGATCGTGCTGGGGTTTACATAACGCGATCGTGCTCGGTTTTTCCGTTTTCAATTTCAGCACGATCGCGCTGCATTTTACATAGTGCGATCGCGCTACGTTTTTTTTTCTTTTAATTTGTGTGGCAAGAAAAGTCCGGTTAAGAGTTTACAAAGCTAATAGCTCTAACTCAAGCAAATGCGAGACCCGTTGCATTGAAAATGCTTGTATTAATATTCTTTTCTTGGCCACAGTCTCCTGGGGTCCCTTTCATGCCCCTTCTCACAGGCTTGTTCTACCTTTCCCTTTCTCAAGCTACCTTGTCTGCTCCTGTCTTTTCATTTCCTTTGTTACTTCTCTTTGTTAACTCCTATTGATGTATGTCCTTTTTGATTTTTTTCATACTTTAATTTCATTGTTTTCCCCTCTTACTTTTTTATATTTATCCTCCTCTGACCTTTTTCTCTTTTCTGCCTATTTCTTTTTTCTTCCCTTCTTTTTCACTCATTTACGTTTTGCTACTTCATCTACTTTTTCAATACATCTCCAGTGTTCTCTTTCTTTCCCCTACTAATTATTGCTCTCCCATATAATTTTATCTTTCTCATCTTCTCTTTTCCCTTCCACTTCTTTTATCCTTCACTTTTATTTCCCTCTTTCTTTTCCTCTCCTCTATTGTGATTAGTCGTTTTTCTGTGTAGCCCTGTCAAGTCATTCGATCTACTTCAGGTCTAGGTCTTCCTGCACAGTCAGAAGTCAAACTGGGGCAATGCCATTGAGATCTCCCCAACCCTCGTAACAGGATGCAAGTACAGCAGTAGGGACTGGATATTGTTCAGGCAGCAGCAATGCAAGCTTCACTTACATTTGTAACTTGTACTGCACAGGTAGAAGCACTTCAAACTTCAGATCTACACAAACTACAGCAGGGCAGGAGTGCATGATTACCTCACACATGTAGCAGGTTCACCACAGGTAGCAGCAGTGCACACTTCCCTCACAATCATATTACAGGTAATGCACAAATAGTAGCAGAGAGAGAGACATCCCCACGGTATAAATTCCATATAGGCAGCTGTAGTGAATGTTTTCTTGAAATCACACAGTGCCTGCAAGCTTCCCTGACATAGCAAAGGCAGCTGCTGTGTCAGTTTCTCACACACACAGAAAATGGCAGCTACAATGCTATTGTTTCTAACACAAACAAGAATCTGCAAGACAGCAGCTGTGAAAAACCACCCTCACACAAAAAGGTATCACTGAAGAAGCACATGTGCAGCTCTCCTTCATCAACCAACAAGTGCAGAACAGGGCGTAGCTGTGTCATCACTCACAAAAGAGGTAACAGATACATTGTGGGAAACTGTTGAGCATACTTCCCTAGTAAAACCAGTGCATTATGCGGTGGAGTGATGCAAACCTCCCTCGAGCAAAAAAACATGAGCAGTAGCTGTGGAGTCCCCCTCACAAAACAGCCACAGCACAGGAAGTAAACATCAGGGCAAGTGCCAGTGACAAAACAGCCACAGCTCAGGAAGTAAGGTAAGCATCAGTGCAAGCTTCTGTAACAAAACAGCCACAGCACATCAAGTAAGCATTGGTGCAAGCTTCAGTAGCAAAACAGCTACACTACAGGAATTAAGCATCAGTGCAGGCCTCCATAACAAAACAGCCACAGCATAGGAAGTTGTAACTAAAAAGCCAAAGCACAGAAGGTGAGCATGAGTGAAAGCTTCTGTAGCCAAACACCTGGAGCAAATGAAGTAGTAACTAAATAGCCACTGCAAAGGAAGTAAGCATCAGTGCAAGCTTCTGCAACAAATAGCTGCAGCACAGGAAGGAGAAACTAAACAGCCACAGCACAGGAAGTAGGCATCAGTGCAGGCCTCCATAACAAAACAGCCACAGCATAGGAAGTTGTAACTAAAAAGCCAAAGCACAGGAGGTAAGCATGAGGGCAAGCTTCTGTAGCAAAACACCTGCAGCAAAGGAAGTAGTAACTAAATAGCCACTGCAAAGGAAGTAAGCATCAGTGCAAGCTTCTGCAACAAATAGCTGCAGCACAGGAAGGAGTAACTAAACAGCCACAGCACAGGAAGTAGGCATCAGAGCATGATTCAGTGACAAAACAGACACAGCACAGGAAGTAAGTGCCAGTTTCAGTGATAAACCAGAGCACAGGAAGTAAACATCAGTGCAAGCTTCTATGACAAAACAGACGCAGCAGAGGAAGTAAGCATCAGCGCAAGCTTCTGTAACAAAACAGCCACAGCACAGTGAGTATTAATTAAGCAGCCACAACACAGGAGGTAAGTATCAGTGCAAGCTTCCGTAACAAAACAGCTGCAGCAAAGGAAGTAGTAACTAAATAGCCACAGCACAGGAACTAAACATCAGTGCAAGCTTCTGTAACAAAACAGCTGCAGCACAGGAAGTAGTAACTGAACAGCCACAGCACAGGAAGCAAGTATCAGTGCAGGCTTCCATGGCAAAACAGCCACAGCACAGGAAGTAAGCATCAGTGCAAGCTTCAGTAACAGAACAGTCACAGCACAGCAAGTAAGCATCAGGGCAAGCTTCAGTGACAAAAAAAGCCACAGCACAGGAACTAAGCATCAGTGCAAGTTTCCATAACAAAACAGCCACAGCACATGAAGTAAGCATCAGTTCAAGCTTCTGTAACAAAGCAGGCACAGCACAGAAAGTAAGCATCAGTGCAAGCTTCTGTAACAAAGCAGCCACAGCACAGGAAGTAAGCATCAGTGCAATATTCAGACAGCCAAGGCACAGTACGTAAGAATCAACTTCTGTAACAAAACATCCACCGTACAGGAAATAAGCATCAGTGCAAGCTTCAGACAGCTAAGGCACAGGTTGGAAGCATCAGTGCAAGCTTCAGTACCAAAACAGCTGCAGCACAAAAAGTAGCTACTAAACAGCCGTAGCACAGGAAGTAAACATCAGTGCAAGCGTCAGTGACAAAAGAGGCACAGCACAGGAAGTAAGCATCAGTGCAAGTTTCTGTAACAAAATAACTGCAGCGCAGGAAGTAGTAATTTAACAGCCACACCACACGAAGCAAGCATCAGTGCAAGCGCCCATGACAAACCAGCCACAGCACAGGAAGTAAGGATCAGTGAAAGCTTCAGTAACAAAACAGTCACAGCACAGGAAGTAAGCATCAGTGCAAGTTTCTGTAACAAAACAACTGCAGCACAGGAAGTAGTAATTTAACAGCCACACCACACGAAGCAAGCATCAGTGCAAGCGCCATTGACAAACCAGCCACAGCACAGGAAGTAAGGATCAGTGAAAGCTTCAGTAACAAAACAGTCACAGCACAGGAAGTAAGCATCAGTGCAAGCTTCCATAACAAAATAGCCACAGCACAGGAAGTAAGCATCAGTGCAATCTTCTGTAACAATACAGCCACAGCACAGGACTTAAGCATCAATGCAAGCTTCAGACAGCCAAGGCACAGGATGTAAGGATCAGTGCAAGCTTCTGTAAATAAAACAGCCAGAGCACAGGAGGCAAGCATCAGCGCAAGCTTAAGACAGCCAAGGCACAGGATATAAGCATTAATGCAAGCTTCAGTAACAAAACAGCTACAGCACAGAAAGTAACTATCAGGGCAAGCTTCAGTAGCAAAACAGACACAGCATAGAAAGTAAGCATCAGTGCAAGTTTCCGTAACAAAACAGCGACAGCACAGGAAGTAAGCATCAGTGCAAGCTTCTATAACAAAACAGCCACAGCACAGGAAGCAGTACGCGTCTGACGTCAGGGAAGGGTGGTGGGGGAGGGCTGAGGGGTGCAGGGTGGGAGGCGAAAATAAGAAAAGAAAAAAAAGAAGGTACCTGCCTCGCGTGGGATCGCTGCTCTTCTGCTCCTCTGGCTCCACAGCAGGTACAGGCTCCCAGACTGCCCTGAGGCCAATGCTAATGCTGCTCTCATGCTGCTGGCAGGATTGGCCTGAGTGCCCTCGATATACACTTCCAGGCAGACTGAGAGCCTGTGACTGCTGTCTCCAACCCGGCAACACAGCTCCGGTTGGGGATAGCTTAGTGTGCATGTCACTTTGGCCATCCTGAGACAGCCAGCCAAACCGACATGCGCACTGAGGGGAGTGCACACCACGCCTCCTCCATGGCTGTCATCACGATGATGACGCACTCCCAAGACTAGGCCAGTACTGAAAAAAAAAATGATAATGAACCTGGTTTATTATCATTTTATTTTCCAAGTCTTGCTTTTGCCTCTGCTGGCAGGGGGGCGACGCTCCTCTATTTTAATGGAGGAGTCGCCCTTGACAAGAAGTAAGCATCAGTGCAAGTTTCTGTAAGAAAACAGCCACAGCACAGGAAGTCAGCATAAGTGCAAGCTTCAAACAACCAAGACACAGGAAGTAAGCATCAGTGCAAGCTTTGTTAACAAAAACAGCCACAGCACAGGACGCAAGCTTTAGTAACAAAACAGAGGGAACATCAGAAGCTGTTTGTTAAATCGTCCTCTGACAAAACAATTAGAGTATAGGAATAGAGGAAGCCAGCCATCTCACAAAACTGGCACATCACAGCGAGCAAGCAAGCAGCCGGGTAAGCTTCCCTGACAAAGCAGACATGGTATGGGGAGCAGCTGAACAGGCCCCCGTCACATAAACAAACTTTTATTCTAACCCGTACCAAGTAACGTCCTCTTTGAGATTCATCCTTATTCCTAGGTCTGAAACTCACAATGTAAACTAAGGAAGTACTGAATCTGGTGCTATCATGCCATATTTAACAACTGGGATGTGTAGGCCAGTTATTATGAGCCCCTTGGAGTGTGGGCAGCAACACAGGCAGAGCAAGGCCTACCTCACAAAATAAGTAAACACAGCAAGCACTTAGTTGTGCAAGCCTTCTTTACAAAATAGACACATCGTGGGTCGCAGCTGTGAAGCCTACCTCACAAACCAGACACACCCTGAGCAGCAGAGTAGGGCTTGGTGTGCACAGCTGGAGGTGCCCCCATGCCAGGCTGCCTTTTCTGCCTCCCCAGGCATTTTATCCTGCAGCACATTCCTGACTATAAATTTTAAGTGCATTTCTATAATTGTAAAATGAAAAATGCATGCCCCAGTATGGAAATAGATATGGGCTACCTAAAGCTGTGACATATAACATTGATCCAATGCAATCAATCAATCAATCAAGGATTTCTAAAGTGTAGCAAATCACCAGTGAGGGTCTCAAGGCACTGAAAAAGCAAGGGGACAGTTAACCTGCTCAATGGTGTTGTGCTGCGGCCTCCATTAATTAGGTGTTGGGAGGGGTGCTGGGGCAGTGGGCGGGGATAGGCCTGAGGTGGGATATAACATGCAGCATGCAGGAGCAGCAAGGGAAAATCAAGGAAAAAACTGTGAAAAGCAAGTATGAAGTCACAAACAACAGGATAAAAAACAAGGAGAAGGCACACAAAAACACGGGGAAAAAGCAAGAAGACAGAAGCAAGATCGATGCAGCAGCAGCATGGGGAGAGCTGGGCCTGGGACTGGCAGCCACATATGTATAGGCCACAAGTCTGTGAACTTGGTTGGCCCCCATCTTTACACAAAGCAAGTAACAAGGACCCCTTATAGTTGGGGTTCAGTTATGATTTTTATAATTCACATTTTGAGCACAGCAGTGGAGGTTCTCAGAGCTTCAACACACAAACTTCAAATCTAAAATAGTGAATACGGGCATATAAAAGGTCTTTTTTTATTTTATTCAGTTGGAGCCAAGGAGGCAAGCGATGAGTGGTGTGTTATAACTTAGGGGAATAAGAAACTTAATCTTAGTATGAAAGACGTTTGGTCTGGGGAAAGAAGTCAGTCGGAGGCCTCAAGGCATCAGAAACACTGGACACCACCCCAGCCCTTCTGGATAGTTTACTATTGTTTTATTTTTCTGCTTCTGGCACAGCCAGCAATGCAGGGAGGGACGGGGCTGGGCCACAGGAGGTGGTGGGGGAAGTGTGCATGTGTGTTTGGTTGGCCCTCTGAGGCCAGTCAAACACACATGCGCTCTTAGGTTTCACCAGCCCAGCTGTGTTTAACAGCAGGTCAGGAGAAACTGCACAGACCCCAAGGCTGTGCCTGAGCAGCAGTCACTGCCACTCAGAGCAATCCTGGCGCTGCTTTCATGCAAGTTTTTGCATGAAAGCAGCGGCAGGTTTGCTGGAGGGCGTGTGCTGGTGTCCCAACAGTGAATGCTGGGACACCGGAAGAGAAGAGGAGCACGAGGCAACAGGAGGCGGTGGAAGACGGCAGGGACGGAGTGATTTTTATTTTTTTATTTTTACCTTGCCTCCATCCACCCTCCTTCCCCCCCGCCCTGCCCATTCCCTTGAGTTATGAAGTGCCAGGCCTCTGGTGCACTGGCCTGCCCCATGTGCCGGTGCACAAGAGGCCTGAAAAGGCAGGCTTCACTGCCTACGGCCCTCTCCTGAATTTGCCCGATCTCGGAAGCGTTAAGCAGGGTCGGCCCTGGCTAATCAAGCCCGAACCTGCTTAGCGCTTCCGAGATCATGCGCATTCAGGACTCCGCGGCCCATGGAACTCTGTGGAATTCCACAGAGTCTTTGGTCAACTCCGTGGAATTCCCCGGACTGGAGCTCCGTGAACTCTGCCCTGGCCTAGTATCCTTCCACGGCTGATATTCAGGGAACTACTGTTTTCTTTCAGCACTCCTTGAGAATTCATGAGTTTTCATGCCCTTCTCCTCGTGTGCTGTGTCTCCCTCAAATACCAACCCATGGATGCTCTATGTTGCTCTCTCCTCTAACCACCATCAGCCTTTCTATTATTTCCCTCACATCAGCTTTTTTTGCTTTGTATGTTATTTTTCCCTATTGCCTCCTCACTAATTCAAGCTCCTCCATTGCTCCCAGTAGCAATTTAGATTCATATTTGGGAGGAGCGACTACGCAGCTCAAGGAATTCTCACAACTCTTCAGAGTGAGCCCTTAACTAAATTAACCTGAGCTCGCCCACCTGGCCGCTGTGGCACAGATCAGACAGGCTTAACTTAAGGCAATGTGAAAAGTATTTTGCAGTACCAAAACAGTAATAAAGTCAAAACACAACTATATAGAAATCTTAAACTGAATTAGAAAAATAGCCAGTAAAGGCTGATAAACAAAATAATATCAAAATGACAAAAAAATCAATATATGGAACCAGAGCTATGTTTTTTAAACATTTATAAGTAGAAATAGTGCCAGGAAAAGGTAAGGCACCAATGATAGTCAATGGTCACGGCAGACCAGTACCAGTTTCAGGCTGACCGTAGTGGAGCGCTGGTCGGATGCACTAAACAGTTCATCCCAGTCAGGTATTTTACCTCTGACTTAGGGTCTGATTTAGATTTTGGTGGAGGGGTTCCTTCGTCACAACTGTGATGGATGTCCCGTCCACCGAAATCTAAATCTCATTGTTTCCCATGGGATTTAGATTTTGTCCGACAGGATATTCATCACTGTTGGTGATGCAGTAACCCCTCCACCGAAATCTAAATCGGGCCTTTAGTCATTTAAGTCCCAATCAACCACAGTAGTGCACTTCTAAAGCCCCCCAGGACTTGTGGTGGGCACTTAGAGAGTCACAGGGTGCCAGACACAGGCCACAAGCAGAGTCCGTTCCAGGTCCACTTGCCACTGTTCATCTGTGTACTTACAAGGAAAGACCTCTTGCTGTTGTCTTCATGCAGCCTCACACGTGGTCAGCCAACAGACCCTTGGAGTAGACTTTTTGTCCTGGGTACAAGAGGAAGCAGGTCCACACCTCCTGGGATCATCCGAAGTCACAGACGACAGGACTACTCAACTTTGTAAAAGTTCCCCCGGCCAACCCTATCAGGTTTCTCAGTAAATACTCCAAACAGGCCTGAAGTGGAGTGTGTCAGGGCATTTTCAAGATGACAAAAGTCTTCGGCCACACTAAGCCTTGCACCATGAGGGCTGGGGGGGGGTGAGGAGAGCACTTTTGTAGTCCTAGTGTCCTTCCACATCTAACACTGAAATCCAGTTTGAGGCAGACAAACCCAGAGACAGAAGTCTGGAAGGACAAAAGTAGGGTCCTTCAGCAACCAGACAGGAGAACCACAGGAACTGCTTTAGTATCCTCTTCTCTCCCTTTCAAGAGTGCTGCGAATGTTACATGTGGCTCAATAGACCTGTCAAGTAGGATTGGGAAATGCAGTGTCAAAGCAAATGCCCACAGCGCCCTCTCTGAATATTCTGTGAAGCTCAGCGGAGCCTCTTGTTTGCTCATGTGTGGCCTTTCACACCTCATTCACCCCTATTCAAGGCTAGATCGCAGACTGAAAGGTGGCAGCGGCTTATGCTAATTAGCCTTCTGATAGTTAAGGCACCTAAAGGGATACTTTCTAAAAAGTTGTTTTTCTTAATAGTTATTAAAAATCTGAATTTATCATTGGACTGGATTTTTTATAACTATCAAAAATAGTTGTTTCATTGTTTTTTTAGCTGGGCCATTTCCTAAGTTAGTACCATTAGTATTTTAATTTGTGTTCTTCATAGCACATCTATGCCTGCCACAGTGAAAATAGCTTTTTGGACCTTGTCACTGTAGGGACATTATAACATTAATTTTCTTCTTGTCTCGTCATTTTTTTTAATGCAAATTCGGTGCAAAACTAACTCCATATTTATACTTTGGTGCTAGATCTGTCTAGCGCCAAAGTTATGGGGTTCAAGTCATTTTTGGACGTGGAAGCCTACTGTGCGTCAATGAGATGCAAAATAGGGATTCCCGTGCAAAATATGACTCTATGGCCTTAACACCATATTCATTCCTGTGCTAAAATCACGCACAGCGGTAGGAGGGGTCAAATAATGGTGCAAAGCTTGCTTTGCACCATTATTTAACGCCTGGGTCATGGCAGGCGTTAGGGGACCTGTGGGCCTATTTCCATGGTGTAACACCATGGAATAAGCCAACAGTTGCCCTCCCCAGGCATCAGGGACACCCCACCCTCACCAGAGGGACAGCGGAGGATGGGGGACCCCATCCCAAGTAAGTATAGGTAAGTATATATTTTTTAAGTGCCATTGGGGACCCTGAAATGGGCTGCCCTACATGGCACTGGGTGCAATGACCATGCCCAGGGGACCCTGGTCCCCTGTGCTGACCATTGGGGTGGTGGGCATGACTCTTGTCTTTTCTAAGACAGGAGTCATGTGGTATGGATGGTTTTGCATCAGAAAATGACGCTAGGCTGGTAAGAGTCATTTTTTTTAATTCTAACATGCCTAACGTCATTTTTTGGTGCAAAATCCTCTTCTTCCATACTGCCAGCCCCACCCAGCTAGTCATTTTTTTTTACGCTAGCGTACCCTTTGCACCAGCTTGCACCATTCCATAAATATGGTGCCCGACTGGTGCTTAGAAATGGTGCAAGCCGGTGCTAAACTTTTTGGTGCAAAACTACGTTGGTTCAGTTTTGCACCAAAAAGTATAAATCAGAGCCTATGTCCCCACCTTGTGGGCTACAAGGTTTACATAGGGGTGACTTACTAATGTTTAAAAGGGAGACTTTTACCTATAATAAAAATGATTATTTTAACATGCTGCACTGCAGGTTTATCTGCAGCAGTCAAGCTGCACTGGGTAGGCCTGTAGCCATGTTTGCTTTGCCACTTTGACACTCCAGGCTCTGGGTACACTTTGTGCACCATATACTACGAGCTTATATGCAGGGTAAATATACCAATTAGGAATAAGGCACGTCAACCATGTTTCACGTCAAAGCACAGGCACTTTATTACTGGTTAGCATGAGTGAAATGCACAGAGTTCTGAAGACAGTAAAACAGATAGACCAAACATCTGAGGGCATATCACAGAAAAGATGTTTATTTCCTAAACCTCCCAATTCCCATTACCCCCCTTGTTGATTTCTATATCTGCCACTGTGCCACTTGCTTCTCTGTTGCTCCCCTGCCCTTCGTGTTGTGTCGCAAAGATGTTTTTTTCTAGGTTTTGATAGAGCCCAGAAACTGCCATTTACTTCCGGGCCACTCCGTTTTACAAGAGCGCTTTCATGTCTGCATACATTCATCTTTTTATTTACCACTCCAAGGGCCAGATGTAGCAAACGGTTTTTCCCATTCTGTGTCAATGGGAAAATGTGTTCGTACATATGGCCCCAAGTGCCATCTGCAAACTTGGAATGGGTAAAAAAAGAAAAAAAATGGCACATATGTCATGACACAGGTGCATGCATGCGCACTCATATGTAATCAAGTAGGGCCGCCACAGCATCACGATGCAGACGTGCAGGTGTGCATATATTGCATGACACCTTTTGTTATTCTTTTTTTTTTTATTAATGATGCACAGCATGTGCAAAATGTAAGATTTTCTTTTTGCAGATGCTGCACAGCATGGGCAAAATCATCGCCAAAGCCAAAAGCTCGAATAGGCAGGACCTATTGGCTTTGATAATTATTATTTCCAATGCAATCCTAGCAGCAGGAGATTTGTCCCTTTTTCAATGCTAATGGAAGTACTTCTCTTTCCCTTAAAATCACCTGAATCAGCTGTCCAACTTGCTAGGAGTTGTTTCGGGGAAAACACCTACATAATGTTCGCCATTAGGGTCAAACTTCATTAAGAAGTGGGGATGTGCATATCCTACAAGAACATTCAAGAGAGTTACACTATGCATCAAGATGATAATGCTCTTTGTAGCCTCTCTGGATGCAACAAGGTTTTCTACCCACTTTGAATCTGATTAGCTGCTAATACCAAATTCCCATCAGCTGGGAAGATGAACAGATGATGGCGTTCAGGTGGTCCATGGGATTTATAGGACTCATGAAGTAGAGAGTGGGAGACAGGATCCTTGTACTTTGACAACATCGTAGTATGATAAATACGTAGGAGGAATATGAGAAGCTGCTGATAAAATCCTCAGCAGACTGAGAGCCCTAAGCAGTCCTTCAACAAACGTCAAATACACCGCGCCTATCTCAAGCCAGTCAAATTATCTTAGTCGATGGATACCTATCTCAGTTGATGTTGAGGTCCTGAGCAGACAGCTTTGAATCAACACTCTTGAGAAGATACAGATGGAAAGAAAGTCAGGTCCTTGGTCTACTCCTCTACTCCAGGCATAACCTGTTATGGCCAGAGAAGAAACACCACATTCTCGTGCTTGTGTCCCTGCCTTGAAGCATGTAACTAATAAAACATTCTCTGACCCTATGTACCCTGCTGGGTTCCCCGTGATGATGTTCAACAATGTCCTTATTTACTTTAAGATGAGGTCAAGATGGATGCCATATGTCACTGATGGTACATTGCCTTTTCCATACAGCACTTCAAACTGCAGGGCTGGGAAAGAGCACATTTCCAAATTTGCTCCTCAATAGTCCCCTCACCAGGAACAGGCATCATCCTGGGATGAACTGGAAGCTGCAGAAGCGAAGGCACGTTGGTCATGTGGGTATCACAAACAGTCTTAGATGCCGCTCTTGATGATGGTCCTCTTCTGGCCTATTCCAATATCTCCAACGTGGGCATCACGCCCCTCCCCCACTATCACTGTGAAGGCATTCAACCGGACCATCTGAGGGATTTTACATGTCAGTAGTACACAGTGTAACGAAGATGAGAAAAACATGGGACAGCATTAAGCTGTATTCGCCCAGAAACCAGCATCATCCTTATCCCACATGTGTAAGGAGGGATCCTGTACCTGGGAAGCCACAACTCACCATTCCATGTGTGATGAATACTGTGCTTCTTTCCTAAAGGGAGTTCCATTCCAGCAATGAAGACTGCTGAAGCGTGTCCTGAATGACATTGTTTACACCCAGGAGTATGTAGGCATCGACTGCAATCTAGTCTCTCCTGCTCGCCTTAGATCCTGAAACAAACCAGCAATCAGAGTGCAGAAACTGGCGAGCTCTGTGTGGAGGGTGGCTGTAGCTTCAGAGGCAACACTCAACCATGTGGTAGTAAGGTCGGAAGTAGGTCATGTAAGAAACACTGGCCACCAGATGCACGCCATGGGGTATCGTTCAATGCACTGTTGCATCTCTAAGTGATTTCCATGGACAAGGAAACTTCCCATTTGTTCCTTTCAGCAGCGTCAAGCTCCAGGAGAACCTTCTCAACGTCCTGTCGCTAGTCTCCAACCACTCCCTTGACTAACAAGTCTTTCAGATCTGTACGCTCAGGACCCAGTCCGTTTCCATTAGTGCCAGCAGCGCACACATGCCCAATGTTATGCACTGAGAACTCAATGAGACACCATGTGGAGGGTCTGCGTATTACAAGTGGGCTTGGACTGCTTGCCCCCAAGCCCGCCTAGAAGAACCTGTGACCTATTTACATCCTCCACTACTGTTGAAGTAGTTACTGCTCATTGAGCTGTATTTCGGAATTTCAGTGCCATTTCTAACTTCAGGTATCAAATGGACATCAAAGTATGAGATTCGAGGATAATTTTGAAAACTTAATAACAACAATAACTTTTTTTGTGCAGCCTATTGCAAAGTAAGGGCCTGATTTAGACTTGGCAGATGGGTTACTCTGTCACGACCATGACGGATATCCGGTCTGCTGATACCTGAATCCCATTATAGCCTACGGGATGTAGATTTCAGCAGATGGGATATTCGTCACCGTTGTAACAGAGTAACCTGTCTGCCTAGTTCTAAATCAGGCCCTACTTGTGCAGAAAAATCAATTTAAGTGGTAAAATTCTTAATTCTGATTCCCAGAATAAGGTTTGTGTAAGGTCGCATCTGCAGAATGCATTTGCATTTCCACAGCTGTGGTAGAATTTTCTGTTTTGTGGGCATTGCTCAGAGGACCGGGTTCAACGAGCTATGTGAAGCTCCACAAAGCCCTCGCAGATAGTTTCCTACTTTGGTCATGCTTGTAAATTTGCTACTATTAGAACCCGGGTTGCTTGAGTTTCACACATTTGTTTCGGGGGCAAGGTTGGTGAAGAGCACAAACCCATTGCAGGGTTTGTTTCCTAATTTGTGCATGCTTCTAAAAGTCCGTAAAGGGGATAAAACACCCCCAGTTTTCATAGGTATGTAAGACAAATGCTTCCTCTTAGGGTCAAATATTTTAACTGTGAGAATGCATATTTGCGTCACAGTTCTGCATTAAAAAAATTCTGGACAATGTGCATGCCTATATTACGCCTGAATGTGTACTCATGAAAATCTGTGACCCTTCTAACTTTCCAAGAGTACTCCTTAAATTCTTTGTGAATTTCATAAAAGTCGGATATTTGTTCTAAACACGAAAAAGAACCTTACTTTAGCAAAAGTCCGCCTGAGGGCCTGATTTAAAACTCAGCGGACGAGTTACTCCATCACAACGTTGACGGATATCCCGTCCATCGAACTCTAAATCTCATTCTTTCCTATAGGATTTAGATGTTGGTGGATGGGATATCCGTCACATTGTGATGGAGTAACCCGTCCGCTGAGATCTAAATCAGGCCTATCAGGGCCTGAGTTAGTTATTGGCGGATGAGTTACTCCATCACAATGGTGAAGGATATCCTGTCATCCGAAATCGAAATCCCATTCTTTCCTATAGGATTTAGATTTCGGATGACGGGATATCCATCACATTGTGATGGAGTAACCCGTCCGCTCAGATCTAAGTCAGGCCTATCAGGGCCTGAGTTAGATATTTGCGGATGGGTTACTCCATCACAATGGTGAAGGATATCCCCTCATCCGAAATCTAAATCTTATTCTTTCCTACAGGTTTAAATTTCGGCAGACGAAACATCCATCACCATAGTGGCTGAGTAACCCATCCTCCAATATCTAAATCAGGACGTTAATCTGCTCAGTCTTGTGAAACCGGTACTGTATGTGCTCCTGCTCTGCCCAATCCTACCTGATATGGTTGGTTCATAATTTGAACCTCTTAGTGTTTTGAACCGGTTTATTGCTCTCCTAAGAGCTATCTTACGTACCTTAATTTGACGTAGTGATGTTATTTATACTCTACTGTCGCGTCGGGTCATAATAAGTAGCTGTTGCAGCTCGAAGCCCATTAATCACCAGCCGAGCGCTATTTATCATAGTGACAAAAGCCATTACCTTCTGAGACGCGGCTAATACTCATAGCGTCGCCTTAAATGCAATTTATTTGTTGCCCACTAAATTTAATATAACCTTGAGGATACAGCAATGTTGGCTATTGCATATTGAATTCTGCTCAAATATGTGAGGGTGGCCCATGGTATCCCATGTTTATAGGGCGGCACTATACAAAGGACCACTGCATTTGGATACTATATATCACACATTTGTAAATACTACCTAATTTACGATGAGGACCCCTCCTTCCCCCCCAAAATCTTTACCCTACCCTGCCCCCCCGCCACCAACCACGGGGGAACCACAAACATGAACCACTTCCTGCCAGCAAAAGCTCCCTGAGCGAATTCCCTGGAAGCATTTAAGCTTGCCAAGCACTCAGACAATTGAGAAATTGAGGATACAGTGGTCCAGTGTGTGGATGGCTAGTGTTGTCTTGGCTACATCCCTTATTTACATAACGCTACAAGGCAAATTCTTTTTATTTCATTTCATTTTAGCTCCTTTTGTTCTCCATTCATTATATCTAGTAATTTAGAACAGTACAATATGAAATACATACTTTTAATGTATTTAAAAACAGGGAAACAAACATACAAACATATTTATATGAGTGTGTGTGTGTGTGTGTATATATATATATATATATATACATATATCTCATGTTATTGGGTAGCGTTCAAAAAAGCAAGAAAGGGGTATCTTTTTAAGTGTTTCAAAATAGTCACATTTGGAGCAATGTAGGAGGAGAAAGCAGACCCCTGTATTATTTGGAGCTTATTTGTGAGACTCACTGGGATCAGGCACTATAAGTGGGAGGCAGCGGGGAGTGCCACTGCCCGGTGGCTGCTTTTGTGATCTAACAATAACGAGGCACGTAACATCAGCTGACACAGGGTGGAGCTGCTCTAATGTCCCAGGGCATTGTTTCTATTTTCATTTTAAGCAATGCGCTCAAGCTAGCAGAAAACCAGGCCCCACATGAAATTTGTGACCAGGGCTCCACAAAAGCATCTGACTGTTCTGATCTAGGTTTGGATACCTCTACGAAGGAGCCAGGGGGACCCTAGACCATGCTGCACCACACATGCACCAGTTGTAGGTCCACCTCCAAGTATTGCATCAGGGCGGTGTCGCCTCAAGAGAAATGCCCGGACCCGGGCTGCTGGTGTTCTGCAATCATTTCATAAGACAAGACACAGGCAGAAAAGATTTGCAATGGGATCCGAGCACAGGAAGTAAAATATTTGGTCAGAGGAAGAGGAGGTGCATGCAACATCGATGATGCATATTGGAGCTTGGAAGAGAGAAGTTCAAAGGGCGAAAGTTCAGGCCTTAAAGATGGCGGCTCTCGTTGCATCATCATGGCAACAGGGCGTTCAAAGGTTATTCAAACCTTTCTACTCATCAAGATGTAGGTGTGCGTATGGAGGACCTAGTACCTCCCCCCCTCCCCCCCCACACACTGAAAGGAGTCTTTTAGGGCTCATTCAGGAAAAGCCAGAAATAAGATTGAGACAAAACAATTGTCGTGCATTCAAGCAACCGCACTCTTCTAGGCGGCCATATTACAAGGGAGCTACATTATATACAATAGGTTTGTGACTGACTTTGTCCCAACCCTTCTGAGGTACCACCTTGTAGGAAATACACCTCTGTCCCACATAGACCAGTGTACCTCAATTTGAAGGTCCTGAATTTCAGTGAGTATATGTTTGCCTTTGATAATATTAAGGTCAAAAATCCCTACTCTCGGGATCAGTGGTGTAGAGGAAACATATTTGAGTCCACAGGGCCCGATACAACACCACTCCCGGCCCACCATCCCCCCAGACACAACAGTAAATCAAGAACTGCAGGGATGATTAACCCATGTTAATTGGCTGTGCTAAAAATCGGTCCATGAGTCACTGCAAATTACAGACTAGCTTAGCATAAACAGCTGCGCCAGCTTTACAAGCAAATTAAAAGAAAACCAGGTGACGCATTCGCACGGTATGGCTATGTGTGCTGTCAACTGGAGAGGGCTGCAAAGTAAACACGAGACGAAGCAGCCCCATCTGCTATTGTTTGTTCCACCAGCCTTCCCGCTCAATTTTTCAACATGGCTGCCGAGCATCGATCCGCCCAGCCGAGGAGGGTCCTCTGTCCGGGTCCCAGAAGATGCCTCTCCTCACGCTCGCCGACCTTTCATTTGTCACAATTAGCTCACAGCTTGACTTAGCACCGATAACTGACCAGGGCAGCAGACTGCATCGCACCGTAAATTAGGACGGCGGAAGGGTTCCCGATATTCCAACTCTTTTCACAAAGCATTTATATGTTCCATAGGGAAGGGCTGTCTAAGATGACAATTGGACGTGTTGAATGTGAGGAGATATGGTCTCAGCTTATCATTACTATTCAACATGTGTGCAATTTACCTTATTACTGATGAGCCGGGCCAATGGAATTATGCGCCAAGATTGACGAAATTATGCTGCAAGAATGAGTAAATTATGCAGCATAACGAGTCACATTTTGAAGCAGTTTTACTTCTTAGTTTGCCCTTTTAATACATGTTAACACTGTGTGGGCAAAAGTTCCACCTCGTTAATACTAGTTCAACACCTAAATACAGAGGTCAGCAACTGAAAGGGGACCTGTCAGTGGTCTTCAAAAGCCTTCCACTGCATAGCAGCATGTGTGATGGTGTTAGTAACTTTTGATCCATTTCAGATAGAAACTTTTTTGGGGGAAAATCTGCAGATTATGCAGCAGAGGATGGATTATGTGGCAAATGTGGCAAAATAATAATGCGGAAAACAATGTAACTGAAGAACTGCATAATTCTAGTGACCCTGCTTATATGTCTTTTCCATTATCTGCCAAACTCACAACAATATGGAACAGGTAAAACACCAGTATTGAACACTTCTTTTAAAACAGATCACTGCAATTATGAACCATCAGAGGACAAAATTATGCGGCTGGGTTTCAGCAACTTGGAGCGTTCCAGATCCCTTGTTAAATGCAGTCATCTTGTTATATTGACAAATCTGGGTAAGAATAAAACTTGGCAGATGTCACTACGTTTCAAAGCAAATATATACCAACCAGGGCCTTAACAAGGATGTGTACTGGGCCCCTAGTAATTAGCCTTTAAACTGCTGATATCAGCGGTGATATAAATAAAGCCAGATCATTTCCACCTAAGACTGACACCCACTTTGATCAAATTCATGCGGGTCTGCAGAGAGGATTGGACTCACTACACACTTTTAATATTAAAAACAAGCTGGAATTAAATCAGCTAACATCAAAGGTGAAGATCTTTGGAAAAATCATAATAAAACCGAAAAACATGTCAGTCTGGTCAAGCAACTGTGACCTACACAAGAACATATACTTATTTAGGTTTGCGGCTAACAGACAAGTGTCTTTAACACTCTTCTTGTATAGATTGAACTGCTAGGGCTATTTTGAAGGTAACCAAAGCATAGTTTCTTCCTCTCTATTTTATGGTCATCAAAGATTTCCTGGGCGCCTTCTCTCCCCTCTCCCACTCCCGGGTTTAATAAATGTAATACTATAAAGAAACTTTTTCATTTGCCGAAAAATACATCTAGAGCCCCCATAGGTCTCA
This sequence comes from Pleurodeles waltl, assembly GCF_031143425.1. Lineage (NCBI taxonomy): Eukaryota > Metazoa > Chordata > Amphibia > Caudata > Salamandridae > Pleurodeles > Pleurodeles waltl. Next base: position 1,043,136,066 of record NC_090449.1, read on the forward strand.
AATTTGGCCTACTAAGACGAGACATGTGCCCATATGTATGTCCTTTTGGGCACAGGGCAGCGCTGAAAGCCACCTTACTGCACTGCGTCACAGGGAAAGGGCAAGAATGTGCGTTATTTATCCAATATGGTGCATTCCTGTCCTTTCCCCCTGCACTGGTGCCCTTTTGGCAGCCTAGTGCCAATGCAGGCAACCTTGCACCATGGTGCATGCAGGACAAAAACAATCTTGAGAGGCTTTTTCCTCTTTCTATGTGTTATGTGTGCTGCAGAACGCAACACACAGAGAAAGAGGAGAAAACAAGTAGAAATAAACATATTTCTCTTCGTTGCGCATCACCTGGGGAGGCGTAGGTTTTTGGTGCATTCCCAGGACTAGCCCCTTCTGGTAAATCTGGGAATGCGTCAAAATCCATAGATGCTGCATGGGAACACCCATGCAACACCCATGGAACCGCCTCCCTGGTGCAGAGTAATGTATCAGCGAATTGCACTGGGTCACATTACTCAAGATTTATGGAGGTGGCCTTGCGTGGCTTCATAAATCTCACTTAAGGTTTGTGGTTCGTGTGGTGCAAGAATGATGCAAACCAGGACATAAATATAGCCCATGGTTTGTAAAGCCTATTATTTCAAGTACTGCCATCTGGTGAAGAACATGAAAAGATACTTTGAAAGATGTAATAAAGTCAATATTGCTCATCTGGTTATTTAATAGAAACCATTCAGGAATTAAATTCAGAAAGTATCTGGAGGGAGAAAGCAACAAGGCTGGTTTTCACATCCAATGCCGTCGCTCAGAGGGTGCCCCCAGCACCCTCGGAATGTGCACTGTCTGCCGTAGCAGATAGTGTGCATCCTGAGGGTGCGGGGCAGGGGCCCCTTGCACTGCCCATGACAAGGTAGTGGACAGTGCATGGGCCCCCCAGCACTGCCTTTCTGCCAGCCTTTTCATGGTGGGTTCCCTGGCATGAAAAGGCTGGCGGAAAGAGGACTCGGGATCAGTGTGGTGATGCTGAACTCAGTGGCACTGTGGCTGACCACGACTGTCCCCACCCCATCAGGAACCACGTTACTAGCAGAGGTGGTGGTCTCCTGGTGGTTGGACCGCCAGAATTGTAATCTGGCATTTGGACCACCAGGAGTGCGGCATTTTGACTGCCACCGCGAGTCTGGCGGTCTTAAGACTCACAATGAGGTCTTAAGATCTTCCTGATCCAATCACTCATTCAATGATTTAAACTGTAGAACGCTGCTGCCAAGGGGTTAAACATGAACAGAAAATGTACATAAAACAGATTTCTGTTAATAATAGAATTACAAGATGCAAAGACGTGTTAAAAAATTATTTGAACACCGGGAATATCTTTGAAATGTGTCGTGTCGTTGTTAAAAAATATTTTTAATAATCTCTAAAGCAAGTGATTGAGGCTTATGCTATTTCAACTTATAAATTATTGAAATTGCAGTTTTAATAATAATGAATCATTTTCATCCATTGTTTTTAGCCTGCATTATAATGATGTTAATTAGCTGATTACAATAAATGTACTTACTATGCTGCTGGGTTGACTAAATTATGTGTACAAAATGAATTGTTGTAAAAGCGACACATTCTGTCACAGTATTAGTTCGCTATTTCAACATTTTAATAAATATTGATGTTGCATGGGCCAATGTTTCACCATCTTAGTACCAGAGCATAGTATGCAGCACCTCAAAGGTGATCAGCTAATCTTTGTAAGTTATTCCACTGAGCAGCATCCCATGGGGAGTTTTGGTAACTTTTGATTCATTTGAGCTGCAAATATTTTTTGTTGACTCTGTAATTAGTATAATTAGTACACATGAAAAAAATATCAGGTTTCCAGTAGTACTTGAAACCATTTATTAGGTGCATTTCCGTACACACAAAGATAGATGTTTGCTTTTGCTAACATGAAAAATCTACCAAACAACAGCAAATGCATTTTTTTATCTTTTTTTCGCCGTGAGGAAATATTGGGATGGTTGGAGAGGGGTTTGCTAATACCAGAATTGTTTATGTTTTGGGTATAGACGAACTAGAAAGCTCACTCCCGACCGACCTCTATCTCCGTTGAGTACATTTGCTCTCACCAAAATTGGGGCCCTGTTCACAAAAGTGTTTTCTCCTCCATACATTTGTGGGCTTCCTCGAACTTCTGTTCAAAACTTTACCACTATGGAAAGGGTTGTAAAGTTACTTCAGCCAGAGATTGGGGTAACTCCTCTTGCAGGATGGGCAGGCAAATGGATCTCCCCCAGATTTACTGTGGATGAGTAAAAGGACTTTCTCCATGGGCAAAATGATTTCCAGTATAGAAAAAAAGTTTAAAAGAGTATTTTTGCACAAGGCACTCCATTCTCCCCCTGTGGAATCCTGCACTATGTAGAATTCCACACATAGGGAATAGAATCCTGGGAGACATCAGATGACATTCCCAATAATGCGCCTAGATATCTGCTCCAGGTGCAGCATTGCAGGTGTACTTCTGACAATGTTTGTCAATACAAAAAACACCTGTAAAGGTATGCCCAGGTAACTTTCCCTGGCACTTTTTGTTTTTTGGCAAGGGGTCCTGAGTGAGTAAATCCTTTCAAAAGCCCAAAGGCAACTTTTGTAAATTGAAACAGTGAGTTCGCACTAAACCAAAAAAAGGATAATCAGACAATGAGGGCCTGATTCACAAAGATAAGCTTACACTTTTGCGAAAGTTCATGATTGTTTGCAATTCACAAAGGAGTCGTATTGGTACTCAGAAAGATACTATTCGCAAAATTCCTTCGTGAATTGCGAAAAATCATAAACTTACATGAAGGTGTAAGTTTACCTTTGTGAAACAGATCCACTATATTTAAATCAGTCTTTGGCAGGTATCGAGAAGTTCTGGTGTGGATTATCTCTAAATGAGCTCTTTCACATGAAGTCACAAGACCTGAACTGTCACAAAGACACATAATAACTTCCTTGGTAGGGTTGGTGGTGTCTTTTGAAACAAGCTAGATTACTAGTGGTTGACAATCCTGTTTATGTGGCCAGATCATAAAATGGCGTCAGATGCCATGTGAACTCTTTCCCTAAAGTTTTTTTTTATTTTTTTAAATTTATACCCACAAAGGGATTTACTCACATGTAACATTCCGCTAGTATTCTGCCTTGTGAGTAAATCTGTTTACAAGGTTGGGTTGAGGCATTCTGAGGCAGATTTACGTACCAAAGTAGGAGAACACACACAAAGGTTTGATGAAGGGGGCAGGCAGGCACTTTCCAAATTGGTGGAGGTGTGGAAAACATATTTTGTTTCTGAAGAACCTCAAGCAACTGTTTGTTCCTGCACAGGCAAACATACACATGTAAGTAATTGTATTCCTTTGCCCCTAGTCAACATTTGAATCCAGTTACAGAAGAATAGTTGAGTCGCGATGCCAATGGTCAATTCTTCTACAACTAGTCGAATACCCATGGAGTGTATCCTGACGCAAATGTGATTTAATGTATATCTGTGTGACTTAGATCCCTCGTTGGCTGCTACAAGCAATTTTCCACCAAAACATTCGGCAGCTCTGATTAGCCTAATAATCTTTCATGAGATCCCATCTGGAACCTCACTCAACCGAGAATGGACGAAAAATCAATGTTGCTAAATCAAAGGCTATGATCTATGAACCACAAAAAATATCTTGAAAATCGCTATTTGTAATGAGAACATTGGTGTAACATCTATGAAATTAAAAACTTTAGAAACTCTCAGCAAAGGACACACAAGCTCCAGTTATAAGAATGGTGTCCTCACCGTGTTTACAAGGCAAATATTTGACTAATTATGATACATGGACCTGGACTTTGGATACATACATTTACTGGAATCATACTTTTTACTGCTTTGATAAATGTTTTCCAAATAGCAATCATCAAATTCAGACCACCCTTGACCAGAAGGTTCATCAACTCAGATTTCTTTAGCCAGGCATGACAAGTTAAAATGCATCGTAGCTGCCAATGTAGCACGATAAAATGGCGTCAGATGCCATGTGAACTCTTTCCCTAAAGTTTTTTTTTTTAAATGTATTATTGGAAAGTGGTGCTTTTCTCTCCTGACCAGAAAGAAAGAAGCATCTAGAGGGCTCCATATTAAGTTTCGCTCCCCAACCACGCTAACCTTCGACAAGCCCGATGTGCTCTGAGAAGACCCTCCTACACTTGACGCGGAAGGCCAAGATTAGCTTCCATTTTGGTAACTGAGAAAACAGGGCAGTTGCTTCTTAAATGTACACAAATATTGTGCATATTCCATTGCTACATCCAAAAGATATTTGGGTGAATCACACAAGGGACAAATATTTACAACACAGTGCAAAATGCACATTTGGAGCCGACCCCTAATTTTTTGAATGCGTAATGTAAGATTGTGTTTTTGATTTTCTGTCTAGGGTAGTAGCTGGTTTACAATGGGCTAAGCAACTAGTAAACAGAAATGGCCCACATAGATGTCCAGCCTTCAGAACCACTGCCAAACAGGCACATAACTTGGAGATGGTCAATGAAATTTCTAGGGCCACATGGACTCAATGGCTGAGTTTAAATTCTGTTGTCTTACACTGCCAAGGTCCACTACATAATGACAGTGGAACCATAAGTTAACTCTACGTGTGACTATGCCAGTTCCTTGTGTGGATCCAAAACACTGATGTATCCTTGATGTTGAAGATCAAGATGACACAAAGCATATCAGTGGGTTTAAAATAACCTCACTGAATACCAGTGGAAAAACGAGATCACCTTCAAAATATTAGACCTAATTTACAATACATTGAAGGATCTGACAGCCAAATATCTAAAGCAGATCTGTAATTGTTACTAAGCATGAAAAGTCCTTCACACAATTATGCGCAAGGAGGCTGCTTTTCAGGAATGGTGGCATTGTTTGACTGAAGTAAGACATACAATAACACTCCTTACGAATGACTGTAACCTATGTAAAGTCAGCTCCAGCATAAATTCTAGGCTGATGAGTAGGTCATGGTTCTTTTCTGTGTATGACTTTCATGCAAGCTATTGCCTAGGGAAAAAAATTAAAAGGTGGATCCTCATTTTATTTTCAAAAACTAGCAAAGCTAAATGTCAATTTAAACTAATATGCCAGAAGTCCTGTTTTTATGATCGTTGAGGCAATACTGGAATGCCAATGGGTGCTTAATTTGTAAAAATGCAAGTGCCCAGACCCGAAGTATTTCACAGGAGGCCACTAAGGTTGGCACTTCCTGCTGTCTGTGTCATTACTGCCGAATATTACCCCCCTCGAGTTGTAAGGAAAGCTGGGTCCCACTATTTCAGCTCTGTCTAAAAATAGACAGACAGTGCCACCATGTGGTGGACTATCTTAAATACATTCTGGTGTATAGAATTAAGTGCTGGTGCCAAGCATGAGCATACACTAGCACTAATTAAGCACTGATGTTATGTCATATTTGCATGGCAAATGTTGAGACAGTCTTCAGAGAAAGGCATGAACTGATGCATAAAGGCAAGGAAATACATGACATGAGATATTCACAGAAATAACTTCTGCTGTATCATACACTTGCAGATCTGAAGAAATTGTAAGATGCAACTTCAAGTGTGCAATTCTATGTCTTATTTTTAAATTGGTATATCAAGACAGTATGTAGAAATTAAATTATTTTCCTCAATATTTCTTTTTTTGTCTAACCAGTTTTTTTCTATTATTTATTTCATTATTTATTGGTCACCTCAGCTTTTGAAATGTATGAGTGGGTTTCCATGAAGCAGGTTTACACATACAGAGTCTGCCTACTCAAAGTATGGTACTGCTATTTATCTCTGTGAAAAGTATGAAAGTGATCATGCTTTAATAAATACCCCCACACTTGTGTAATGAAGACATTGTAAGACACCACAGAGCTCCAGAACTTGATAAAGGCACTTGTGCTGCGGCCTCTGCTGTTTGAGTGACTTGACCTAAGTGGTCTAGATGTGCAGAGATGTGAGTCCGGAGAAGTCAGGCTTAACTTAGAGGCAATGTGTAAAATATTTGTTTAGCACTTCAAAAAGTAAAACAGTGGCAACACCACACAAAAAGATTCCACACCAGGTTAGAAAAAAGGAGCAATATTTAATAAATAAAACAAGACCAAAATGACCACAAATCCAATCAGGAGAACCTGAGTTATGATTTTTTAAAGAATAAACAGCAGAATAGCCCCTAGGAACAGAAAGCGCGAACTGCGGCTATCTGGTCATGTTAGACTGGATCAAAGTCAAAAGTTCAAGCCAACCTTGATGGAGCGTGGGTCGGATACAGTGCCAGATTAATTCTGCAGATATTTTACCTTCTCAAAAATTGTGCCAAGAGTCCTATTCACGAGGAAGAAGTTCACCGGGAGCAAAGAGAGCATCGCTGGCGATGATCAGTGCAAAAGTTTGACGTAAAGAGCAAAAAGACCACTTCCATGGGCCTAGGACCTGGGAAATGCCTCTTGAGGGTCAGGAGCTTGTTGAAGACTGGTCCATGAGCTGTGGAGCGCCTGTTATGTTCCCGAGGCTCAGATCAGGAGGCCAGCAGAATAGTCCTTTGAGTCGCTCTGGGGTCCTGGGCTCAAGATGGGTTCCAGGTCCACTTCTTCCTCTCCAGGCAAGAAGGCAGTAGGGAACAGATCAGCACAGCAAGGCAGAAGGTTTCAACATGCAGTCCAGCAGAATGGCAGTCCTTTCAGCAGCACAACAGTCCTTCTTCCTGGCACAGTATCAACAGTTCCAGACGTGTAAGGAAATGGAGGTGTCTGAGGTTCAGTACTTATGCCTATTGGGCCTTTGAAGTGGGGGATACTTCAAAGACAGGCCTTTGAAGTGCACAGAGGTCCTGTCCTTCCTGGCCTGGATCCAGACCCAGTACAGGATGGTATGCAGTCCTTTGTGTGGGGACAGGACACAGCCTATTCAGGTGTAAGACTGGGTCCTGCTCCTCCCTCCCATCCTGTCAGGATTGCCCATCAATTTACACCTAAGCTCCCATTGTGTGCGGCTGTCTATGGGGAAGGCACAAAGCCCAGCTGTCACCCACCCCAGATATGTGATCAGAGACAGGAAGCAGGCACAAGATGGCTAAAGGAAGAAAACTTTCTAAAAATTGCATTTTCTGAATTGTAATTTAAGGACCGACTTCACCATCAGTTTGGATTTTAAACTTTGATTCCAAAGACACCAAATTGAAAAGTATATCACTTCACAATTGGGAATTACACTTATAAAATGTTATAAGGTAATCACAATGTTATCCTATGGGAGAGCAATGTTATCCTATGGGAGAGATAGTCTGTGCACTAGTGAAAACGTCTTTGGGAGTTTTCCACTACCAGGATATGGAAAACTTAAAAGTACACATCTTGCCCTTTAAATACATTGCACCCTGCCCTCTGGGTTGTCCAGGGCCTACCGTAGGGGTGATGTTTATGCCAGGTCGACACGGTAATGTAAAACTGCAAATACATGCTCTGTAAAGGCAGGCCTGAGACATGTTTCAAGGGCTACTTAAGTGGGTGGCACAATCAGTGCTGCAGACCCACTAGCATTAATTACATGCCCTGGGTACCTGTAGTGCCACTTTACTAGGGACTTATAAGTAAATTAAATATGCTAAATGGGACAAACCAATATTACCATGTTTAGGGGAGAAAGAGCACAAGCACTGTAGCACTGGTAAGCAGTTTGAAAGCCGGCAAAAACTAGGTGCCTAGGTCAAAAAAGTGGAGGAGTTAAACAAACTGTTGGTGGCAAGATCCTCCTAACCCTGTCAGGTCTAACACCTGCCCATCTTGGGAACTGTCATCCTGGACTGCCAAACCAGGTCCTCCCTGATCCAGAACTGAGGTGGCCTGGTGAGCAAAATAACAATGGGTTAGAGTGCTACCCTCAGCTATTGCTTAGAATTATTGTAAACAATCTCCCATCACCTTCTGTGTGTTTCATGTACCGCCCTAAGTGGCATGGGTATGCCAAGCCGTGGGTCCCCTGCTCACTGTGTCACTCGAACCAAGCTGTACCCGAATGATGAGCTGATAACTAGGGCGAAACAAGCCCTCGGTTGCTTGAGTTCTGATTCATGGAGGACCTGGCTTGGCAGATCTGGCTGGACTGTTCCCATGAGGAGCAGAGTCAAGACTGGTTTGCATAAGGCTCGGTCCAAATTGAGGAGGCACAGTGAGCCAAGAACAATGGATTGAAATGCTATCCTGAACTGTTGCAAGTGGTTAGACTTATTGCAGGCAGCCTCCCATCTGGTTTTGTGTATTTCATTTAAGATATTGGTCCCAGTCTGTGCATTATTTGCGTCTGCCTAATGCACTCTTTGTGACGTAGACTTGGTTTGTTTCCATTAAACTATTTAGCCTGACACACCTGGCAACAGTGTTTTCAAGGTGGAACCTTTAGGACTGGAAACGGTGTTGATGATGATGACATGAAGTTATGAGGTTTTAGTTTAGTTTAGTTTTAAAGATTTATAAAGCGCATGGCGACCCGAAGGCATCCCAGCGCTAAAAGCAACAAAGCACGAATAGGAGGGGGAAACAATGCTAATTACAGAATAAAAAAGTTTTGAGCTTTTTCCTGAAGAGGTGGTCGGAGGGTTCATAGCGGAGCTCCAAAGGAAGGGTATTCCAAAGGTGGGAGGCTTTACTGGAAAAGGAATTGTTGCCCCAGGCTCTCTTAGATCAAGAAATGTGTGCATACCTAAGAGAGGAGGAACGTAAGATCCTAGAAGGAGTATGCAAGGAAATGCGTTTCCTTAGAGAGATGGGACCTTTACCATGTAGGGCCCTATGGACAATGCAGAGAGATTTTAAATGGATCCGTTCTTTGATGGGGAGCCAGTGGAGGGTGGAGATAGCCAATTTGGCGGATGAATATTTTGAGGAGTGAGTAAGAAGCCTGGCAGCTGCATTTTGCACTCTTTGCAGCTTCTTTATAACATAAAGAGGGGAGCTGAGGAACAGGGAGTTTCCGTAATCCAGCTGGGTAAGAATTAAGGCTTGGATGAGAATTCTTCTGGCTGTAGGAGGAAGCAGAAAGAGAATCTTTCTGAACATGCGCATAAGACCAAAACAGGTAGAAGAAACTTTACTGGCTTGGGAGTCCATAGTAAGCCTGGGGTCAAGAATCACACCTAGAGTTTTAACCTGAGATTTAGGGAGAGGAAGAGTGCTGAAGGCATCTGAGAGCGAGGGAAGGGGAAGAGCGGGGGGACCGTTGCCCAAAACCAGGACTTCCGATTTTCCATCGTTAAATTTGAGTTTGGACTTGGTCATCCATTTGGCGATGTCACTCATACAGAGGGAGAGATTGGTCAGCGGCGAGTCTCCAGAGCTGGAGAGGGATACCACTAACTGGGTGTCATCTGAATAGGTGACCAAGGACAGATTATGAGGGGCAACTACTCTAGCTAAAGGTGACAAGTAAACGTTAAAGAGAGTGGGGCTAAGGGACGAACCCTGGGGGACTCCACAAGCCAAGGGGAAAAGGCCAGAAAAGAAGGTCCGGTCCAAGACTTGGAAAGATCTATCTTTAAGGAAGGAGGAAAACCAAGAGAGGGCGGAACCTCCGACTCCTACATCTGATAATCTCCGACAGAGAAGATCGTGGGCGACAGTGTCAAAAGCTGCACTTAGGTCAAGCAGGATGATGGCTACGTGAGACCCTAGGTCTAAGAGCTGGCGGGCCGACTCAGTTACTGTAAGGAGAGCTGACTCAGTGCTGTGCAAGGCTCTAAAGCCCATTTGGGTGGGATGAAGAAGTTCATTGCTTTCGAGATAGTTGGTTAGTTCAGTGTTGACATGTTTCTCAAGGATTTTTGCGGAGATAGGGAGGAGGGAAATAGGTCTGAAATCTTCCAATAAAGTGGGGTCAAGTTTGGGTTTCTTCAGAAGGGGCTTAACCACAGCATGTTTAAATGACTGGGGAAGGGAGCCTGAGGATAAGGAGCTGTTAAGAATTTTAGTGAGAGGAGGAGCAATGGTGCCTGCTACCTGCAAGAGAGCAGAGGGAGGGGCGGGGTCCAGAGGGGAGCCGGATTTAATTTTGGACAGGAAGTTAATGGTCACCTCCTCGGTGAGAGGGGGGAAGGAGGTTAGAGAGACTCCTACAGGAAGGGAGTCAATGTCATTACAAATAGAGGGATTATTCATATAGACCGGAAACCCAGAGTATATACTGATGACTTTGTCCTGAAAAAAAGATGCCAGTCGATTACTGTGGGAGACGGAGGCTTTTGTCATGGGGGTAGAAATGGGAGGGGAGGTCAGATCTCTAAAAATTTGAAAGATTTATTTCTGAGGACATGAAGAACATTCTATTTTTTCACCATAAAAGGTAGACTGGGCAATTTTAATATTGTGGTGATAGGTTCTGACTGATCGCTTGTAGATCTCTCTGTTCGAGAGACTGTAGTTTTTACGCCACAGTCTCTCAAGTTTTTTACAGTTCTTTTTGAGTTCAAGCAGGTAAGGGGAGAACCAGGGTTTAGATTTGAGGGGTGAGGGAACTACTCTGATTCTGATGGGTAGAACAACATCCAAGGAAGATGAGATCCATTTATCAAAAGAGGCTGCAGTTTCTGGGGCAGATGAGTGACCGGTTTTGCCATGGGTCAAGAGGGCCTTACGCCATTCTTCCGGGTCCAGTTTTGGCCAAATACGTCCAGATGTGGTAGTGCCCTTGGGTGGCCTCATACGGGAAAGTGAAAGAGAGAAGGGAGTGATCGGTCCAGAGTAATGGCAGGGGAGGGGCCGTCAGCAAATTGGCAATATTGCTGAATATAAGATCCAACGTGTGACCCTTCTGGTGGGTCGGGCCAGATACATGCTGAGTTAGTTGGAGTGCTGCGAGAGAGATTGCCAGTAATTTAGCCGAAGGGCAGTCGGAGTTGTCGAGATGAATATTAAAATCTCCTAAAATGGTTAAATTGGAGAGATTGCAGATATGACTGGCTGCAACCTCCGGATGAGAATCCAAGGAAACGTAGCACAGGTCCAGGAGGTCGATAGAGCTAGGTCACCCTACTGTACAGTGAATATGAATGCCAGCTCACCTACATCTTTCTTTTGTACAGTGAGCAAAACTGCAAAACATAAACTTTGCAATTCAAGTTTTTGCAAGAATGATGGTGTGCAAACTCCTGCAGGTAAACTAAAAAAGCAAAGCATACTTTTTGCAAAAAAACAAGAAACAAATGAATGCCTGTTTATTGAAGAAAACAGACGTTTGGTGAGCAGCAGGTCTTCAGATGCACACTTTATCCTATAAAATATAACATATCCCTTTTATTATAATATATACGTTGGTTAATTATCACAATTAATAACTATTTTGTGGATTAAAAGACCCAAACAATGATTTTTTTCTATGTAATTTTTACAAAGATTGAAAATAGCAAAATCGCAAAACTTCACACACGCCAAGTGAGACAAAGCAGTAGAACATATTCATATGTGAGCAAATGCGCCATAGGCTGGGGGTGTGCGTTATGCAGAAGGACATTTGAGTGGGGCCACACACCCTAAAACAGTTGGCAGAGAAAATACAAATTAAAGTAACTTCAAATAAATAAAATGTTAGAGTTGTGGCTGAAAAACTATATACAACAAACTTTGGAAGGCAAACGTTTTTACTGTTGGCATATTAGACTTATCAGTTTTCTTTACATCTTTGTCACATTTTTGCCTAAGATAATTTTCCAACAAATGTTATGCCCTTACCACAGCCACTTAACACAGACTCTAGCTCTTCTGCCTCGGTCCTCTTTATGATCATGGAACTCCTCTGTGACTTGTAATATCCTTATAATGTGTGGTAGGGGGTACTTTATTCCATATACATTGTCGACTGTGTCATGGATATGGGGATTCCTTCAATTTTCTGATATCGTCTCCCGCTGCAGCTCAACCGGGAACCTGTGAAGATGGCTGCCGCGGATCTGCTTGCCATCCTTGCTTGCAGCGTAGTGGCGCTCCTCCTGTCAGTTGACAGCAAGAAATTGATTCCCCAGAACTAAATGACTATTTATCCTTTTCACTTGAGGAATACTGAGAATAAAAGAAGCCAATTAGGCGCCTTCGCGCCAAGAATCATTGGTTGTATGCGTTCATTTAGGCTGGGCAGCCATCCAGCCCCTGAGCAGCAGATGCCACTATTCTAAAAATAATAAAATACAAAACACTTCTTCATATTTAAATCGTTTAAATGACAGTATGGCATATGGTATGCCTGCCTTTTATGCCCGCTGCAATATTTATGAGCACCTTCGCCAGGTAATGTATGCAGTGGGTGCGTCAGGCTTGGCGTGCCGCAAAGTCTAAGGTAGAAATAACATCTGTGATGGGCATCCACGGCCTACCTCCTCCAAGTGATCGCGAGCACACAGTCTCAGAAAATAGTGTCTATAGATTATAAGGTAGGAGGATGCATCCCACAGGGATAGATAAGGACAGCCTGGTGGTGCATTGTGTGCACAATCTCGCATAATAGCATGGCCGAAGTCTATGGACCCTGTACTAACCTCAGGCTAGGATGATTGCTTGAGTTAGCATTAGCGATAACATTAAGCACTGAGGAGTATGATTAGGGTTAAACTAGGTGTTATTAGTAGAGACAGAGCTAGTGCTATAGCTACTTCGAAAATTAAGATGAGCATAAAAGTTGTGGTTAGGTTTAGTATTAAGATCCATCTAAATTTATGGTTAGAGGTATTGATAGAATCACTGTTAAGGGGAAGACCATAGTTGAAGACATGTTTAGCAATGCTGGGATGTATTTCAGTTTAGCTGAGCCAGGGTGTACTTGAGGGAAGCTGAGCACTCTACAAATGTTCACATTCGTTCAGTCATTCATTCATTTATTCATGTATTCAAATGAGTTGTAAGGTTATGCTTATTTATTTATGCATTTTTTTAAGGTTGGGAATTTTCAGAATTTGGTGACTCCACGTTACTCTTGTAATGCGGAGTTCCAACCAAATTCGTCCAATCACCGCGTGGTGGAATTTGTTCCTGCAAGGCTCCAGAAATGCAAGCGAGATTTTGCATCCCCCAGCACCATTTTCCATTGCAGGCAGTTGCGGGCAGTAGGCGTCAGACAGCTGATTCTCAAGTAGATCTGCAGTCGCTCAAGTTGATTTTCTACTTGAGCGGCAGCAAAATCAACTCGAATGGCCGCAAGCTCTTGCACACCTCACAGCGCTATTCGAGCTGATTTTTCAGAGCTGCTCGCGTTACTAGCACTAAATTGCAGTGCAAAATGCATATTTCCACCCATTGGCAGAAGTCCGTGGAATGTTGAAGATTTGTTATGTTTCACTCCGTGGAATGCTGCGGAGTAAAACTCTGTGAGTTCTGCCCACCCCAAGTATTTATTTGTTTGTTTGTTTATTTATTTATGCATTCTTATGGAGTGCGCTCTAACCACTGGTATCATGGTGCTGTACATAAAACAAGTTGAAATCTGTATACTTTGGTATTTCATTGAATGAGAAATAACAAATGACTTAATTGAGGAACATAGTGCTATTGAATCAAAATGAGTAAGGGGAAAGAAATGGGTTAATTAATGATGAGAGAGATGCAAGAAAGTAAAGAAAGTAGAGACAGGATCTTTAATTGAAGATACATTGATGGCCAGCTGCCCTACTGTTAGTATTACATTCAGCATTAGTGATAGGGACGGCTTTAGTTGTAGGAGTATGGTTAGTGTTTAGGTCACAGTTAAAGCTAAGATTAACATAGGGATGGCTTTAGTTTTAGAATTAATATTAGTGTTAAGTTCAGAGACTGCTTTAGTTTTATGGTTAGTGTTTAGGGTCAGAGTTAAAGTTAAGATTAAAATTGGGATCACTTTAGTTTTAGGATTATGTTTAGTATTAGGGTTAAAGTTAAGATTAGCATAGGGAGAGCTTTATGTTTAGGATTATGGTTAGTATAAGGGTTAAAGTTAAAGTTAAGATTAGCATAGGGATAGCTTTATGTTTAGGATTATGGTTAGTATTAGGGTTAAAGTTAGAGTTAAGATTAGCATAGGGATGGGTTAGGATTATGGTTCGTATTATTAGGGTTACAGTCAGAGTTATGATTAGCATAGCTAATCCCCCTAATAGCTAATAGCGGTCCCTTAAATACATACAAGAGTAAATCTCTCTATGTACTGTTGCAATTTTTGTAGGTTGTCATTGTTTTAATACTCATAGTTCATTAAGGGGTGTAAACAAGAGGCTGTAACATAAGTCGTCCAAACAAACACGAGCAAATGCAAGCACAGGCTGCCGTCTGCCCCAGTACACTGTTTGCTACAGCAAAAAGGCCACCGGGTTTGGTTCTTCGCTCCTATTTTTAACAGCTCTGTTTTTGAAAAGATGAAAGTTAAGCTCGACTAATAACGTTGTCAATGGCTAACACACCAAAGATAAAAATGTGAAATTCCGAAATAACGCATGCATTCACTCTCATTTTCCTAACTGAAATAAAAATATAACCTTAGCTCTCTCCCCTGAATGTGGGCAGTGTTTGAAGCTGATATCTAGAAGCAGAGGTACTGACTACAACAGAGTACCTGCTTGCTACAGAGATGGGCAGGTACTCTCCCTTTGTAAGGAGTGTACCTCTGCTGAGAAGTGCAGGTACTCTGCCTTTCAAATAAAAAAAATGCAGTACTCATTACTTGACAGTACCTACCCAACTTAAAACCACTCTAGGCCACATTTATAAAAGGGTTTGCATCACTCTTGCACCACACAATATGGTGCAAGAGCGATGCAAGCCTTGAAGCAGAGTGGCTTCAAAAATCTGGAGCAATGTAACACAGTTCAAATCGCTACTCTGCGTTACTCTGTGCAAGAGAGGTGTTCCATGCGCGTTGCGTGGGTGTTCCCACGCAACCCCCATGGATTTTGATGCATTTCCAGATTTACCAGAACTTCTAAACCTGGGAATGTGCCAAACAGATATGCGTCCCAGGAGAGGCGTAACCAGGAGAACTATTTTTGTCCTCGTTTTTAGTTCCTTCCATGTGTGCTGCAGGCTGCAGTACACAGAGAAAGAGGTAAAATACTCTCAGGATTTTTGTGCAGGAAGATGCCCCTTTCTGCACAAAAACAATCCTGCACGCAACGCAGGCACCCTCGCACCATGGTGCAAGGGCTCCTGTGTTGGCGCTAGACTGCCAAAAGGGAGCCAGCGCAGGGGAAAAGGCAGGGATGCACCGTAATGGATAAATATAGCACATTCCTGCCCCTTCCATGTCACGCAGCAACCTGACGTGCTGCACTCAACTGCATGATTTGGCCATAAATATGGCCCTGTGTGTGTACTGTGTATGTGCATGTGTATGTTGTGGCTGAGTGGGAGGTCTCTGTGCATTTTTGACCGCATGTATGGTGGGTCCATATAGACTGCATGTTTGTGTGATGCCGCAAAGTAAAGGAGGTTTACTGCGAGGCTGTCTGGGTCCCTGCTGTGCCTTCGAATTCCTTTCCCTTCTGAGGACTGGGTCTAACTTAATCTCTTTACAGTGGCTCCACCAGAGAGCTGTCTGTGTGTCCCCCTCTTCCTGCCCTGACCTGCATCTCTGTGAAATGTGGTCTGCTATGTGGGACACACTAGACCTTTCGTCTGGGCCAGTTGCAACCACTCTAAGTGAGGCTCCTGTTGTCCATGTACTCTGCAGGTGCTGGTCATGGGGGTAGTCAGGCCCTCTCTGATTGTAGGAACACACTCCCAGAAGTCAAATGTTGCAAGAGAAATAATTGCCCCTCATCCACACATTTTCTGTCTAACTGCAAGATGGAGGGAGGACAGAGTGCTCTACAGGGATCCCTAGATTATGCTTGACTCAGGGAGGGGCAGAGCACTCTCTGTGGGCTGGTCTTTTGCCCCCAATGTTATGGTAATACAGCTCAGTGAGTAGAGGCTCCAATGCAGGGGTTTAAATGCGACCCACAAATTACAGGCTCAAACCTGACTCCGCTGTTTATCCTTTCGAAGTTAATAAAATAAGTACCATTGAGTTTAGCAGTAAATCACTTTGACCCTCATTCCTAGTGGCCTTTTAATTCCAAAGGGGCCCGGCCCCACCCCAGTTAGATTTGTTGTAATGGGTGGTATTTTGTGCCTTTGACCTGGAGACTCCACCTATCTGCTAAAAGCAGGTAGAGTCTCTGTGTCAAACACCAAAGGATAATCAGGGGACAGGGACTGGAGTCATGGATTAACCGTCTGATTCCTCATTTCTCTGGGGACTCTCAGGGTCCCACTTGTCGGCTGGTATTCCCCCCCTCCACAATTTCACAGTACCCACACCCAATATCAGTAACTCCTCAGGAGAGGGAGCTACTGGCTGCCTTACCAAGGCAATCATATTGATGCTCCTGATGTTTAAAAACCACTGGACAATTTAATTTGGGATGTGCTCTATATTAATGTTCAGTGTTTTAAACAACTGAATAGTGCTGAATTTGTGCTGTGTTTGCACTAGCACCTGTTTGTAAACACTGGTTTATAGTTATTCGAATACACCAAACAGTGGTGGATCCAACACATGATGGTGTGTGCATTTTTTTAGCAGAACTAATTACTAGTGGAGAATTTAGCTATTTAATATACTTAATAATGATAAAACTATGACTTATTCCTGCTTTTTAAAGTGACATGGGAGTGGTGTCAGCTGTAGTGGAGTTATGTGAAATACCCTGGGTGCTGTTTTTTTTTTTTTAAATAAATGAAGCACCGGAGCGGCACCCATTCTGAGGAACACCAGAGCCTTTTCCATATTAAAGGACTGCACCTACAGCAAGAAGAATGGCAGCTTTCATGACAGGAATTGAAAAAACAAGCAACGGCAAAGCCAATAGGTCTGGCTTTGGCCACCAGCCTTTTGGCAAAGTTTTGTTATATTTTGTCATTGTTTTTCCAAAGCTTTATTGTTCGGGAAGCAGCCGGGCCCTCATTAAACCTATATATAACAACAACAAAAAATGGCTAAGGGCAAACATTTATTTTGGTCTCCAAAAAGTACACATTACCATAGTCATTTCTGGAAGTGAAGGGAACTACTTTGTGTGTTGATTTGCTCCTCTTGAATGGGCAGCATGCCGTAAGTCATAATGAAGGTAGCTGATGCATTGCCCCTTAATGTATGGTGGAGTGGATGTAAGAAAAATGTGAATGATACTGTCACAGTTTACGAGTCACAACTCCTTTTCCACCATTTTGAAGACAACACCTTTCGCCATCTTCTTGCCTAGAACTTACCTATGTGCTTTGTTGGTGACCCTCCGGAGGTTATCAAGAGCATTTGCTATCGCCTACTGTTAAGCTCTACATCAGTCAGTTGGTTAATGAACCCACTGCAGGGGTCTTGACAGGACAACAATGTCACAGATTACAGTCCTGACATAGATTTTTCACCTATTCATCCCGTAAGGTCGATGCAAATGAATTAAAGAGATTTTGTTAAGAATGGCACCTGCTTTCCAGTGCTAAGAAACGGCAGAACCTGTATTACCAAGCACTATAGAAGAAAAAATGAGTTATTCCCAGACTGCCCCAACATGCACCAGACAAAGCACCCTAGGGGAGAGGATGTGGCGTAAGGGCCAGAGCTGCTGACTTTGGAGCTAGGGACCATGGTTTGAGTGTTGGCGCCGACTCAACATCCTGTGATTTTGAGCAAATCACTTAGGGGGTCATTCCAACCCTGGCGGTCGGTGTAAAAGCGGCGGCCAACCCGCAAACAGGCAGGCGGCCCAAAAAATTGAATTCCGACCCTGGCGGGAACCGCCAACACAGCCCGCCACTTTAACACTCCGACCGCCACAGCAGTACAGACAAGCAGTGCGGCGGTCACCGCCAACAGACAGGCGGCAGACAATGTACCACCCACCCTATCACAACTCACCAATCCGCCACCTTTTCCGGGGCGGGAGCCCCGCCGATAAAAACACGGCGGAAACAGACTACGAACGTGAAAACGCTCACCTCTACACACTCCACGAGGAATCTGGACAGCATGGAACCCGAACTACACATCCTACCAGCTATTGTCTACCTGCTCCTCTACCAGGAGCACGAACGCCGGCGCAGAAGACAACGGTGAGTACTGCACCTACGACACAGGGGAGGGGGGAGGCAAGAAATTACGGGGACACACATACGCCACACACCCACCCCCACCCTCACCCACTACAACACACACATCAATGCAGAGCAACAAGTCAGAGTGACAACCCCCCCCGGAAGAATGCAAAGACAAAATAAAATGATCAATAAAAATGAAGTATATTATAGCATAATTGAAGTTAAGTGAAATATGAAATATATAAATAAAATATATTACATCATGAACAATATATACATAGGTCAAAAGTCCGTCCCATATTGGCTATCATCCATTGTTCGTGGGCCAATGGGCCTAAACACATGGGCAAAGCCCACACACGAGACCCGATTCCATTGGAGAGAACACTGCAGGGGCATCAGATAGTAAAACTATAGGCACCTCAGGGGAAAGGGAAGGGGGGCACCTCAGCCAGTTGAGTCCACGACGCCAGATCCACAAGGGGCCTCCATGCCCACTGTACCATCCTGGGGAGTGCAAAGCCACAGTCTCACAAGTCTCTACAGTGGGTGGGTTGCCCACTGTACCATCCTGGGGAGTGCAAAGCCACAGTCTCACAAGTCTCTACAGTGGGTGGGTTGCCCACTGTACCATCCTGGGGAGTGCAAAGCCACAGTCTCTCAAGTCTCTACAGTGGGTGGCTTGCCCACTGATCCATCCTGGGGAGTGCAAAGCCACAGTCCATCAAGTGGATTACAGACTCCACTGGTTCTGGAGGAGGCATGGTGCCCAGAGTGCTTCGTGAAGCCCTGGCCGACACAGATCCGGCCCTGCCAATGGGCCAGCGGTGCTTGAGATGAAGGGCCCAGCGGAGCGGTGCTTGACAGGAAGGGCCCAGCGGAGCAGTTCAGAGACGGCGGTGCCCAGCGGAGCGGTGCTTGACAGGAAGGGCCCAGCGGAGCGGTTCAGAGAAGGCGGTGCCCAGCGGAGCGGTGCTTGACAGGAAGGGCCCAGCGGAGCGGTGCTTGACAGGAAGGGCCCAGCGGAGAGGTGCTTGAGAGGAAGGGCCCAGCGGAGCGGTGCTTGACAGGAAGGGCCCAGCGGAGAGGTGCTTGAGATGAAGGGCCCAGCGGAGCGGTGCTTGACTGGAAGGGCCCAGCGGAGCGGTGCATGACAGGAAGGGCCCAGCGGAGCGGTGCTTGACAGGAAGGGCCCAGCGGAGCGGTGCATGACAGGAAGGGTCCAGCGGAGCGGTGCTTGACAGGAAGGGCCCTGTTCAGCGGTGCTTGTCTTGAAGGGCCCAGTTCGGCGGTGCTTGTCACGGCGGGGCCCTGTTCAGCGGTGCTTGTCACGGCGGGGCCCTGTTCAGCAGTGCTTGTCACGGCGGGGCCCTGTTCAGCAATGCTTGTCACGGCGGGCCCTGTTCAGCGGTGCTTGTCACGGCGGGGCCCAGTTCGGTGGTGCTTGTCATGGCGGGGCCCAGTTCGGCGGTGCTTTTCAAGGCGGGGCCCTGTTCAGCGGTGCTTGTCACGGCGGGACCCTGTTCAGCGGTGCTTGTCTTGAAGGGCCCAGTTCGGCGGTGTTTGTCACGGCGGGGTCCTGTTCAGCGGGGTCCTGTTCAGCGGTGCTTGTCACGGCGGGGCCCAGTTCGGCGGTGCTTGTCACGGCGGGGCCCTGTTCAGCGGTGCTTGTCACGGCGGGGCCCTGTTCAGCGGTGCTTGTCACGGCGGGGCCCTGTTCAGCAGTGCTTGTCTTGAAGGGCCCAGTTCGGCGGTGCTTGTCACGGCGGGGCCCTGTTCAGCGGTGCTTGTCACGGCGGGGCCCTGTTCAGCGGTGCTTGACACGTGTTCCCAGGGAACCAGATCGGGCCAATATTTTCCGCTCAGTCGCCATCCGACCTTTCGCTTGCGGGGCCCTCCTGTGCTGGAGTCCTGGGCCCGTGGGTGTCCTCCTTCACACCTGAAATGGGGCTGGTGGGGCCCTCCTGGGCAGCTCGCCTGCTGTCGGAAATGTCCGCCCTGCTGCCCTTGCCCTCCTTCGCCGATTCTCTGGGGCCCTTGCCTCCCTTTGTGGATGTGCCAGGTGACGGTGCCAGGTTAGTGCCTTTGGGGGCTGCCGTCTCTGGCCTCTCACGCCGGCCCTTCCCTTGTTTAGTTTTTTTCCCAGGGGGTGGGCTGGCTGTCCCCTTGCTGCTGGCCGATGTTGCTGCCCTAGAAGCTGGTGGACTCCAATAGCCCTGGACTATGGTCCTTGTAGGTGCAGGGCTTGTGGTGGCTGAGGTGCTGTTTGGACTCTTACGAGATGGAGGGGGTGGGTCAGGTGATGCAAAGTGGTTAATTTTGGAGAGGAAAAACTTTTTAGGAGCAGTGGGAAGGGTAGGTGCAGTGGGTATGGGAGTGGATGAAGAGGATGTGGTTGTAGGAGAGTCAAGTGTGCTGTCTTTGGGTGCAGGTGCTTGTGACGGAGGCTGTCGTGAGGTGGATGGCTGTTGGGTGGGTGGCTGCCTGCGTTTGTGTGGTTTGGAAGAGGGGGTGACAGACACACTGGGAGAGGACACAGGGGACGTGTAAATGGCAGTGGGGGTGGTGACTGCACGTGTGCGGAGTGTTCTGGTGGGTGTGCTGGTGATGGACGTACTGGCTGATAGTGGTGTGCATGCAGGTGTGAGTGGAGACGTCACAGGGAGGGAGGAGGGAGACGAGGAGGAGGGGGACACAGAGGAGGCAGTGGCTGTTGGCATGTCTGCATGTGGATGTTGCATGTGTGAATGCTTGTGTGATCTGTGGTGCTTATGTCTGGACAAGCTGCCCTTGGGTGTTGATGTGTGTGCAGGCTGGTCTGTAGGTGTGGCTGGGATAGGCAGAGGAACAGGGGAGTGGGACTGGCATGAGGAAATTGGAGGGGGGAGGCAGGAGACAGGGACAATGGCTGCCGTCAGTGCTGAGGCCAGAGCGTTGAACGATCGCTGATGGGCAGCCTGACCTGAATGAATGCCCTCCAGGTATGCATTGCTCCGGTGCACCTCCCTTTCTACACCCTGGATGGCATTCAAAAGGGTAGACTGCCCAACAATGAGCGTCTGGAGGAGGTCAATGATCTCCTGACTGAGGGCAGCAGGGGTAACTGGGGCAGGGCCTGAGGTGCCTGGGGCGAAGGAGATGCCCGCCTTCCTGGCCGAGCGGGCACGGGGCGAACGCTGAGGGGCTGCTTGGAGGGCGGAGCTGGTGCGCTGGGTGGCGGCTGTACCTGTTGTAGCGGTGGGCACGGATGTTGCCGCCACCACAAGGGAGCTCCCTTCCGAGGACGTGTCTGTGTCGCTGACATCTCCACGGGTCCCCGTTGTGGAGCTCCCCTCGCCCTCCGTCTCACTGGTGAACTCGGAGTCGGTTGCATGGCCCTCCGGGGCCATGTGAGATGCAGCCCCCTCGTGCTCCGATGCCACTTCTCCTCCGCCTGATGATGCTAATGCACACATGAACAGGAAGACCAAAAAAAGGGGGGGGGGGGAGAAAAAATAACATGTTGAGTGCATGCATTGGTCACACCGTTGGCGGAGAGGACAGACACAGAAGCCCCCTGCACTACGCCGTGCACTCAATGTACACTACTCAATTATTGTGACTTGGCCTACAAGCCTATGGACGACAACTGCACACATAGGTGACCCAGGGCCATCGATAGCTGTACTTAGCACCGTACAGAGGTGGGAGGCGGGGGCACAGGGCCATGCCTTACGGAGGGGCCCAGCCTACAGAAATCGCCCTGGCCTAGAGATACCCACAGACCTCCTCCCCCACCCAGACACCTCCACTGTGCGCTAACATAGCAGAATGTGCTGGTACTCACCCCCTTGTGTCTGCTGTGATGTCCTCATGCGCCCATCCAAATCGGGGTAGGCCACCGCCAGGATCCTGGACATCAGGGGGGTCAATTGACGGGAGCCACCCCTCCTACGTTGGGAGGCCATCCCCAGCAGAGCCACTGCGGTCTTCCTGCTCCCGCGGCGGATGTCCTCCCACCTCTTGCGGCAGTGGGTGCCCCATCTGTTGTGGACCCCCAGGGTCCGGACGTCCTTGGCGATGGCACGCCAAATGTCGATCTTCTGATGGGCGCTGACCTATGTGACATGGACAGGGTGGGAAAATAAATATCATCATTTTCTGCATGGTCGATGTGAGTGGCCCCCCCTCCCCAACCTTGCCATATGGCACATGCTCTCATCTGTCGTGCGATGCATGCCTCATTCGCTCCCCTCCCCACCATCTTTCATCCACCCCACTCAACACAGGCATTGCCCACAAAGCATGGTCCCAGTGTACTTACCTGTTGGTCTGGAGGACCGTAGAGTAGCGCATACTGGGGGAGGACCCCATCAACAAGTTTCTCCAATTCCTCAGATGTGAAGGCAGGGGCCCTTTCCCCAGTCGCAGCAGCCATTGTATCTTCCAGACCGAGGTCACAGCAGCACTTGCAGTATAGGTCCTCTCCTGTGGATGATCAGGTCTCGAGTGATTAAGCAGATAGAAGATGGCGGTCACGCCCGCGACGGTGCATACCGCGGCGGTGCGTACCGCGACCGCCGGCGCACATCGTCATTGGCTCCTGAAACCCATAGGATTCAATGTTAACCAATGCTGCTTTGCGCCGCGGTCTTCGACCGCCTACCGCCACGGTGTGCCACGCCAGCGCATTGACCTCACATCCCATTGTCACACTTCACAGGTCAGG
The DNA here is from genome assembly GCF_031143425.1 of Pleurodeles waltl. Taxonomy (NCBI): domain Eukaryota; kingdom Metazoa; phylum Chordata; class Amphibia; order Caudata; family Salamandridae; genus Pleurodeles; species Pleurodeles waltl. The sequence goes on from NC_090449.1 coordinate 1,043,158,926, forward strand.
CAGCCGCCATTTCAAGGGCCCACATGGCTTAATTTCTACTGCGTCACACAGGCCTAGGCGTTGCATTGCCACTCATACAAGCCATTCAATGCATAGCGAATCGTGTTCTGTGCAAGCTGTGGTTACGTACCTGTGGTTTGCTTGACTCTGTGCTCCATGTTGTCCTTCCTAGGCACCGTCCGCTGGGACTTGCGAGGAGATGGAGGAATGTTCCTGTGTACAGACCGCTGGTGGACCTGTCGACAATGGAAGAAAGACATGTCATACTGACATACGGACTTGACCGAGCCACTATACAGGAACTGTGTGCCCAGCTGGAGCCAGACCTGATGTCCCCCATTCGCCAACCCACAGGGATTCCCCCTCTGGTGCAGGTTCTGTCAGTACTCCATTTTTTGGCAAGTGGATCATTCCAAACAACAGTGGCCATATCATCAGGGATGTCTCAGCCTATGTTTTCTAAGGTTTTGTCCAGAGTGTTGTCTGCCCTGATGAAATACATGCGGAGCTACATTGTTTTCCCTGAGGTGGGCGATTTTGCTGATTTCTATGCCCTTGGCCATATCCCCAACATCATTGGTGCCATTGATGGGACCCATGTGGCTTTGGTTCCTCCCAGTGAAAGTGAGCAGGTGTACAGGAACAGAAAAAGTTATCATTCGATGAATGTCCAGGTGGTCTTTTTGGCTGACCAGTACATCTCCCATGTAAATGCCAAGTTCCCTGGGTCAGTGCATGACGAGTACATCATGCGAAATAGCAGCATCCCTTATGTGATGGAACAGCTACAGAGACACCGTGTGTGGCTAATTGGTGACTCTGGTTACTCCAACCTGTCGTGGCTACTGACCCCAGTGAGGAATCCCAGGACAAGGGCAGAGGAACGGTACAATGAGGCCCATGGGCGTACTAGGAGGGTGATCGAGCGGACCTTCGGCCTCCTGAAGGCCAGGTTTAGGTGACTGCATATGACAGGTGGATCCCTAATGTACTCACCAAAGAAGGTGTGCCATATCATCGTGGCCTGCTGTATGCTTCACAACCTGGCTTTGCGACGCCAGGTGCCTTTCCTGCAGGAGGATGGTCTAGATGGTGGTGTTGTAGCAGCTGTGGAGCCTGTGGAGAGTGAAGAGGAGGAAGACGACGGGGACGACACAAACAACAGGGACACAGTGATACAACAGTATTTTCAGTAGCACACAGGTACGAATCAACCCCGCCATTTTACATTTACTTAAAGTCTCCTGCCTCTCTACTGTCTGTGTTTCCCCCCAGTTCCTGTTAACTGAGTTGTGACTTTCCCTTCCGTTTTCAGAGCTGTGGGCCCCACTACGTGACCTCTGCTTTGTTTGCCCATGGACTACAGCTGTGTGACAGTGGTATGTTGTCATCACAATGTAACTGAACATTTTGGCACCGTTATGTCTAATACATTTGTTCAAAATACAAGCAGACTCCAGATTTTTTAAGTGCAATAAGTGATTTTATTAAAGTGCTAAATTTAGGGACATGATTGTAAAACGGTGATGGGTGATGGTGGAGTAATGTCCATGGCAGAGTCCAGTTTTCAGTCTCACAGGTGCATTGTCCATATGCCTGTGGAAGGATGGAGCAGGGGCAGTTTAAGTTTGGACAGGGTGACAATGTGAGACAGTAGGATGACATCAGGGGGTATCGTTTGCTGGCGGGGGTCTTGGCATCCTACTCTGTCTTCTTGTGAGATCTCAGGTACCGCTTGCGGGGGGGTTCTTCTTCTGCAGGAGGTGGGGTTCTGGTGGCCTGTCGTTGTGTGGGGGCCTCCTGTCCATTAGCGCCGGCGGAGGTGGTAGCCGGGTCTGGGTCCATGCTAGTGACAGGGGCCCTTTGTGGTGCCACATGGTCCCGCAATGTGGTGACTATCTGGTTAAGGGCCACGACGATGGTCCCCATTGCGGAACTAATGTTTCTCAGTTCCTCTCTGAACCCCATGTACTGTTCCTCCTGCAGTACCTGGATCTCCGGGAACCTGGCCAGTACCGTAGCCATCGTCTCCTGGGAGCGGTGGTATGCTCCCATGATGGAGGGAGGGCCTCTTGGAGAGTCGGTTCCCTGGGCCTGTCCCCCCCCTGTCGCACAGCAGCCCTCCCAGTTCCCCTGTTTCCCTGGGCCTCTGTCCCCTCGACCGTGTGCCCACTACCACTGCCCCCAGGTCCCTGTTGTTGTTGTTGGGGTGGTGGGTCAACCTGGGTGCCCTGTAGTGGTGGACACACCGCTGATTGACGTGTCCTGGAGACAGAGGCATGTGCCCGCTGGATGTGAGCTGTGCTGGTGTTCCCAGAGGGGGTTAGGTCTGCTGTAGGCTGTGGCTGTCTGTGGGGAACCGACTGTCCTGAGGTCCCCGATGGGCCGGGCTGGTCATCTGGGTCCAGGGAGACAGAGCTGCTGTCATCACTGGGGGCCTCTTCTGGGGGTGTGATGGACATCTCTGGACCCTCCTGGGCGGTGTGATGGCGTTCGGTCCTGCAGGGGTATAAGAGTATGGTTATTGCTTCTGTGTGTGCCATTTTGTGTAATGGGTGGGTGGCCGTGTACCCCAGTGCTGGCATTCCCTTGTGGGGGCTTTTGTGACGGTGGCTTGTGGGGAAGATGGGTATGTGCAGTGGGCATGCTTTGGTGATGGGTGTCCATGCTTTGGGGACGCATGCAGGGCTAGGTTTTGGGATGGGTGGGTTGTGATGGTGAGCCATTTGCAAGGAGTTGGTGTGATGGGGGTGGGGGTGAGGGTGGGGGTATGATTTGGCATGCAGGTGGGGTGGGGGGAATGAAGTAGTGAAGATTTGACTTACCAGAGTCCATTCCTCCGCCTACTCCTGCGAGGCCCTCAGGATGCAGGATGTGCAAGACTTCCTCCTCCCATGCTGTGAATTCTGGGGGAGTAGGTGGGGGTCCGCCGCCAGTCCGCTGTACCGCGATGTTGTGCCTTGATATCATGGAACGCACCTTCCCCCGTAGGTCGTTCCACCGCTTCCTGATGTCGTCCCGATTTCGTGGATGCTGTCCCACAGCGTTGACCCTGTCCACTATTCTTTGCCATAGCTCCATCTTCCTGGCAATGGTGGTGTGCTGCACCTGTGTCCCGAAGAGCTGGGGCTCTACCCAAACTATTTCCTCCACCATGACCCTGAGTTCTGCGTCAGAGAACCTGGGGTGTCTTTGGGGTGCCATGGGGTGGTGTGGATGAGGTGAGGGGTGGTGTATGTGTTGTAGAGTGTGGTGAGTGTGGTGGTGTATGGTGTTTTGTGCGTGGATATTGTGTGGGTGATGTTGTGATTTGCCTCTGTGTGATGGTCTACTCTATGCTGTGCTGTCTCTCTCTGTCCTTCAGTCGCAATTGTGGTCGTAAGGGTTTGTGGGTGATGTGGGTGTGTGTTTTATATTGTATTGGGTGTGTGGGAGTGGTGTGTGTATGTGTCTCAGGTGTGTGTATTTTGAATTGTCCAATGTGGTAGTGTTTTGTAAAGGTGTGTGTATTTTGACCGCAGCGGTGTGTACCGCCAATGGAATACCGCGGTTGAAAGACCGCTGCGGGGATTTGTGGGTCGGAATGGCATGGGCGTATTTCTGTTGGCGTGACAGTGGAGGTTTGGTCATCGCCAGTTTTTCGCTGGCCGTTGCTGTGGCGGACTTTTGTTGATGTCGGGTTTTTGGCGGTTTGCCAGTTGCGGGTCAGAATGACCGTCGCGGTTTACCGTGACCGCAGCGGTGTTATGGCGGTCTTCTGACCGGCGGTAAGCGCCTTTTACCGCCGAGGTCAGAATGACCCCCTTAATTTCCCCTTGCTACTAAAAATGATTGTGTTCTTGTGTGATGTAACTCGTGCTCATGTAAAGCGCTGTGAAACCTTTGTATCGGGTTCACGTTAACTGAACTGTATTTGAAGAGGCCAATTTACATGCAAAGGCTGGATGTTTTTTGTTATCAAGCTTGAGGTCGTGAAGCGCTTGGGTCTAGAGTCACAACTCCTTTTCCACCATTTTGGAGACAACTGGTGCTCATGTAAAGCACTGTAATACCTTTGATTCGAGTTCACGCTATATAAAACTGCAAAAATATAAATAAATAAAGCACTCCATTACCTTCGTGTTGAGTTTGCACTACATAAAACTGCAAAAATAAAAAAGCCCCCACAAACATGCCAAAGAATCAGCAAGATAACCGAGGAAGTCGAAGAAACAACATACGCCATGAGCGAAGTGGCGAGGCAAAAGTAAATATAGTGCGCCACGCTCAGTTACCTTCCCGATCGTACAATAATCCATGTAACGCGGTCAGTCTCCAAGGCGGTAACAAAACAGCCTCAAGGCAGGGCAAAGTTAAAGCATTTACCAACGACATGAAGGGATTTCCAAAAGACAGGCCCAGGAATGAATGAAAATGATGGGCATGGTTAAAGCCCACAGAATAGATTACAACATGTCGCTGCAAAACTCAACCTATAAAAGGAAATAAAGAAGGGAAGAAAGAATGGAAGGAAAGAAGTAAGACAGGCAAAAAGGGAAGGAAAAGAAGCATGGAAAGAAGGTAAAAAGAAAGAAAGAATGAAGCAAAGAGAAAAAGACAAAAAAGGAAGAAGAGAAAGAGAGAAAGAAGGCAAAAAGAGAGAAAAAAGATTACGTCAAGGAAGAAAAAATGAAAAAAGAAAAAAGAAAGAAGGCAGAAAGGTAAGCATGAAGGAAAAAAGAATGAGTGTAGGAAATAAAGAAAGAGAGGAGGCAAGAAAGAAAGAAAGAATGAAAGAAGTAAAAAAAAAGAAAGAAGGAACAAACCAAAAAAGAAAGTGAAGCAAAGAAAAAATTAAAAAGGAAAGAAAATGGACAGAAGTAAAGAACAAAGAAAAGAAGGGAAAAAGAAAGAAAGAAAGAAAAAAGGGAAGAAGACAAAGAAGAAAGGCAAGAAAGAAAGAAGGCAAATAAGAAAGAAAGAAAGAAAGAAAGAACAAACAAAAGAAACAAAAGAAAGAATAAATTGTACAAGAAGTAAAAAATACCTCAAAAAAGAAAAAAACAAGGTGAAATGGAAACAGGAAAGGCAGGGAAAAGAGAGAAAAAAGGAAAGAAGGCAAAAAAGGAAAGAAGTAAAGAAAGAAGGAAGGAGAGAGGGGGAAATGAAAAAAGGAAAGAATGAAGACAAAACGGAATGAAAGAAGGAAAAATAAAGAGGGGAAAGAAAGAAGGAAAGGCAAGAAAGAAAGAAGAGAAGAAAGAAAGGGGAAAAAAGAAAAAGACTAAAAGTACAAAAAAGGAAAGCATGTAAAAAAGATGAAAAGAAGGCAAAAAAGAAGCACAAAGGAAAGAAAGAAGGCAAAAAAGAAAGAAAGAAGGAAGACAAGAAAAAAGAGGGTGAGAAAGAAGGCAAGAAAGAAAAGAAGGAAGAAAGGAAAAAGGCAAGAAAGGGAAAAGAAGGAAGGAAAGCAGGTTTGCAGTATAAAATATTGGATACTAAAACCAAAATGACACCCCACCTAAGTTTAAAGAAATGTTTTACAAGTATGCTGCAAATTCAACACAATGAAATGTGGCTTTCTTCCTGAGAAAAGTTTATTAAAGAACGATTGAGTCTAGGACAACAATATGTTAGGCTGTGAAATAGTAGCAGCCAGATAAACAAAAGAGACTTCAACAGGAACTAACAACATCATTGGCAGGAAGTGATAAAGCTGGGATGTGCCCTGTGCTCAGATGAAATTACCCTGCACTGGCACTGATGGGAACTCAGTGCTTAATTTGTGCTTGTTGTTTCCGATGCTGAGCACCGGCACTTATTTTTGCGGGCTGGGGTTTATTCTTCTGCCTCAAGCATTTTCTGCGAGCAAAAGGCACGTATGGGAAAGATGAAGGAAGGGAAAAACGAAAAAGCGTCACAAAGGGAGAAAGTAGAAAGCTGCAAGAGTGAGCTGAAGGGGCAGGGAGAGGCTGTAAATGGATTGAAGAGGCCCGAGATGGCTTTAGAATTACGCTGCCTCAGTATCCCGTGTTCGCACATTTCATTGCAGCAGCTGCGTGTTTAAGAGGAGGGGTTTGGTCACCGGCACGTTTTTAATTACAAATTAACCACTGTGGGAACTACCTTGTGTGCAGATGTACTTCTTGTGAAAATACTAAATGCACTCAAAGTGAAGTTAACCAGTAGCTTAAGAAGCCTGACCCATTGCCCCATGCTGTGTGCTGTACTGGGTTTGAGCAAAATGTGAATGACACTAGAAATGACCAATGGATAAAGAGTGCTTGTGAGAAGCCCCTTTAAGCTAGTATATTATGGCTATATTTTAATAAATTGAAACGTTTTTGGAAAACACCAGACCTAGAAAGGTCATTTTACCTGCATGCTTCGTGATATTGCTATTGCAAATCACAAGTGACCAGGCTCCCCTAATGAACGACCTACATATCAGTGAATGGCGCTTGCGCATTCCAGCCAGCGGTTAAACAGATGTGGCTTCTCGGAGATGCTCTCGTGTGTCTGTGCAGATTTTCTCAATGGTGATAGGCGCACTGCATGATGTTTGTAATGAGCGACAGAAAACTCTAACCAGTGGAAGGCGCGCGGGGCTGCAGGAAGTGATGCTCAGTGCATCTGAATGCATCCGATTCCCTTGTTCTGCTCAGGCCCAGATTCACTGAAAGCAGCCGGGGGCTTCCTGCAATAAACAACAGCCTCGGTGATGCATGGGGTGGAATGTAAATACACAGCCTGTCATGACACAGCACGAGCACGTGACCTGGCGGGCGGGAGAAGCACTTGTGCTCTCAGCATGATGCTTGCGGAGAACGCAGACCTGAATCCAGATGAGTCCTACAGAGTACCAGGCCAGGGATGTTTAAAGGCATGGGCACATGGGCAAAGTGGGCTTTGACCCAGGGCCCCAGCCCTTCCTGAGACCCCCTGATGGATCCAGCTCTGTTCTGCAGACACTTGCCCTGATAACTCTGAATAGTTCTTAATCAGATTGTTTTAAATACCGTTTTGCTTTACTTTATTTTTACTGTGAATGACCTGTGAGTCTATTGCAGACAGTTTGCAGATAAATGTTGTGTTTTTGTTTCATCCATCCATAAAAAATGTTTCTTTTAGTACAAACAGGATCTCACATATGTAAATGGGAGGGTGTCAAACAGATTATTTGCAGTAATATGAGTGAGCTGCTGTTGTGGTACAATATTAAAAACATACCCTGCTACCCCGAATACTAGGTGTAGACAAATTTAGAATTTAGACAAGTGTGCCTGTGCATTGCCAGTGACCTGTCCAAAGAGAGCATGAAAGACAGGGGCGGCTCCTCCATTAGGGCAGAGGAGCGTCTCTCCCCGCCAGCAGAGGCAGCTGCAAACCTTTTACCAAAAATTGGTAATAAACTGTGTTTATTATCATTTTTTGGTAAAAGGGGCAGAGCCACAGGCTGTGATGAGTACTGAGGGGAGTGCACAGCACTTTCCTCATTGCCCATGTATGTTTGTCCGGCTGTCTCGCCAACAAAACACACATGTGCAGTAGGCTCTCTCCAGCCCAGCAACACAGTTGCCGCGCTGGAGAGAGCATGCACAGGCTCCCAGTCTGCCTGGGAGCGCCTTGGCTGGGTGCTCCCAGCCAATCCGGACGCTGCTCTGAGCAGCATCAGGATAGGCCGCAGGGCAGGCTGGGAGCCTGTGCCTTCAGCAGAGGAGCGGATGGAGCGGTGCAGCGAGCAGTGATCGAGGTAAGTGTTTTATTGATTAAATGTTTTTACTTCCCCCAGCGCACCTCCCTGCCCCTTCTGCGTGCTGCGAGCTGCGACTGATGAAAGAGCTGAAATTGGATCATAAATTCAAAGGTTTTCTCAACAAGGGGTCCCCAAAGTACTTTTGACCCAGGCCCCTCATAATACTTACGATGTCCCTGTACATGGCTGCACTTGTTCAGTCTGAAAGTGGAGCTAGGCCGGGGTGGAGGGTGTCGTGCAAGTCCAAGGCGTAGCATCATCAAGCAAGGTTCCAACTTCTGTTTGATACACATGATGGCATGTGATGCTAGACTGATCTATGCTTTGTACGGGTGTACTGATATTTCTGTGCTGCAAACCTAAGTGAGTAGCAATGGAGCACTGTTCAATAATGAACGGTTCTGTCCAGGGCGAAGCTTAGTCTGTGAGATCAGATTGTGTGAACCTCAAATTTCCCAACTAATAAGACAGTGGGTTGCAAGGTGGAGGGACAACCAAGGTTCAGGATGCACTGTTTCCATGAGGAAGAGGATCTTTAGGTGGGCCTCCACCTAGAGTGTCACAGGGGGCGAAAACCACACCAAGGATTGCCAGTGGTTATACTATTTGCAAGAATTCATCCTGCCATTTTCTGGGTGTTTGATTGGCAGTAGTATGCCTGGAAACCTGAGACTGGCACAGCTTTCCAAGTATACCACTGCTAATGTTTGAAAATTCCAAAAAGTAGTACATTTGCACCCATTCAGGGAGTATTTCTATAAGTGTAAGTTTACTACGTTTTTGGCAAACTGGTCACTATAGGTATTTAAGATCCTGATCTAACAAATGAACATGGTAAAACCACTTAGTGAAATGATAACAACAAACAAAACAAACATTTGCAATGCAATAGGTCCAGCATTTTCATGAGTTAGAGCTATTGGCATTGTAAATTCATAACTGGACTTTTCTTGCCACATAAATTGATCAACCCTGCCTCATAATTTTGTCGTTTCCTACCATGTTTTGGTCAGTGGGGGTTACTGACCTCAGAAATCACAAGCCCTTGAGGAGAGACTATGGAAAATAAGGCTGGAAAAGTATTTTCTTTATTAGTTTAACAGAATTAAGTCTTGGAAGCGTTCTTGCCTCGCATTTCAACAAAGCTTGAATGAAGTTAACAATAGCAGAGCAGATAGAGAAGATTTATGGCCCTAATAAAGGAGATAAGCAATGCCTTGTGTGCAATGTCCTGAGTGCTGGCAGGGAGGGGCCCTGGAGAGAGAGAGACTCCAGATGCGAGGTTAAGCAAGTTATACATCATTGCTTCTCGGTTTAGCTACATTATACCAGAAAGGGCACATTGTGGCTTTCGAAGCAGTGTGAGCTAAAGGACCGTGCGTTTCTTTTGTAAAATAAGCTTATTTTAGGAGCCAGAGGTGAGGATAGCACTGGAATAAAGCCAAAACAAATGTCAGCGACATGGGAGGCGGTGGAAGGAACAGAATGCTGCAATAAAACGCAGGCAACTACCAGCCTAAAACACCCACAGTGAAAAGGGAGCACCAAAGAAATGCCAAAGTAGTCTGTCACAGCAACAGATAAAGACACCAAAGGGGAATAATACAGTAGTTGGTCACTGCTCTGAAACAGAAAAAGGAGGGAGAAAAAGACAGAACTGACCACTAGCGAGCAAGAATTTTTAAACAACACTGCAACCAACAAATGAAATTGCTTTAAGCCATAAGAAGTATACTAAAAGTATACACAAGGTCAAACGCTTATGTTCAACCTACTGACGTAGACATACTGACTCTGGACCCCAGACCCAACTATCGAATCAAGAATGTATTTTGAGGGGTGTCACACCTCAAATACCCCTGCTAAAGCTATGCCCTTGCTCACCCTACCTAGGACTGGTAGTTCTTCCTGGGAACTCATGACTATGTCATGTATAACACAGGCTGGAGTCCCTGCCATAGGATCACTTATTATGAATGTATTTTTATTGCATGCACTCCTTTTCTTCGCTGCTACAAGAAGTCTTGATGGCAGAGTTGTCAAATCAGTGCATGTGGGCAGGGATGTTTCTAGTCCTTGCCTTTTACAAATCATTTTATCAAGTGACTGATTGGCCCATGTACTGAACCGAGTTGCAAATGGAGGAAGGTGAGAAGGCAAATTAACAGGGTGAGCCAAGACATGGCTCTGGCTTGGCTCTTAAGATTCTGTACAGGAGTCAAGCCATGAAAACGTTTAGCATGTAAATGGTGCAAGAAGCATAATATAAAAATATGATGCAATCTCTTCAAAATTCAAAAAAGTGTATTTCTTTAACAAGCGAAAGTGTTTCACTCAGAACATGAGATTATATCATTGCATAGAGAGACATTTATAAAAAGTCATAGCTTTAAGAAACATTCATGGCTCACCGGCCAACAACAATTCCATTAGTTACATAAGTGAGTAGTCATATAAACTCTAGACATAGGCTAGATTCTTATAGATGGCACAAGATTACAATCTCTTAAATCAAATATCAGAGACACTTGTGCGCTCAAGTGTGATAATAAAGAAAAAGGACTGTGTGAAATAAACTATTTGCCTAGGATCACACAATTTAGACATGCAGGGAAGCAGTATTGATTCCAGGTTAACTGGAGTTACATTGTGAAATTCAGCCACCAGATGGGTGTTTCTGTGTTTACATCAAAGGTCACAGTTTTTTCTTTCATTCTTGGATCAGGACAAGAAAGACCTACTCAAAGACAGTGGACCCGACTCAGGGCCCCTAGACCCAACTATCAAGCCAAGAATATATGTATTTGTCACACCCCAAACACCCTCCTCAAAGCTACGTCCCTGGTTTTGTCATGTGCTGATACACTCTTGTGTACTTCATTTGGGGGATTGCACATATAAGTTGCACAAAAACAATATATTTTCCACATATGTACTATCAGAGACACTGGGAAATCTTCAGTCTCATTTTAAGGTCGGAGGGTGGCCTGCCGAGTCAGCTGGTTTGGAGGATACAGTGCCTCCACCCAGCCAATGGAAGCCCATGCACTCAATTTAAAGGTTTAGTTTACAAGCTCAGTATAGACTCCTCCCTGTACCTAAATGAGCATAAAGAATCTGGGAAACGTCCTAAACAACGTGGCCTAAACCATGCAGACGTTTACCACGCAAGCAGAACAAAACTTGCCTAACCATGACTGCCTTTTTCTCTGCCTTAACCACGCATGTGCCTAAACCACGCTTATGCGTGGTTAAGGCAGAGATAAGGCAGAGAGCGGTCTAGTGGAGCGGAGATAAGAGCAAGAATGATCGGGAGAGGATGCACTGAGGTAAGGTGGGCTGGGGCAGGGTTGGGGGGTAGTTTTTAGGGTTGGTGGTGGATTTAGGGCTTAGGGGTTTGGGGTGATCAGGGTAGTTTATTTTTTAGGGGTGGGTGGAGGGTCGGGGTAGTTTATTTTTTAGGGCTTAGAGTGGGTGGCGGGTCGGGGTACTTTATTTTTTAGGGCTTGGGGTCTGTGGGGGTCAGGGTAGTTTAGTTATTAAGAGTGGGGAAGGTTTTAGAGCTCAGGGAGGGTGGGGTGTCAGGCTAGTTTATTTTTCAGGGGCACGGTTGGGGGGTTGGGGTAGTTTATTTTTTAGGGCTTAGGGTGAGTTGAGGGGTTGGGGTAGTTTAGTTATTAGGGTAGGGGAAGGTCTTAGAGCTCTGGGAGGGTGACGGTGTCGGGGTAGTTTAGTGTTGAGGGGTAGGGTAGGTTTTAGGACTCAGGGCAGGTGGGAGGGTCGGGTTAGGTTTTTTATGTAAACGGGCCAGGGTTTTTGGGGGTTTGAGGCTTTTAGGGATGGGGTAGTGTTGAGCCTCGGGTGGGTGGGACTGGTTGGGGTCATTTTTTAGATTAAGAGTAGAGGTTGTATAACACAACCACACATGCCGTTTCCACATATTCCTTTACTAAGCATGCTTTTACAATGAAATTCTTTGTAAAGGCATGCGTGGAAAAGGAATGCGTGGAAAAGACGCGGTCGTGGTTTCGACCACGTTGTTAAGGCATGCATGGTTCTGGCATGCGTGGTTGTGTCATACAACCAAAGAATCTGTGTTCCTTCTGATAGTACTATGGGAAGCATACCAGAGGAACATATAGGGCTGAAGAATGTTATAGCAAAAAAAAAAATACACAAAGTGAGACACATTATTCAATTCGAAGCAAAGATCACAAAGATCGAAAAATTACTTATTGATACTGGGACATCAGAAAGCCTCCATGGGTTAGAGTCCTTTGGAAGGGAATACTATGCACTTACCCATGACACAGTGAAACAACAGTTTTTCTCTACACAATGAAAGCTGTACGAGGTTGGGGACAAGGCTGGTCATCTCCTGGTCTGAGTAAGAGAGAAGAAATGGCCAGATGGGTGGGAGAAATTGGATGTGATGATGGTGTGAGCTATAGGAAATCTGCATTACAGTAGCATGTCCAAACACTGGGTGGTTCGGGACAGTATTAACCTCAAAGTCTATAAGGCAATGTGTTCATAGAGACAAGATTCAAAACAGCTTTTCAAAAATGCAGCCTATTAGAAAGGACTGACACAAAAGGGAGATTGGGATTAGAATTTAGTGAATACCCTTGAAGGTCTATTACAAAATGTAAAATATTCAGTACAAAAATAGTAAAATGCATTGTAACAGTAACTCATTGACATACATAGAGGTCATTTGCCAGGAAGGTTATCAGGAGGAATAATACCAAAATAATGTGCAAATCAGAGAATGCTATGTCTCAAATGTGCAGCAAAATCAGTAAGAAATAGGACATCCCTGTAGAGGCTAACAAGTCCTGACTCAAGACTATATATATATATATATATATATATATATGTATATATATATATATATATATATATTTCTTGCACAGATATAATACAAACTGCTAAATATGCATGGTATGATTATTTCTGCAACAAATCATATTTTCATGTTTTCAAATGTCACAGAACCCTATCTCGTTAGCACTAACCCACGACTTTAACATTCATTTGCCTCTTCTGACTTAATACAATATCAACTAGAACAAACTAGTCACATACATTAGCGTGAACTATTACGAATGAATGTAATATAGAGTGCAAGGACAAGGACCCTAGACATTGTTGCAACAGACGTCTTCCCACAGCAGGCTCTTCGAGAGCAGTGCCATTCAGAAATAAAAAATCCACATCTCACTGCATGTAGTGTCAGGTACGAAATGTAAACACAGAAGGAACATCATGATACAGCATCCGTTTTGAGCAAGATGTAGTCAAGGTCTGAGGTCTAGTTAGCCTAAGCCAGAAAAACACACTTTAACATATCTTAATAATTTTGTTTCAATTGCAATATCTCCGTGTCACTAGGCATGTGTGAATCAGGTGCAGTATAATAATGAATAATGCACCTTTTAGTTTAAACGTAGAAAAGCTCCTTAAATGGTAAGGAGACCAAGATAGAAAAGGACATCACTAACATCTTTGTGCAATAATTTCTAACCTTCTTGGGCGCTAGATGCACCTGCACTGAGGAAGACATTGCAGAGAGAGAGTTGACAGTACCTTGCTTAATTGATGACAGCAGAGAATACTTGGACCAAGATATCTCACTGATGGAACTATTGGAGGGGATAGGACAGATGCAGAGAGGGAGGACTCCAGGACCCAACAGAATATTGGTAGAAATCTATAAACTAATGTTTACAGTAGAGGCCCACCTCTTGGCTTTGTTCACAGACGCAAAAGAAACCGAAGAGTTTGCTCCTGGCCTCCGCCATGCTATGATACCTAAAATGGGGGGACATATGTGCCTCCAACAGGAACACTTCATATAGAAGTTACAATCTTTGCCAAGGCCCTGGCACAGTGCATAGTGAATGGTATATCCCCTCTGATGCATAGAGGTCAATCAGGATTTATTCTTGGATGACCAACCAGACTCAATCTTAGGACTCTACACAATTGGTTTAAAAGATTGAGGGGTATGTAGGAACCTCTTGTCCTAACCCTAACCCTAGATGCAGAGGAGGTGTTCAATTCAATAAATTGGACTTACTAGCTTTTGAAAAGATTTAGGTTTGGTCCTGTGCTCTGACAATGTGCTCTGCCAATGTGTGTCATTACTCTACAACAACCTGACGGATGCAATGAAAGTAAATGGGGTACTCTGTGACATTACAGCTGGAACAAGGCACTAGCCAGTGGTGCCCATTGTCCCCTCTGCTATTTGACCTCTGCATAGAACGTTGACATGTTTGTTTAAGAATCAGGGGCGATGCGGGATTCCATGAAGTTGACAATGTCTTGCTGTACCACTTAGATCCCAATATCTCTAAACCATTTGTTCTGTTAGTTGTCTGTAGTTTTGTGGACTATGCTGGGTACAGGATCAATTAGAATAAGTCAATAATATAAAAATTTGGGGCGTGGGTCCCTATGGAAACAAGTACATATACACTATCTGTACAGGGAACAATTTAAGAATAGACTCCCAGAACCCACCAGGGCTGTACTGGGAGTATGGGCTACAGCCATTAAAACTCTAGTGTGGCAGGGTGGACTCTGAAGTAGGTCCCCTGTGGAACAGGAATAGCCTGCCAGAAGTGAGGAAATTGACCGGCTTTAAAAGATGGGACCTAACAAGCATCTCTACTCTGGAGGATTTGATTAAGAAGGCAAATTGAGGTCATTCGAAGAATTGCAAGGGGAGTATGGCCTACACCTACTCAGATATATAAATACCTTCGGATCGAATACGGCCTGTGACCCGAAACAACAGATTGAGCACACTACCGATATATGGAAACTAACATTCATCAAACAAATACACAAATGATAAAATAAGTTATTTGATTAACAAACAAATATAAAAAATCAATTGTAATTTTAGTGGAAAGATTGGAGTGTTTCTAAATTCAGTTTAGGCCAGTCCTTGTTCATACTATATTCTGTTTGATGTTTCTGCACTGCTTCCAAGAATCAGTCTGAGGTTTGTTCTCCAATTTCATATTCATTCACTTAAACAGAACATTTTAGTTTTTACATGTTGCTTCTGTATTTATATATACCATATAAATCTGTTAATATTATTTGATTTTATAAGCAGTCATGGACCCCATGAGTGGGCCTTGAGGACCCCAAGAGTTCCTCAGACCACAAGTTAAGAACAGCTACAAGATGGGTCACACAGGAACACATAACTATCCTGTAGACGGAAGTTGGTGTGCGCACACACCATTCTTTCAGTTTATAATAATTGTCCTTCATCTGCCAGTCCCTAGAACTTCCAACCCAATAACAATATTACACATTAGTTTTCTATTCCAACTATCATTCAACTTTCTCAAAAAGAACATGCTACACCGAAATGTGACACCCTCATGCATGCAGCTGGCATGTAACCCATGTAGTTGGCAAAGCACTGTCACCTCACAAACTTCTTGCTCTCACCACATAAGCATACTGCTTAGAATCACTCAGGTAAAGTTAACTTAAACATGTCACCAATTAATGTGCACAACATTACATCATAGTTGTCTGCCTGGTTATTGATGTCTGTCTGGAAACCTATATGCACAAGCCAGGCAATGTACAAGCACACATCCAATACAATGAAAAGGGGCATTTGAGTGTAGGTGAAGAGGGCATGGAGGGCACCACAGAAGGATATCTAGGTGTCAGTGGAGAGAGCATAAAGGCTACCACATGAAGATCGTTTGAGAATATGTGGAGAAAGCGTGGAAATTACCATGTAAAGAACGTTCAGACAAATAGGAAACATAATGGTTCCCATTTAAAGAACATTTCAGGCATAGATGAAGCAAGCATACAGACCTCCAAGGAGAATGACTTGCAGTCATATACAAGTTGTCCTGGCTCTGCACCTTTAGCAATCTCGCTACACTAAAGTCAATCGAGCTTCTTAAATACCACTGCTCCTCTCAGCGTCACGTTCAGCCTCCTTCAATGAATTTGCAGTTGATCTAAAACCACCTACCCTGCATTCCTTTGAGACTTCAATCTACCCAATTGCTCCACCACACAATTAATTAAAGAGCCCCTCTACACACTCCTCAACACTTTGGACATCACTCAGCAGTATTACCAAACCAGACCCTGCAAAGGCAGCATGCTTTACATCATCTTGAGGCCCCCCCAAACAATTCTTACAAGAACCAAGTGCCCTTGAACTGGACAGATATCTTCACCACCCCCTTCTCCATCCGTCACATCACAACTTTGCATAAACTTCAGTCGAAAAGAAATATTCTGGTCCTTCAAAGAGCTGCCCATGGACATCCTCGAAGAAGTACTAAACATCCTGTTAAACGACTGCTAGATCATCTCAGATGTCAACAAACTCCTCAACTTCTAAAAAACTTTGAAAAAATATGTAGATTTCAACACTCTATTGAAAATACAATCTTATAAATCCAAAACCTCATGATCATGGTGCACCCAAGAAAATATGGATAACAAGCACACAATAGAGAGTCATGAAAACAGTGAAAAACTAATATACTGGATGACCTGAGTGAACTTTAAACACACCGATGTGCAACTAGATCCCCCATGACCACAACTAAAGCTACCTTCCAGAAGATCACCATCAGCTAAGAGGTGATTAACAGAAGCAAAGCTCTCTTTAAGGCCATTGAGCTCTGACCTGGATTCTCCAATCCCTTTTTCAGTCGACAAATGTAATACTATCATTCACTTCTTCACTGAGAAACTCAGCATAATCAGATTCTACATTGACAACTTGTAGCATACACAACTTGAAACATACACAACATACTTGAAACATAGAACACCCTCCCTCTCCACATCAGAGCCTCCCCTTCTCTTACTGAATTTCACAAGAAGCTGCAGAATTGGCTTAAATAATCAACTTATCATAGGCAGGGCTAGGCACACACACCTGCTCAGGGCCAGGTTACCCTCAAGGGTGACAGCGTGATTTACAAATAGACATAACATAACCTCACATAACACCTTTGTTCGTAAAATCATGGGCAAACCAGTTGCCATCTAAATAATCATCAACAGGACTAACAATTCAGCTTCAGATCACATTGCATCACATAGTGAGTGACCCATTCTTCAATTGTTTGGTAATGCCCTTCTCCTCAAAGATAGAAATGACCCCTGCTTCCTGATACTGCTCAAACTCTCTGCAGTTTTCAACACAGTCAACCACCGATACTTCAATCAATGCTTGGAAATATGCATAGGTTTCTCTGACACAGTCATGAGAAAGTCTGCCTCCCATGTTGCCAGCTACTACCAACTGGTACATACAGTTTCCAGAAGACACCAGAATCACCCCATCTCACAAGCTGATGGATTTACTTTTGGGTGATCATTGCATAATCATTCTTGACACCAACGCCCATTATTGGAGACTGGGAATCATTTCTCATCATCAGTCTTTGACCAGACCAAAGGAGAGAAAGACAGAAAAATGTAGAAAGGAGGAGGAAGGAAAAGCGAGGAAAACAATGACAAAGGAGGAGAGCAGGGATACAAAAGAAACTGCAGAAGTAAGAAATAAGAGACAGGCAGTGTAGGTTGGTGGTGGAAGAACATGAAGTGGAACCAAAGGGGAAGTATAAATCAACAACCTACATGCGAGTACATTCACTTGGAGCCTAATGCACTATTTGACTGTAACTTGGAAGTGACAGCATCTGATACTAGCAATAAAGTACATCTACTTTGATCACTAGTGGCTGTCAGACTCATTACTCAAATAAGCATCAGCAAGAAACATGTCTAGGCAGGCCTGAGAGGTTGGCGTTGCTAGGGTTACTCTCAGCATGATCTACACAGTCTAGCCATACCCCTAAAGGGTGTGGACCAAGGAGCATCATAATCCATATTGAATTATTCAACATCAAAATGATGCACAATTGACAGTTCCCAAAGGACATCACTTGGTTGTTAATCATAATGTAATACCATCTTTCACCCCTAGAGGGTGTCTTTTCATATGACCCTGCACAACTCATACCATTGGCCACAACATTGCGGCCATACATTTTTAAAACACATTTCATATGACATGCTACCATTTGCACCAAAGTCCTTAAAGGACTTAATTACTATAAAAACACCTGTAATTACAGTCTTTCACCCCTAGAGGGTATTCATCATTATAACAATCCTGTTGTTATCACCATTCAGGCCATCTTTGTCCGGGCGTGATGGCATCTCCCATCTTTACATCTTTATGGGGCCCTGGGACAGGGTATGGTTCCCCTCCTGACCACATTCAAGGGTGCTCGACGGCACTCCCTCACGACTGCATTTTTCGCCGGGGACACACAACTGCGCTCCCCGCCTCCATTCTTCTGGGGGGGCAGTCCCCAGGCCCTGGTCCACCCCGGGGGAACACACCGGACCAGAGGCAGAGCCCCACGCACTTTGCGGCTCTTGCCAGAAAGGTCAAAGGTCACGGACCTTCCTGCACTCATACCTCAGGCCCCTGCTGGCCATTTTGGATGATCTTGGTGTCTTTTCACTCCTAGTGATGCACCCTTGCCACCAGGAGCACTTTCTTCAGGCCTCCTGGCCTAGACGTTTCCCAAATTGGTGGGGAGCCAGACCCACTGACTTTCCTCTGGGTGTGTAAAGGGGCCAGCCAGCTTACCTAGCTCTGAAGTGTGCTCCACTGGGTCGGGGGTCATTCAGTGGCAGAGTCCTTGCCCCATTGGGCAGTAAGGAGGTTCTTCTTTCCAATTGTCCATGACTCCCATCTTCAGTCCCAGGAGACAAGCGCAGCCAAGAGAGAGAGCCCTTCTCTGTGCAAGACCTTTTAAGTTGGGACAGAAGGGTCCAGCAGGGCTACTCCTTTGGCCTATCCTGATGTGCCACATCACTTCTCTGACACTGTCCCAACCTTCCTGCACAGTCTTCTGGGATGCCTGCAGCATGGCGTCGTCATGGAGTCAGATGGCACATGTGCTCTGAGAGACTCAGCCCTCCTCCCTGACATTCCTGCCAGGGCCTCTCCCAGCAATGCCTCCAAGGAGCCCCCCTCGCTGAGGTGCCTGGGGCAGGCCCGGCTCCTGCCATGGAATGACAGCTGGCTGATTGATACAGGGCCCTGCTCCTGCAGCTGAGCAGAGCAGTAATTGGCCCTAATCCTGAGCTCAGTCAGAGAAAGATGTCAGTCCTGGATGACCCATAAGCTGTACAGGTATGTTTTGCAACCTACTACTTTATTCTTTTCATACAGGTTACAGTGTCCATTGGTGCAACTCTGGAGTCTGTGGACCTGAGGGAACTGGAGTTGCGCCCTAGGCCAGCCTTTCCCATTGACATATAATGGAGTGTCACTGCAATCAGGATTTCAAGCAGGCTGACTATCCCTCACATGCGTACTCCTGTCTCATAAGGCCTGCCCCAGGTCATCACCCACTCTGCATGGTCCCTTCTGTGCCAGGCTACTTAAGCATAGTTCTTGGGCTGTACATGCCAGGAATCCTCCCAGTGCAGCCCTCACACAGGTGCTCATGCGTGTGCACACGTGATCACATGTAACCAGCTCTGGGCCTCCTACCCTTGCTGCGTCACAGTTGCCTGTGCTTAATAAGGCAGCACTGGTGGTAAACATGCGCAGTACATTTTACCATAAGTTTACTGTGGGCAAGCCCCAAACTATGAGGCTCCTCACAGTAAAAGGTCAAGCATCAGGGGATCCCCAGGCAAAAAATCTGGGCGTCCCAGATAGTTAGAACTGTCCCCTCACACTGAGACCCTGGCCTGGCCCTGAGTTCATTTCACAGAAGTCACTTATAATCTTCCATTTATTGCCAATTCCTTTAGTGAGCTCCTAAGTATTTGTGCACCCCAGAATAACCTTCCAACAGACTGCATATGGTCCAATCATAGTATTGAAAACACACGCTGGCAATCAGTGTTTAGCCGGTGTCTTGCTTTGTTACCGATTGCAGTGCAAGGATTTCATAACATCACCCGTAAACAGATCACAAAGCTTGCAGCAGTACTCGGTGACAGGACCAGGCAGGAACTGAGGACTTCCAGCTCTTCAGGTAAATTAGAATTTTGCCCGTTGCAGTGCTCAAAACAAGGAAAAGGCAGGTGTGCAGTGGTGCTTTTGCAACAATTGGCACCACCACAATGTACCTTGCCTTATGGTTCTTTTTCAAGTGGCCATTTTTCAGTTGTCACAAGTACTAAAATTATAAGTGCTTGTGTTAGTGAACAAGGGCTGCTGTTGCACCATCCTGTGATGCCAAATGGAATTATATTTCAGTGTCGGAGTGAAATCCAGGTGACCATAGGAAACAGGTATAAAATGTCATAGTGGCTCTAATATAGGGGCTGCCATCTTATTGTTAAAGCCAGGTGTGAATAAAACGCGTTTAAACTTTCCCAAGACCTGAATATTCTGTGGCCCACAGCAAGGCAGGTATCATCATTGATCTGCATAGGACCCTGTGGGTGAACTGTTTACCTCACCCGCACTGACCACCCGAATGAAAAGGGTAGGCTCCAGGCCTCCGCAGCTTGCTCCACCCATTAGCACTGATGGCGTCCCAACTGACAGTACTACACAACTTCTAACCAGGTCACTGCTACAAGCGTGGCAATTCAGAGTATCCCAGGTCCCCAAAGCTATAAAAATGACTTGGGTTGCAGGTATTAGTTGTTTTTAATGTATACTGAATTATTAAACAATTGCTTTCTGCTTATCTCTAAATTATACAAACAGCACCACTATGTGGCAGCTGTCAAAAGTGCTGATGTTGATAATTAAGTACTGATGCCGAGCACCAGAAACCCCCGGCTCAAATTAAGCACTGGTAGGCTCACACAGGAACAAGTGTGACCATCCCACAAATTACAATGCCAGATGCTTACACATCTCCATTACAGTTTCACATCTGGGTCCAGGACTCCAGGATCTTTCTGAAAGCTGCAGTGCTAGCGTCAGTCCTCCCCCTGCAACCTATTACCCTATTCTAACTAATATGAAAGCCAAATTGCAATCTGTGAAACCACTAACCAGCAAAATCCTGGCCAGAATATACTAAGAAATATACTATGAAATATGAACCTCCAACTTATAATGCTACGCAAGTGGTGATACATTGCATGTACGTGAGATACATTTGAATGAATAGGTTCTAGCCTTGTCACTCTCACCTTGACACAAGCTCTCCTACACATGCTCTCCACCCATCCTTTCCAAACCCTCCTTGGAGACTCACAAGACCATAAGGCTCCTCCTCGCTAACTAGTTATGCCACTACTAATCTTTGGGCCTGATTTAGAGTTTGGCAGATGGGTTACTCCTTCACAAACATTAAGGACATCCCTTCCGCCGTATTACGATTCCAATAGGATGCCATTTTGACAGCCTCTGATATTTAATTGGTTGCTTTGCATGTGCAGTTTTTATGGTTATTGCTGGGGTTGCCTGTCTTTCTATTCATTCTTGTAGAGCGCTCTGACGCCCTCGGCTCATGTTTGTGCTATCAAAAACTGCATAAAAAAATCTTATAAAATGCGATCATACTCACCCAATCAACTCTAACCTCCAATCACACTCTCTTTCAAACAACACATGCAAGCTCTGAACCAACCACAAATGGTTCGACAAAGCATGCACACAGCCGAAATGACAAGAAGAAGAACGCTGCAAAATGACAGCAGTCGTAGAAGAGTGACATCCAAATTACAATTAATAAAGCATAATCCCTCAGTGCCTAAATTTCAGCGCCCTAAATATCAGTGCATAAATTGTAAAATAAATAAATAATACGTTTTGGGCTCAAGGTTTTTCTTGGGAGCCTGCAGATGGCATTGCTGAACTCAGGATTGTAAATACCAGGGCTTTCTGCCTTGATTCCACCTCCTGCTCTTTTCTTCCACTACCCCCTATGTCCTATCTCTTTGTTTCACCCTCGCAGGCTCTTTATCATCCCTGCTTTCTTCCTTTGTCACTGCCTCCCCTTTTTTCCTTCTCATTTCACCCTTTTCAGGTTTTACCTGCAGATAGCGCTTGCACATTCGGTAGGGGAAATCTCTTGTAGACTAAAATCTAAAAGGGGGCTTACAACCCCCACCCATTATGTACCATTGGTTGGCTAGCACGCTGCTCTTGTTTATGTTCTTCTTATTGGTCAGCGGCTCCCTAATTCTTTCTGAGATTTGAGTTTCTGTCTCTGCAGTGAAGCATGGACCAACTGCAGTTTCATGTCTGCGGCCAGTGTCCTTCCACTGGCTCTGCAGTTACTGAGGTACTTCTTTTTTTACTTTTAGACATGCACTCTTTAGGAGTGGATGCATCTGCAGTTTGTTCTCTCCCCCCACTGTCCTTGGGTTTTCTGACTACCTCCCACCACCCACTATAAGTTGTCTTGCCCAAACCTTCTCCCCTACCCTTCGTCATGTTGTTTACCCCCCTCCTTCCTCTGTTCCTTGTCTTCCACCAACCCTCACCCTGTGCTGCTTGCAGTCCAATCCCACAGCCAAATAGTTCACACACAAGTATTTGGCTTTGTTAATGTTTTTAGAGATGTTTCACAGCAGCGCAGGCAGCTGTACAACATGGTTGAAAGTAAAAAAAAAAAGCATTTTCAATGCAACGGGGATTGCATTTGCTCGAGTTGGAGCTCTTTGCGTTGTAAACTCCTAACCTAACTTTTCTTGCCACACAAATTATAAGAAATAAACCACAGTGCGATCGCACTATGTTAAATGCAGCCGATTCGCTGAAATTGAAAACAAAAAAACAGAGCACGATCGTGCTATGTAAACCCCAGCGTGATCGCGCTGCGGGTAAAATTAACAGATAAAGTAGTCTAGAATCCAGACTGAAAACATCAAGCCTCGTATGTTTCTAGTAGTTTACCGGTGTTGTGTAGGCGGGCTAAACACCAGAAAATGCATGATGTATGCATGCCTTTCACAAATGAAAGCAAGCAGATTTTAAAGAGCACGTCCAGGAACCAATGAAAGAGACTGACGTGACCTGGGCGTTGTTTGAAGCCCAAAGAGCTTTGCGCTCGCCCACAGAAAAGTGCTATGATGTGGTCAACACTGGCTGCGCCATAGCATTTTGTTTTTATTTCCTATAAGCCGAATTGTAGAAAGCCCATGTTGCTGTGCAGCTTGTCTTAAAAACATTGGCAACTCAAATACGTCTCACATAGGCGAAACCTATTGTCTCTGCCACTGCTTGTTTGAATTCCTCTCTCTTCTAATGGACCAAAGTCTGAAGATAAAAATAAGTCCAAGTCCTTAAAAACGGCTTCTGGTGCCCATCCCCTACAACCACCAGAATAATTAAGCACTACAGTGAAATAACATTTAATTTATCAACGCTTTTGTGGCCTGGGTCACGCAGTGGGGGTTTTCCCCAAGGCCACCATAGTTAGCACCATTATCATTATCTGAAAGTAGACATCCTCGTCAGTGCTGGGCTCTTACACTCCCATCTGCAGCAGCGCATTGTCCTTGCATTGACCCCCAATATCAGAGATATTAATCAAAGCCCTTTGTCCCCTTCACTGGCTGCACAGAGGTTGCACCTAAGCAGCTGGTTATAAATTCAAGGTGGCGAACAGGAGTCTAAGATTGAAAACGAGGCCAAGACCTTGTTGTTCAGGTAATTTGCACACTAGATCAAAAATGCAGAATTTAATTTTGCCATTCTTTTAGTAATGCAGAGCAGTCTAGAAAACAACGCAGCCCCGTGCAGTGCCATTCTATACAGCTAATAGGGTAAGCATGTTTAATGTCTTTTTTATATCTGGTATATTTGTGCGGCAGAACTTAGTGCATAAACAATCCTGACACATTTGTGTTTCCAAAAGCACATTTCATTTCATGTGAAGCCGAGAGAAGAGCCACCATCAGGTAATCAAGGTTTAAATAACAGAGAATTTGTTAAAAATATAGGGTTGCCTTATCTGGTGCTATGTTATAATATTCCAGAATGAATAAAGACATATACAAATTAAGCACTAACAACATTTATAACATTTCAAAAATAAGGAAAATAAAACGCATTTATTAGCGACCTGAAAACAAAAGAAATATTATGAAAATGAAAATATAAAAAATGTTAAAAGCAGCAAAACAAAGGGTGCAACGGAATTTCTCTGCCTTTTGTACAATTTAAAAAATTGTCGTTTTCATAATATCTACCTTACAATTATGTTGCAGACCTAAAATAAACTCTGCAATTGAGCCTGGCTGAATTTCTACCACTTTTACATCATTTTAAAAAACGCATTTTAAATAAAGCAATTATAATTAATAACTCTCCAATATTACTGGAGCTATGTGCAGGACATTTTTCTTAATTTGCATGTCTTTTTTGTGGTATATTGTTACTGTACACTGTCCTGAAATGTGTTCTTGTATTCAGCTATGCCTGGGTTGTTAAAGGCCTCTTGATAGTCATTGGCCACCAATCCAGGGAACAGTACAAGGTACAAATGTGGTCGGAGGGAAAGATAGGGATTGGAGGAGACGAAGCTCCTATTTAAAGGCTTTGTGTCTGAGACAGAGGTGCAACCCTGCAGTGATCCCCCATTCCTTCAAGGGGGACCCTATTCAGCTTAAGGACAATGTGAGATATGGGAAACCGGTCCAAGCCTAGTAAGCAGGACACGTGGCTATATGGTACATAAAGCATGTTAGAGTGACTGTGCTTAAACCATGTCCATGCCGCCATCTCTCATTCTAGAGTATCATGGTCTACAGCAGAATGTGCCAAAGGCAGTAGAAAATCCACTTCCGGAATGTCATCCACTGCGCTGTCCCCATGGTGGAGAAATGTCTGCTGGCGGGTTGTACAACACATTTAGCACTTTCTCCACTAATTTGTGTATTGTTGTGGTTCTGTTCACGTCTAGCTCAGGATTTATGTGCTTGGAAGGCTATCTGCCCAATAAAGAGGCAAATTTGAACCACACATTGTGCAAGGATTCCCTGCCTTGAGCCTGCACCGTAATATTTATAAATAGCCCCATCCTTCAATGCAAGGGTGGTGCTCTCCTTCAGAAGAGAAAGCTTAGATGTCACCCCATCTCTGGACCCAATGCAGGACCAGGGACGACCATCTGAGATTGGTATGAGGCCCTCCTGTCTGGTCCTGGATTGCACTCCACTAGTATCCCTCTGCCATCAAAATATTAATGTCAGGATAAACCATAACCTTCTGCTGCTCGGCCATTTGCTTTTGCATCACACACTCGCTCCGTGCCACTCTTTCATCCTTTCTGTAGTTATCTTCTAATACCTCCTCCCTGACACTGCACCGGGAACTCACACTTTCTCTGTCACACACTCTTACGCCTATCACTGTCACATCTTTTCCACAATGTGCCTTTTTCCCCTTCCCAGCTTTCAGTCCAGGGACACACTCACTCAGCCTGTGTAAAAGTCACCTGCCGCTGTGGGGTGAAGGTCGCTGTTTCCAAGATGTGAATAGAGGTGTGCGCATGCACCCGCCGAGGTCCCAGAGGCACATCCTGAGAAGGTTGAGCTCTGGGTGGCAGGTTTGGATGGTACCTGGAAGCCGCCATCATTGGTTTGGTTCGGAAATCCATCAAGCTGATCTCTTGGTTGCCCCAGCTTTTGAGCAAAGAGGACCAGACCTCATAGGGGCTGGATAGAGGGAGAAGCCAAATATCTCTTCATTCACTGACCCTGCTTAGCTAAAAAGGGGTCAAAAATATGGTCTTGATAAATTATTGTGCGTAGAGCTGGGAGTCTTGTTTTGATTCCCATCTTCCCCACTAGATCAAAATCTGTGATCTTTCTCTGGAAATTATGTGGTCTTCTCATCACGCAGGTCCTGTGACTGTAAACATTAGGATTACTTAGGTTCCAGCTAACACTCACCTCACCTTTAACTTCTGTGTGTAAAACTGGACCATTCCATTTCTCATACAAAACCATAAAAGTTTGCTCCATGAAGTAATAATCTTACAGCATGTGGGTTTCCTAATTTCATATAGGTCAGTGTTTTGAATAATAGGTTGCCTAATGTTTCCTAGCAGTTGTTATTGTGTTGTTCTTTACTGTCATTGTCCTTAGGAGTCAAACTTAGGGCCAGATGTAGGAAGCCGTTTGCATGGTGCAAACTGCGAAAATCGCAGTTTGCGTCATGCAAACAGCCTTATGCGATGCTCATTCACAATTTGCGAGTTCCCTTCCTATTTGCGACTCGCATCACAATGCAGAATTGCTTTGTGACCGCGAATGCGGTCACAAAGCAATTCGCAGTTACCACCAGTGTCACACTGGTGGTAACTCATTCGCAAACGGGAAGGGGACCCCATGGGACCCCTTCCCCTTTGTGAATGTTGCCCAAAAGTTTTTTTCAGAGCAGGCAGTGGTCCAATGGACCACTGCCTACTCTGAAAAAACGAAACCAAATGGTTTTGTTATATTTTTTATTTTGCAACTCGTTTTCCTTTAAGGAAAACGGGCTGCAAAATAAAAAATAAAAAACTGCTTTATTTAAAAAGCAGTCACAGTAATGGAGGTCTGCTGACTTCAGCAGGCCACCATCCCTGTGAGTGCAGGGACTCACTATGGGGTTGCAAAATGCGACCCACCTCATTAATATTAATGAGGTGGGTCTTTGCGACCCCATAGCAACTCGCAGACAGTGTCTGAGACACCGTACTGCGTCCGATTTTGCAAATCGGAAATTGCGAGTCGCACCGACTCGCAATTTCCGAGTCGCAGTATCGGAAATTCGTACATCTGGCCCTTAGTTACTACTGTGAGGTTGTGGCTCTGACAGTGTTGGGGGCTACCTGTTTCACAGGGATGGACATCACTATGACTCCGCTCCATCTGCTACACATTGTCCATAGATTTAATGCTTCCCGCCCACACTCAAATATTGTTGTGAGGTCATCCCTGCCCCTTGTCAGATCCGGGGAGGGATGATTCTTACCCTCCGCAGGTTTCCAGTTCAACCCAGCACAGCCACAGCCAACTGGAGCTAAGAGGATGAACAGGCATTTCTATTGGGCATCTCCCTGGTGGTGCCTTGCCTAGTTTAGCCTCTGAGTCCCTTCAGAGCCTGCATTTATTTGTGTGCTCTTTATAGTTTGAATATATTTTACAATGCAGAATGTTGATTGCAATTTCAGTTATGTGTATTCACACTCTAAGAATGTTATACTAGAGTGATAGTGTATCAATAGTTCATATATCATATATTTGTATAATGTGACATTTAGAGGGAAACAAAGTAGCTTTAAGCAGTGGTGTGAGTCAAACTTATGGGGCGCCATGGGGCCCATCTGCAAAATATGATCAGGGGCCCCTGGGTCACATGTATCTCACAGAGATTCACTGGCTGTGTTGGGGCCCCCGAAGGGTTGGGGCTCCCTGAAAGGCTTAGGCTCCACCTGCACCGCAGGGCCCTGTGATCTGCCCCACCTGTGGCAGGTGATGGGCAGCCGTGCAGAGGTCCCTCTAGCCCTGACTTCCTTGAGCAGGCTCGGCTGAGCAGCTGGAGTCCCTCAGCATTTCTAACTCTGCTTTGCAACCTGGGCCCCAGTGAGCAGCGAGTGCCCACCTCCCACTGGGGCCTGTGGGGTGTTTGTAACACTCGTGCCTCATCTCCACTGCTCTCTGTGGCAGTGAGTGCCACAAGGCGCCTTTGTGCTCGCCCATTCCAAACTAGAAACATTCAATCAACAATGCTGTAAGTTTATAACATTCTGCTTGGGAAAACACTGCTGTTTCTTGCACAATTTACTGTAACTGCAATTATTCTGCAGACTGGAGGGGTGAGGGGCCCCATTTCTGGATTGAGTAACCCACTGCTGGGTCTGTGGGAACCTTTGTTATGACCCTAGCTTTAAAGTAATGTGCAAGAGAATTCAGACGTGTGGCAGGAGGTCCTCTCTTGGCGGTTTGGTCTGGACTGTCCCGATTGGAGCAGGGTCAAGATTGATTTGCATACAGCAGGATCTAAACTGAGGTGACATAGGCGGTCATTCTGACCCTGGCGGTCAAAGACCGCCAGGGCGGAGGACCGCGGGAGCACCGCCGACAGGCCGGCGGTGCTCCAATGGGGATTCCGACCGCGGCGGTAAAGCCGCGGTCGGACCGGCACCACTGGCGGGCTCCCGCCAGTGTACCGCCGCCCCATTGAATCCTCCAAGGCGGCGCAGCTTGCTGCGCCGCCGAGGGGATTCCGACCCCCCCTACCGCCATCCAGATCCCGGCGGTCCGACCGCCGGGATCCGGATGGCGGTAGGGGGGGGTCGCGGGGCCCCTGGGGGCCCCTGCAGTGCCCATGCCACTGGCATGGGCATTGCAGGGGCCCCCGTAAGAGGGCCCCTACATGTATTTCACTGTCTGCTGCGCAGACAGTGAAATACGCGACGGGTGCAACTGCACCCGTCGCACAGCTTCCACTCCGCCGGCTCGATTCCGAGCCAGCTTCATCGTGGAAGCCTCTTTCCCGCTGGGCTGGCGGGCGGCCTGAAGGCGACCGGCTGGCCGCCCGCCAGCCCAGCGGGAAAGTCAGAATTACCGCCGCGGTCTTTCGACCGCGGAACGGTAACCTGACGGCGGGACTTTGGCGGGCGGCCTCCGCCGCCCGCCAAGGTCAGAATGAGGGCCATAGTGTGCAAAATAACAATGGATTGGGGTGTGGCCCAAGTAATTACCACCCACTGACTGTGATGAATTCAAGCATTCCATCCATGACTTTTTTGCATACTTAGCTTCTAATTGAAGCACTATAGCACTGCAATACTATTGACTTTAAAGCAAAATCGTAATGGACTTTTGAAACTCGGACTACTAGCGGGGCGTACCCTGGATGTCACTAATAGTAAATAGGGAATAACCACGATTGCGCGAGGAGAGAGTGGGACAGGGATCCGCCAAAGAAACACTAGAGCTTCAACTTCAAGGGAGGGCTGTGAAGTTGTTTGCAGCTGTTGCATTTTGCCTTTGTGTGGTATGCGGTAAAAATAAAATACTTCTCTTTTTTCATAAAAGTGTGTCTTTGGCTGGACAATGATTTCTTGCTTCTGTGCCCATTTTGAGAGGCGAGCCCATGTTCACTAATCTCTATTCACTTTCCCTTGTCCCCAAGGGAGCCTTGAACTGATCAGACCACACTATCCTGAGAGGCAAGTGTAAAAGGGGTAACTTGGCCCATTTACTCAGAAACCATAGTGAGTCAGGCCCCGGGACATCAGGAGTAAAAGGTCTCAACCCCCATGGTTGGGCCCAGTCGCTCCTGCGTGCCCGTCACCCTTTGAAAGGGGTTCTGTCAGTGCTCATTTATTTTTGTTTTTTCAAAATCATAATCCTGCTTTGGGATTTTGTTTTTGGAGAAACAAAAACTTGTTACAAGTTTGATGGAGCGTCCACCAAATTGTCACTTATTGACAGTAACTACTATGATGGCAGTTCCTGTCTATACCTTATCCACTGGGCCAGTAGACAACTCTTAAATTCGGAGTACATGTACTCCATCTAGGCGATGGAGTATTTTACACCATCACACAAGGGAAGGGGCAGACTGGAAAATGATGTACACACTGAGCAAGAATTCTAGACACTATTGACTTCATTACCATTCACCCATGGATTCCCATCAGCTGCAGGAATCCAGTGCGTAGCCCTGTTCTTTTTAACCTGCGCTTGTCATTCTGCCCACACACTGGCATCAAACGCCTGGCTGCTATCCCCCACTGGGCTGGGTCCCAGGCAGTTTCATCACCAGACACTATTGTGCAGCCTTTACATTTCTGACTTTCTGCTACTGCAGGGGCCCAAGGCCATACAACCTTTGCTCTACCTCTCATGACACTGTCAACGTGCCCCGGGCCACCACTGCAGGCCGCCAGACCTTCATATCTCGTTAGGGTGGAGATCCAGGCTAGGGCGGAGCTCAGCGGTCCCTGCCTTGATGGTAATATTAGTCTTGTGTGTTTACCTGCTCTAAACTTTATTCCCTTATGTTTAGGCAATACCATGGTTTTTGCTTATATTACTTGGTTCACAGTTTTTATCACGTGCTGTAGTGCATAAATCAGTAACTGTTGTTTATGGCGTAATATGTTGGCTAAATTGCTCCTCACCGCCGGCAACACTCTCCATCCATGTTACACATTATTGACCCCGCCCCAAGGATTCTGAGCAACAAAGGGCGGCACACTCACCTCACATGCATCCAACAGGTAGGTGGTGAACCATGCAGAAGATCCCCCCATAACTAATTACCATCACTACTGTTCCTACCCAGTTCCTTGCTCAGGCCTCCCCGCCATCTTGTTCTCAATGATGTGTCCGCAGTCACCCCAGTGTGAGCACCTCTGCATGCACAGCAGTATGAGATAGCCAGGGGTAGATGATGCTACCCTTGCTTTGCCCTTTGCTACCCCTTACACTGCCATTACTACCCATAGTCTCATGAGTCATAAATGCATCCACAAGTACAGAGAGTTAACAGGACTGTAAAAGCCTTGTTTACTTTCTGCCTTATGATACTCCCTGAGTAGCAAATGGGAGAGTATGGAGGGGCCAAGGGTCAGCCCTGTGATGTCATTTGGAGTCAAAGGGTGCAGGATATCACATACACTACCCATGCCGTGCACTGCCCTTCCCTAGGGCAGTGGTACTCAAAGTACAGCCTGGGGACCACATGCAGCCCTACTGACCCTTACATGAGCGCTGGGCTTCAGGTTATTCCACTCAGCCCTAATACCAAATAGATGTTACATAAAGGGCCAATCATTTATTCAAAGGTTAATTGAAGTTAAAGGAAGGAACTATCGAGGGTGTCCTGCACCACTTAACTTTAGGAACACCTTCATTCTTAAAGGCATCTTGCAGAAAAGTTGTAAAAATATGCTAAAGTCTTTTGAAAATTCTAATAATATATTCTGTTAAAATGCAGAAGCGTTTCTCACATTATGTGGGTGCATTGACGTTTTTTAAAGCGATCATTTTCAAACATTAATTCAGAAACATTGCCCCTCCCCACCGTCCCGTCCCAGACTGACAGCAACGCCAATAGTGAACTAAGAGGCAAGTCAGTTGCTACGTAAACCCTTTGGGTGTCCTGAATTGCTATTACACCTGAACAACATTATTGTATTGTATTGTATTGTAATAGTATTTATATAGCGCTTACTACCCCTGACGAAGCGTTGAAGCACTTTTCGGCGAGTAGGACGCTACTCCGGAACCCAACAAGAATTAGTGATGGATTAGTATCGGGAAATATGAGTACGAGTACAGTTTTAGTATTATTATGAGTTAATTTGAGCCGCAGATATGAGAGTTTGTTAGTTAGATTGACTGGAGTAATGGAGGGGTGGAGGAGGAAAGAAATCCAGAAGTGCTAATTGGGAGTATATCCCTCATTTACTCATCCCAAAGGCTTGAGTAAAGGAGAATGGAGGAGGGTAGAGTCTGTGGAAGGGTTAGGGAGATCATAGTAGCAGGGTGAGATAAATGAGGGAGAATTCAGTAGGGTTGTGTGGGAGGTCTCGGTAGTAGAGTGAGGTTTGGGTGAGCTAGATGTGGAAGCGGTGGGAAGAGCTTAGGCAGAGTTATTTAGGAGATGAAAGTAGTAGAATGGATTTGGGATGAGTCAGAGTGGGAATGGAGGATAGATTGATAGAGACATGACATATGATGATGGGTAGATAAGTGTGATAAGATGAGAGCAGGGATTCATAGATATCTAATATATAACAACCCACCCAGGAGCCATGCAAAGACCCACGAACATGCCAAGCACAGAAACAACATATACACATACATACATATTGTTGGAAATGGCCCTTTTTGCAGGGTCATCCCCAGTCTTTTTGCCTCCTGCCTCCTATTTTATTCTAACCTGTTGCTGTTGGCTTTTGAACTCTGAGCACTTTACCACTGCTAACCAGTGCTAAAGTGCAAATGCTCTCTGTGTAAAATTGCATGTAATTGATTTATCCATGATTGGCATAGTTGATTTACTGGTAAGTCCCTAGTAAAGTGCACTAGAGGTGCCAGGGCCTGTAAATCAAATGTTACTAGTGGGCCTGCAGCACTGGTTGTGCCACCCACATAAGTAGCTCTGTAATCATGTCTCAGACCTGCCACTGAAGTGTCTGTGTGCGGTTATAACTGTAAATTCTACTTGACAAGTGTACCCACTTGCCAGGCCCAAACCTTCCCTTTTCTTACATGTAAGGCACCCCTAAGGTAAGCCCTAGGTAGCCCCAAGGGCAGGGTGCAGTGTATGGTTAAGGTAGGACATATAGTAATGTGTTTCATATGTCCTGACAGTGAAATATTGCTAAATTTGTTTTTCACTGTTGCAAGACCTGTCCCTCTCACAGTTTAACATGGGGGCTACCTTTAAATCGGAGTAAAGTGTAGATTC
Organism: Pleurodeles waltl; assembly: GCF_031143425.1. Taxonomy (NCBI): domain Eukaryota; kingdom Metazoa; phylum Chordata; class Amphibia; order Caudata; family Salamandridae; genus Pleurodeles; species Pleurodeles waltl. The sequence continues at coordinate 1,043,191,097 of NC_090449.1, forward strand.
CCTTTGGGAGTAGATGGACATATGGAGTTTGGGGTCTCTGAGCTCACAATTTAAAAACACATCTTTTAGTAAAGTTGATTTTAAGATTGTGCGTTTGAAAATGCCACTTTTAGAAAGTGAGCATTTTCTTGCTTATACCATTTCTGTGACTCTGCCTGTTTGTGGATTCCCTGTCTGGGTCAGTTTGACAGTTGGGCTGGTTGCACCTCACAATAGACAGTGACACAAAGGGAGCTGGGGTGTAGTCTGCATTTCCTGATGAGCCATCTGTGCTAGGAGGGAGGGGAGGAGTGGTCACTTACACCTGAAAGGGCTGTGCCTGTCCTCACACAATGCCGTCTCCGACCCCCTGGTGAGTGTCTGGGGCCTGGCCTGGGAAAGGCAGGATTTCACATTCAGAAGAGACTTTACTTTGAAGTAGGCCTACTTCAAAGGAGAAATTGGGTATAAGAAGGGCACCCAAAACCACAGACTTTAGAACACTTCTGCAAACAAGAGGAACCTCTGCCTGGAGAAGAGCTGAAGAGCTGAGGAGAAGTGCTTCCCTGCCTGTGACTGTGCTTTGTGGAGCTATCCTGCAGTTGCTGCTTCTGACAGAGTAAGAGGGCAAAGACTGGACTTTTGGTGCATTCCATCTTGTGAAGAAATCTCCAAGGGCTTGATTTAGAGCTTGCCTCCTGTTGTTTGAAGTCTCAGGGACAGCAAAGACTTTTCTCTGCCAGCACCTGGAGTCTCAGGAGAGACTCCTGCTCTGACAAGTGGTGCCCTATCCAGTCCCTGGGCCCTTGAAAGGAAAGCTGGTGGAAATCCAAGGAAATCGACTTCAGACGACTTCAGACCGACGCCGCTGCTGAATCCGGTGACGCCGCCTGCAACCGACTCCGTGATCTTTGCTGGAACGCGACGACCTTCGCAGACCCTACGACGCTGCAGCTCCGCTGAAGTCCGTGACTCCGTGGAAGTCGCCGCACTACGTCGTGACCGACGCCACTCGAGGTGCGCTGATTCAACATTTCGCACAGACACCGCGATCCCCGACTTCGCGCATCGACTTGTTTTCACGCTTCACCAAAGGTACTGTACTTGGGGGTCTACGTGACTCCGTGTCTGGTGCCGCTGGTGTCGGCTGGTTGGGAACGACTCCGTAACGATGCCGTGTTAACACCTCATCGAAGCATTTTGTGTTTCTAAATGCTATTTTTGAGTTTAATCTTTACAAATTCATAACTTGACTTGTGTATGTCGGATTTTTGTCGTTTTGGTCTTGTTTTGTTTAGATAAATATTTCCTATTTGTCTAAACTAGTGTTGTGTCATTTTATAGTGTTTTCATTAAGTTACTGTGTGTGTTGGTAGAAATACTTTACACCTAGCACTCTGAAGTTAAGCCTACTGCTCTGCCAAGCTACCAAGGGGGTAAGCAGGGGTTAACTGAGGGTGATTCTCTTTTACCCTGACTAGAGTGAGGGTCCTTGCTTGAACAGGGGGTAACCTGACTGTCAACCAAAGACCCCATCTCTAGCATTGGTGATCAGCGGTTGGGATTTGGGCTTTGGACTTGTATTTGTACTTTACAGTGATTAAGTGTACACTACTGTTTTGATCTCAGACCACTACGTGACCACATACTACTTGTTTGGTGATCTTTCATTTTTCTCTTAAGGGCTACTTTTTGTTCTACTTCCATGATTTTGCTGATCCCTTGACTGATTCTTTTTACTTCATTGGGAACTTGTTTTCTGCCGTTGGAACTATGCACTTGTTGCCATCATGTCTCAATCTGGAGATGCAACATCTGGAGATGTGTTTGAATTAGGGAAACTGAAGAGGTACTCAGTTTCTCAATTGAAACAGTTCTGTGAAGATCTTGCCTGTCCCGTTAAGAGCTCCGCCAGGAAGTGGGAGCTGCAAGAGGCACTGAGGGCCTGGGTGACAACCAGGGAAGCTGGGGCGCACACAGAAGATATGGATGGGAAAGTGCAGAGTCTACACCGTGGTGTAGTAGAGGTACCTGTTACACCTGGGGGGAGGGTCTCCAGGAGTGGTAGCGGTAGGTCCTCTAAGGGTCTGACTCCTAAAGATGTGCAGGACAGACTGGCAGAAAGGGCTCACCGGTTGGAGGCAGAAAATTTGAGGATGCAAAGGGAGTACGATGAGTGGAAAAGGGACTTTGAGATAGAAACTATGATTTTGGCTTATGAGCTAGAAGTGGAAGAGCTGGCAGTCAGGAGGGCTGAGTCCAGCTGGAATGGTGGCAGCAACAATTTTATATCCAGTGTTGCTGAAGAAGTGCACATGCTCAGATATGTGGTCCCTGTAGGAGGCTGGACTGGCTTGTAGTGAGTACCAAGGGGTACTTGCACCTTGCACCAGGCCCAGTTATCCCTTATTAGTGTATAGGGTGTCTAGCAGCTTAGGCTGATAGATAATGGTAGCTTAGCAGAGCAGCTTAGGCTGAACTAGGAGACGTGTGAAGCTACTACAGTACCACTTAGTGTCATATGCACAATATCATAAGAAAACACAATACACAGTTATACTAAAAATAAAGGTACTTTATTTTTATGACAATATGCCAAAGTATCTTAGAGTGTACCCTCAGTGAGAGGATAGGAAATATACACAAGATATATATACACAATAGCAAAAATATGCAGTATAGTCTTAGAAAACAGTGCAAACAATGTATAGTTACAATAGGATGCAATGGGGAAACATAGGGATAGGGGCAACACAAACCATATACTCCAGAAGTGGAATGCGAACCACGAATGGACCCCAAACCTATGTGACCTTGTAGAGGGTCGCTGGGACTATTAGAAAATAGTGAGAGTTAGCAAAATAACCCTCCCCAAGACCCTGAAAAGTGAGTGCAAAGTGCACCAAAGTTCCCCTAAGGACAAAATAGTCGTGTTAGAGGGAGAATGCAAGGAAAACACAAATCAGCAATGCAACAACGATGGATTCCTGTCTGAGGGTACCTGTGGAACAAGGGGACCAAGTCCAAAAGTCACAAGCAGCTCGGAGATGGGCAGATGCCCAAGAAATGCCAGCGGTTGGTGCAAAGAAGCTCTTACTAGGCTGAAGAACTGTGAATACTGCAGGAACGACAAGGGCTAGAGACTTCCCCTTTGGAGGATGGATCCCCCACGCCTTGGAGAGTCGTGCAGAAGTGTTTTCCCGCCGGATGGACGCCAACAAGCCTTGCTACACGCAAATCGTGCGTTTGGCGTTTTTGGACGCTGCTGGGGCCCAGGAGGGACCAGGAGGTCGCAAATTGGACCTGCAGAGAGAGGGGACGTCGAGCAAGACAAAGAGCCCTCACTGAAGCAGGTAGCACCCGGAGAAGTGCCAGAAACAGGCACTACGAGGATGCGTGAAACGGTGCTCGCCGAAGTTGCACAAAGGAGTCCCACGTCGCCGGAGACCGACTTAGAAAGTCGTGCAACGCAGGTTAGAGTGCCGTGGACCCAGGCTTGGCTGTGCACGAAGGATTTCCGCCGGAAGTGCACAGGGGCCGGAGTAGCTTGCAAAGTCGCGGTTCCCAGCAATGCAGCCCAGCGAGGTGAGGCAAGGACTTACCTCCACCAAACTTGGGCTGAAGAGTCACTGGACTGTGGGGGTCACTTGGACGGTGTCGCTGGATTCGAGGGACCTCGCTCGTCGTGCTGAGAGGAGACCCAAGGGACCGGTAATGCAGCTTTTTGGTGCCTGCGGTTGCAGGGGGAAGATTCCGTCGACCGACGGGAGATTTCTTCGGAGCTTCTGGTGCAGAGAGGAGGCAGACTACCCCCACAGCATGCACAAGCAGGAAAACAGTCGAGAAGGCGGCAGGATCAGCGTTACAGAGTTGCAGTAGTCGTCTTTGCTACTATGTTGCAGGTTTGCAGGCTTCCAGCGCGGTCAGCGGTCGATTCCTTATCAGAAGGTGAAGAGGGAGATGCAGAGGAACTCGGCTGAGCTCATGCATTCGTTATCTAAAGTTTCCCCAGAGACAGAGACCCTAAATAGCCAGAAAAGAGGTTTTGGCTACCTAGGAGAGAGGAAAGGCTACTAACACCTGAAGGAGCCTATCAGCAGGAGTCTCTGACGTCACCTGGTGGCACTGGCCACTCAGAGCAGTCCAGTGTGCCAGCAGCACCTCTGTTTCCAAGATGGCAGAGGTCTGGAGCACACTGGAGGAGCTCTGGACACCTCCCAGGGGAGGTGCAGGTCAGGGGAGTGGTCACTCCCCTTTCCTTTGTCCAGTTTCGCGCCAGAGCAGGGGCTAAGGGGTCCCTGAACCGGTGTAGACTGGCTTATGGAGAATTGGGCACATCTGTGCCCAACAAAGCATTTCCAGAGGCTGGGGGAGGCTACTCCTCCCCTGCCTTCACACCATTTTCCAAAGGGAGAGGGTGTCACACCCTCTCTCAGAGGAAGTTCTTTGTTCTGCCATCCTGGGCCAGGCCTGGCTGGACCCCAGGAGGGCAGCTGCCTGTCTGAGGGGTTGGCAGCAGCAGCAGCTGCAGTGAAACCCCAGGAAGGGCAGTCTGGCAGTACCAGGGTCTGTGCTACAGACCACTGGGATCATGGAATTGTACCAACAATGCCAGGATGGCATAGAGGGGGCAATTCCATGATCATAGACATGTTACATGGCCATATTCGGAGTTACCATGGTGAAGCTACATATAGATAGTGACCTATATGTAGTGCACGCGTGTAATGGTGTCCCCGCACTCACAAAGTTCAGTGAATTGGCTCTGAACAATGTGGGGGCACCTTGGCTAGTGCCAGGGTGCCCTCACACTAAGTAACTTTGCACCTAACCTTTACCAGGTAAAGGTTAGACATATAGGTGACTTATAAGTTACTTAAGTGCAGTGTAAAATGGCTGTGAAATAACGTGGACGTTATTTCACTCAGGCTGCAGTGGCAGGCCTGTGTAAGAATTGTCAGAGCTCCCTATGGGTGGCAAAAGGAATGCTGCAGCCCATAGGGATCTCCTGGAACCCCAATACCCTGGGTACCTCAGTACCATATACTAGGGAATTATAAGGGTGTTCCAGTAAGCCAATGTAAATTGGTAAAAATGGTCACTAGCCTGTTAGTGACAATTTGAAAGTAATGAGAGAGCATAACCACTGAGGTTCTGGTTAGCAGAGCCTCAGTGAGACAGTTAGGCACCACACAGGGAACATATACATGCACACCTATGAGCACTGGGGCCCTGTGTGACAGGGTCCCAGTGACACATACATATAGGCCACAAACCTATGAGCACTGGGGTCCTGACCAGCAGGATCCCAGTGACACATAACAACCATACTGAAAACATGGTGTTTTCACTATGAGCACTGAGGCCTGGCTATCAGGATCCCAGTGAGACAGTGAAAACAGTGACAAACACCCTGACATACACTCACAAACAGGCCAAAAGTGGGGGTAACAAGGCTAGAAAGAGGCTACCTTCTCACACAACCCCCCCCAAACGAAGGACAATAAGGCTAACCTTGGCCAGTTGAGACTTTATTGTCTAAATGGTGATAAGTAGAGAGTAGCTCTGCAATAGACTGGTTACTCCCTTTATCATCCACTATATGGTTACTTCCCTGTGGGGATGTAAACCACCCTGTTTGAAGTTTTTTAGCTAAGCAACAATGTGAAGATGTATTTTCAGAGTTTCTATCAGTAAGTTTTAGTTTAGAGCAGTGGGAATTGTCCACTGAACCTATTTGTAGTGATGGAAATGCCAGACAGGGATGTTGTCTCAGAAAAGCCATAGCTGGGCAAAAACTTTGTCCATATGGCTGGAAGAGAGAACAGGGATGCTGTTTCTCTTGGGTTGGAGCAGGGCAGGGATGCTGTCCTATCAGCTCCACACTAGGGCAGGGATGCTGTCCTAAGTGTTGTGAGGCAGTGCAGAGTTTCTGCACTAAAGTTTCTCTGGGAGGGTTGGAGGGATGCTCCATGTTAACTAAAATGGTGCTCTTTTTCTCACCAATGTTAGTTATCCCACAGAGAGGTACTTCCACCTCAGGGAGTCCAGCTTTTCCAGCTGATGATTCCCTTGGAACAGGTGCCACCCCAGGAGAGGTTTCTCCCACCACAGGAATAGTATCCTGAATGGTAGGGTGGTTAGGGGATACTGTGATACCCTTTTTACCTGTTGATGGAGAGGGATCCTGAGTTTTCAGGCCTTCTCTCCTTTGCTTTTTCATTTCACTTGAAATGAGAGGGAACAATTCCTCAGGGATGCCCAGCATGGCTGCATGGGCATAAAACTCTACATCAGCCCAACCTGAGGCCTCTAGGTCATTACCTAAGAGACAGTCTACAGGTAAGCTAGGTGATACCACCACCTGCTTAGGGCCAGTAACTCCACCCCAACTAAACTGAATTATAGCTAAGGGAAGAAACTTAGTGGAGTTATGGACATCAATAATCTTATACTGTTGTCCAATGATGTGTTGTTCAGGAGGCACTAGGTTTTCAGTCACCAAAGTGAAACTGGCACCTGTGTCCCTGTAGGCCAAGGCCTCAACACCATTTATTGAAACTGTCTGCCTGTACTTATCCATTGTAAGGGGACAAGCAGCCAGTGTGGCAAGGCCAATGCCACTAGGTGTGACAGAAACTGTCTTGGGACTGATGACATCAGTTTCCACTATGGACCCATAAGTGAACCCAACTACACCCTTTGCTTGACTGTTGCCAGCAGTCCCACCACTAGTACCACTACTGCTAGGGGCACTAGAGCTTGATGTATTAGTGGTGGTAGGCTCAGGGGGTTTACCTGGACAGGACTTATCCCCTGGCCTATGGCCTCTATTTTTACACACAAAGCACCAAGGCTTTTTAATGTGTGCAGGTTGGGAAGAAGAGGAAGAATTTGTTTTATCCCCACCCTCTGAAGAGTGTTTAAGATTTGAAGTGGGATCTTTGGTTTTACCCTTATCCCCATGCTTATCTTGAGATTTTTCACCATCTTTCTTCTTATTGCCATCTTTGTCACCCCCTGTATGAACTTTTCTGTTCACCCTTGTTCTGACCCATTTGTCTGCCTTCTTTCCCAATTCTTGGGGAGAGGTCAGATCAGAGTCTACCAGGTACTGGTGCAACAAATCAGACACACAATTATTAAGTATATGCTCTCTCAGGATTGTGTTATACAGGCTTTCATAATCAGTAACTTTACTGCCATGTAACCACCCCTCCAAGGCCTTCACTGAATGGTCAATGAAATCAACCCAGTCTTGTGAAGCCTCCTTTTTGGTCTCTCTGAACTTTATCCTGTACTGTTCAGTGGTTAAGCCATAACCATCCAGGAGTGCATTCTTAAGAACTGTAAAATTATTGGCATCACTTTCTTTCACAGTAAGGAGTCTATCCCTACCCTTTCCACTAAATGATAGCCATAGGATAGCAGCCCACTGCTTTTGAGGGACATCCTGTACAGCACAGGCCCTCTCAAGTGCAGCAAACCACTTGTTAATGTCATCCCCCTCCTTATAAGGGGGAACTATCTTGTGCAGATTCCTGGAATCATGCTCTTTTGCAGGATGACTATGGGGAATACTGCTGCTGCCACCATGGGTATCTAAACCCAACTTCTGTCTTTCCCTCTCTACTTCTAAAGACTGTCTATCCAAATCCAGCTGTTGCTTCTTGAGCTTCAGTCTGGTTTGTTCCACTCTCAATCTATTGAGCTCCCTTTCTAACAATCTGTCATCAGGGTGGGTGGGAGGGACATTTCTAGATACAGAGGTATGATGGGAATGAACAGAAGGAGACCAGTCCCTTACAGAGGGCACCCTAACAGCTTGGCTACCAGTATAATGTGAGAGCACACCATTAGTATGGTGTGATTCAACCTCTGTACCAACTATGCTAGACTGTCTAGTAATGGGCAGGCTGAGAAGTTTCTTTCCTGAACCTTTTCCTGGGGGAGTCCCTGGATCAGATTGAGAACCATTAGCTACTTTTTCTACAGATTGGGCACTTATGGCCTTATCCTGTACTCTAAGCATATTAATTAACAGTTCTAAGGAAGGATTCTTCCCTACACTCAAACCTCTCTCTATGCAGAGACTCCTTGCTCCTTTCCAGCTAAGGTGATCATATGCAAGTTTGGACAGTTCAACATTTTGGCCTGTGCCAGACATTTTTAGAGAGAGTTGAAGTGATAGAAAAAGAGAAAAAAGTTTTCAGAACTTTTTGGAAAGACAGAAAAAAAACTTTTTAAACTTTTAAGAACTTTTTGAAAGTTTAGAAGTACTTTTCAGCACTTAGAAAAGAGTGAAAAGAGGAAATGCAAAACTTTTTGGCTATGTGTATATACACTGACCTTGTTTTGTATATTTTTCTCTTATGAAAAGTACAATGACAAGAGTGGTAAGTAGTCTCAAGCACTTATCCCACCACTGCACAACCAATGTAGGAGGCTGGACTGGCTTGTAGTGAGTACCAAGGGGTACTTGCACCTTGCACCAGGCCCAGTTATCCCTTATTAGTGTATAGGGTGTCTAGCAGCTTAGGCTGATAGATAATGGTAGCTTAGCAGAGCAGCTTAGGCTGAACTAGGAGACGTGTGAAGCTACTACAGTACCACTTAGTGTCATATGCACAATATCATAAGAAAACACAATACACAGTTATACTAAAAATAAAGGTACTTTATTTTTATGACAATATGCCAAAGTATCTTAGAGTGTACCCTCAGTGAGAGGATAGGAAATATACACAAGATATATATACACAATAGCAAAAATATGCAGTATAGTCTTAGAAAACAGTGCAAACAATGTATAGTTACAATAGGATGCAATGGGGAAACATAGGGATAGGGGCAACACAAACCATATACTCCAGAAGTGGAATGCGAACCACGAATGGACCCCAAACCTATGTGACCTTGTAGAGGGTCGCTGGGACTATTAGAAAATAGTGAGAGTTAGCAAAATAACCCTCCCCAAGACCCTGAAAAGTGAGTGCAAAGTGCACCAAAGTTCCCCTAAGGACAAAATAGTCGTGTTAGAGGGAGAATGCAAGGAAAACACAAATCAGCAATGCAACAACGATGGATTCCTGTCTGAGGGTACCTGTGGAACAAGGGGACCAAGTCCAAAAGTCACAAGCAGCTCGGAGATGGGCAGATGCCCAAGAAATGCCAGCGGTTGGTGCAAAGAAGCTCTTACTAGGCTGAAGAACTGTGAATACTGCAGGAACGACAAGGGCTAGAGACTTCCCCTTTGGAGGATGGATCCCCCACGCCTTGGAGAGTCGTGCAGAAGTGTTTTCCCGCCGGATGGACGCCAACAAGCCTTGCTACACGCAAATCGTGCGTTTGGCGTTTTTGGACGCTGCTGGGGCCCAGGAGGGACCAGGAGGTCGCAAATTGGACCTGCAGAGAGAGGGGACGTCGAGCAAGACAAAGAGCCCTCACTGAAGCAGGTACCACCCAGAGAAGTGCCAGAAACAGGCACTACGAGGATGCGTGAAACGGTGCTCGCCGAAGTTGCACAAAGGAGTCCCACGTCGCCGGAGACCGACTTAGAAAGTCGTGCAACGCAGGTTAGAGTGCCGTGGACCCAGGCTTGGCTGTGCACGAAGGATTTCCGCCGGAAGTGCACAGGGGCCGGAGTAGCTTGCAAAGTCGCGGTTCCCAGCAATGCAGCCCAGCGAGGTGAGGCAAGGACTTACCTCCACCAAACTTGGGCTGAAGAGTCACTGGACTGTGGGGGTCACTTGGACGGTGTCGCTGGATTCGAGGGACCTCGCTCGTCGTGCTGAGAGGAGACCCAAGGGACCGGTAATGCAGCTTTTTGGTGCCTGCGGTTGCAGGGGGAAGATTCCGTCGACCCACGGGAGATTTCTTCGGAGCTTCTGGTGCAGAGAGGAGGCAGACTACCCCCACAGCATGCACAAGCAGGAAAACAGTCGAGAAGGCGGCAGGATCAGCATTACAGAGTTGCAGTAGTCGTCTTTGCTACTATGTTGCAGGTTTGCAGGCTTCCAGCGCGGTCAGCGGTCGATTCCTTATCAGAAGGTGAAGAGGGAGATGCAGAGGAACTCGGCTGAGCTCATGCATTCGTTATCTAAAGTTTCCCCAGAGACAGAGACCCTAAATAGCCAGAAAAGAGGGTTTGGCTACCTAGGAGAGAGGAAAGGCTACTAACACCTGAAGGAGCCTATCAGCAGGAGTCTCTGACGTCACCTGGTGGCACTGGCCACTCAGAGCAGTCCAGTGTGCCAGCAGCACCTCTGTTTCCAAGATGGCAGAGGTCTGGAGCACACTGGAGGAGCTCTGGACACCTCCCAGGGGAGGTGCAGGTCAGGGGAGTGGTCACTCCCCTTTCCTTTGTCCAGTTTCGCGCCAGAGCAGGGGCTAAGGGGTCCCTGAACCGGTGTAGACTGGCTTATGCAGAATTGGGCACATCTGTGCCCAACAAAGCATTTCAGAGGCTGGGGGAGGCTACTCCTCCCCTGCCTTCACACCATTTTCCAAAGGGAGAGGGTGTCACACCCTCTCTCAGAGGAAGTTCTTTGTTCTGCCATCCTGGGCCAGGCCTGGCTGGACCCCAGGAGGGCAGCTGCCTGTCTGAGGGGTTGGCAGCAGCAGCAGCTGCAGTGAAACCCCAGGAAGGGCAGTCTGGCAGTACCAGGGTCTGTGCTACAGACCACTGGGATCATGGAATTGTACCAACAATGCCAGGATGGCATAGAGGGGGCAATTCCATGATCATAGACATGTTACATGGCCATATTCGGAGTTACCATGGTGAAGCTACATATAGGTAGTGACCTATATGTAGTGCACGCGTGTAATGGTGTCCCCGCACTCACAAAGTTCAGTGAATTGGCTCTGAACAATGTGGGGGCACCTTGGCTAGTGCCAGGGTGCCCTCACACTAAGTAACTTTGCACCTAACCTTTACCAGGTAAAGGTTAGACATATAGGTGACTTATAAGTTACTTAAGTGCAGTGTAAAATGGCTGTGAAATAACGTGGACGTTATTTCACTCAGGCTGCAGTGGCAGGCCTGTGTAAGAATTGTCAGAGCTCCCTATGGGTGGCAAAAGGAATGCTGCAGCCCATAGGGATCTCCTGGAACCCCAATACCCTGGGTACCTCAGTACCATATACTAGGGAATTATAAGGGTGTTCCAGTAAGCCAATGTAAATTGGTAAAAATGGTCACTAGCCTGTTAGTGACAATTTGAAAGTAATGAGAGAGCATAACCACTGAGGTTCTGGTTAGCAGAGCCTCAGTGAGACAGTTAGGCACCACACAGGGAACATATACATGCACACCTATGAGCACTGGGGCCCTGTGTGACAGGGTCCCAGTGACACATACATATAGGCCACAAACCTATGAGCACTGGGGTCCTGACCAGCAGGATCCCAGTGACACATAACAACCATACTGAAAACATGGTGTTTTCACTATGAGCACTGAGGCCTGGCTATCAGGATCCCAGTGAGACAGTGAAAACAGTGACAAACACCCTGACATACACTCACAAACAGGCCAAAAGTGGGGGTAACAAGGCTAGAAAGAGGCTACCTTCTCACAGTCCCCTACTTGAAGGAGAGAGTTAACACATGCCAGGAGGTTCAGGGGTATGAGGTAGCTCCAGTGATGCACAGGGTCCCTGAGGTGGATTGGGGAACTGGCATGGGGAGTCATATTCCTACTGGTGGGAGGGACACTCTACTGACTCTAGGTGAGAGTGACAGGGAGAGGGGTTCCCCCCAGGTAGAAGTCCTGGTTATGGAGTGTGAATACATCCCAGAGGAGTGTGGGTTGAGTGTCAGGGACAGTCAGATACTGTCTCACCAGTCTCAGGAGGGTGATGTGGGTGCTTTTTCAAGGCTGAGTCTTGGGATGGTTGGGTGAAGGGTACTTTGGTTAATTCATGTGAGGGGCTGAGTGATGTAATTGCTGGAGAGCATATGTCTAGTCCTTATTTTCCAGAACTACGCCAACACCCGGTGGAGTGTGAGTTCTCTGACCCCAGGGAACTTACAGAGGAGGCAGACCTTTGGGTGAGTACCAGAGAGTCTGAAGAGGCATTTGGGGGTGCTCCGGAGAGGAGTGGTCTAGGTAGTTCCCAACCAGGTGAGGTAGGGAAGGATTGTAGTGTCCCAGGTAGGTCCCAGTGTAGTGGGATGGGTGAGGGACCCCATATCCAGTCTCAGAGGAGAGGGAATGGGGATGGGTTGAGGACCAAGGTGCCTGAGATCTGGTCCCAGGTCCTGGAGGGTTCCATGAGGGAACACCAGGAGGGGAGCCTAGCCTGTACCATAGGGCCATCTGTTGAGGGAGACCCCACAGTGTCAGGAGAACTTGGGGGGGGGGGGCGGCTGTAGCCAGCGTCCCACCAGTTCTGGTGTCTGGCAGTACCACTCCTAGTGAGGGGGTGCAGAAGTCCAGACAGAGGGTTGAGAGGTGGTTGTTGACCCCAGTGGAGAACCTGGAGGGTAAGGGGTCAGCTCTGAGAGCAGAGCCCGCCAGGAATGACCTTGGTGAGACCATTTCTGGGTTGGGGGTAATCCAGACTCTGTCAGATGGGCAGAGGTCAGGAGACCTGCACCAGTCAGACTCTTGTGTGGCACTTGGGGACAGTGTGTCCCTTAAGGGGGTAAGTGTGCCCCCCTGGAAGTCCTGGTGTGCCAGGCAATGGGTCAGCCGCTGGGTGGTGACTCTGGGTTGAATGATCAGGTTCAGGGGGTAAACTCTGACCTGATGGGGGGTAAGGGTGCTCCCAAGGAAGTCCTGGTGCGCCAGGCAGTGGTTCAACCGCAGGGTGGTGACTCTGGGTTGGATGACCTGGTTCAGAGGGTAAACTCTGACCTGGTGGGGGATAGGTATGCCCCCCAGGAAGTCCTGGGTTGCCAGGCAGTGGTCCAGTCTGTGGGTACAGACCCCAGACTGGAGGATCAGGTGCAGGGGGTAAACCCTGATCTGAAGGGGTGGGCGGTTTGCCCGATCAACCCCCCGGTGTGATTTCAAGGGGTACTCTCCCTGAGGGGGGGTGCAGAACCCTGAGAGTAGGGGCAGGGGAGAGAGAGCCTCACTCTTGGCCCCAGTGCAATCTGGATTGGAAGGCCAGGTTCAGGGTGTCCCCCCTGACCCGGAGGAAGGGGCTACTGCTAACAGTGCCCCTACCATGTTGTCTTCTGGGGGGGCACTCTTTGTTGGGGGGTGCAGGACCCCAGAAGGGAGGGCAGGGGGAGGGAAGTCTCACCCCTGGCCCTGGTCCAACCTGAAGGTACAGACCCCAGGTTGGAGGACCAGTTGCAGGTTTACATCCCGGTACTGGTGGAAGAATTGTGCAGGACTGCTTCTACAAGCACCCTAACAGTTTTGGACTCTGGGGGTGCCACTCCTGCAGGGAGGGTACAGAGCCCCAGAGGGGAGGACCAGGGTCAGGTTGTCATCCCTGACCTGGTGGAAGAGAGAGTGGTCAAAGGGTGCCAGGCCCCCACTCTCCGCAATCACAGTGGTTGGAGAGGCCTGAGGTTGGGCTCTCATCCCTGACAGTTGTCTAGGGCCTCTGTGGCTTGGGGTCCTGGTGGGCAGAGTTGCCCCTGAGGGGGGGACGAGAGCCACACCCCGGGGGTGGAGTGGGCAACACCACTGTGTCGGCTCTGGTGGTGCTATCTGCCTATTTGGATACATCTGTGAGCAAAGTAACATTAGGTGCTGCACAGATGGTATCTGCAGATGTGGAGAAGGGTTCCCCATGGGTTAGCTTAGTGGGCCCTGAGAGTATGGACAGAGGGATCCAACTGGAGTCAGGAAGGCACAGAACTGGAACATGCCCCTGCTGTTTTGGGCCTGGGTCCTTGTTCTATCGCCCCAATCAGGGAGGTACAGCAAGTGATTGTTCTCCCCTGGCTTTAGGCTGGTGGGGGATTGTGTTGGAAATGGCCCTTTTTGCAGGGTCATCCCCAGTCTTTTTGCCTCCTGCCTCCTATTCTTTTCTGACCTGTCGCTGTTGGGTTTTGAACTCTGAGCACTTTACCACTGCTAACCAGTGCTAAAGTGCATATGCTCTATGTGTAAAATTGTATGTAATTGATTTATCCATGATTGGCATATTTGATTTACTAGTAAGTCCCTATTAAAGTGCACTAGAGGTGCCAAGGCCTGTAAATCAAATGTTACTAGTGGGCCTGCAGCACTGGTTGTGCCACCCACATAATTAGCTCCGTAATCATGTCTCAGACCTGCCACTGAAGTGTCTGTGTGTGCAGTTTTAACTGTAAATTCGACTTGGCAAGTGTACCCACTTGCCAGGCCCAAACCTTCCCTTGTCTTACATGTAAGGTAGGCCCTAGGTAGCCCCAAGGGCAGGGTGCAGTGTATGGTTAAGGTAGGACATATAGGGGGTGATTCTAACCCTGGCGGTCGGTGATAAAGCGGCGGCCAATCCGCCAACAGGCCGGCGGTCCAAAAAATGCAATTCTGACCCTGGCGGGAACCGCCAACACAGGCCGCCGCTTTAACACTCCGACCGCCACGGCGGAACAAACAAACAGCGCGGTGGTCACCGCCAACAGACAGGCGGCAGACAATGTACCGCCCACCCTATCACGACCCACCAATCCGCCACCTTTTCCGGGGCGGGAGCCCCGCCGATAAAAACACGGCGGAAACAGACATTTTCAATGGAAAACGCTCACCTCGAGACACTCCACGCGGAATCCGGACAGCATGGAACCCGAATTGAACATCATACCTGCTCTCATCTACCTGCTCATCTACCACGAGTACGAACTCCGGCGCAGACGTCAACGGTGAGTACTGCACCTACGACACACGGGAGGGGGTAGGACGAAAGGTTACGGGCACACACATATGCAACCCACACCCCCCCCCCAATATGTACACACCAATGCAGAGCAACAAGTCACAGTGACACCACCCAAACACCCGTAAAAAATACAATGACACAACCAAATTTAGAATAAATATTTATGTACAAAAAAATCTCCTGGAAATTATTGACCAACCGTGATAAATATTTACAAAAAAAATAAATATATACACATCAGTGTATAACTGAAGTAACAAGTCCTGCACATCCTACGAATCTAACATGTCCGTGGGCCAATGTTTCGCGAAACAAGGGCAAAGCCCACACACGAGACCTGAGTCCTTTGGAGAGAACACTGCAGGGGCATCAGATGTTAAAACTACAGGCACCTCAGGGGGAAGGGAAGGGGGGGGCACCACAGCCCCATGAGTCCACGACGCCAGATCCACGAGGAGCCACCATGCCCACTGCACCATCCTGGGGAGTGCAAAGCCACAGTCTCTCAATGTCTCTACAGTGGGTGGGCTGCCCACTGTTACATCCTGGGGAGTGCAAAGCCACAGTCTCTCAATGTCTCTACAGTGGGTGGGCTGCCCACTGTACCATCCTGGGGAGTGCAAAGCCACAGTCTCTCAATGTCTCTACAGTGGGTGGGCTGCCCACTGTACCATCCTGGGGAGTGCAAAGCCACAGTCTCTCAATGTCTCCACAGTGGGTGGGTTGCCCACTGTACCATCCTGGGGAGTGCAAAGCCACAGTCTCTCAATGTCTCTACAGTGGGTGGGTTGCCCACTGTACCATCCTGGGGAGTGCAAAGCCACAGTCCATCCGGTGGATGACAGTCTCCACTGGTCAAGGAGGAGGCATGGTGGGCACAGTGAACCATAAACAGTGCCTGAGACGGCGGTTCCCAGCGGAGCGGTGCTTGAGATGAAGGGCCCAGCGGAGCGGTGCTTGCAGGAAGGGCCCAGCGGAGCGGTGCTTGAGATGAAGGGCCCAGCAGAGCGGTGCTTGCAGGAAGGGCCCAGCGGAGCGGTGCTTGACAGGAAGGGCCCAGCGGAGCGGTGCTTGCAGGAAGGGCCCAGCGGAGCGGTGCTTGCAGGAAGGGCCCAGCGGAGCGGTGCTTGCAGGAAGGGCCCAGCGGAGCGGTGCTTGAGATGAAGGGCCCAGCTGAGCGGTGCTTGCAGGAAGGGCCCAGCGGAGCGGTGCTTGAGATGAAGGGCCCAGCGGAGCGGTGCTTGCAGGAAGGGCCCAGCGGAGCGGTGCTTGAGATGAAGGGCCCAGCGGAGCGGTGCTTGAGATGAAGGGCCCAGCGGAGCGGTGCTTGCAGGAAGGGCCCAGCGGAGCGGTGCTTGAGATGAAGGGCCCAGCGGAGCGGTGCTTGCAGGAAGGGCCCAGCGGAGCGGTGCTTGAGATGAAGGGCCCAGCGGAGCAGTGCTCTTCTGCACGGCGGGGCCCTCTTCAGCGGTACCTGTCTTCACGGCGGGGCCCTCTTAAGCGGTGCTCTTCTGCACGTCGGGGCCCTGTTCAGCGGTACCTGTCTTCACGGCGGGGCCCTCTTCAGCGGTACCTGTCTTCACGGCGGGGCCCTCTTCAGCGGTACCTGTCTTCACGGCGGGGCCCTCTTCAGCGGTACCTGTCTTCACGGCGGGGCCCTCTTCAGCGGTGCTCTTCTGCACGGCGGGGCCCTGTTCAGCGGTACCTGTCTTCACGGCGGGGCCCTCTTCAGCGGTACCTGTCTTCACGGCGGGGCCCTCTTCAGCGGTGCTCTTCTGCACGGCGGGGCCCTCTTCAGCGGTACCTGTCTTCACGGCGGGGCCATCTTCAGCGGTGCTCTTCTGCACGGCGGGGCCCTGTTCAGCGGTACCTGTCTTCACGGCGGGGCCCTCTTCAGCGGTACCTGTCTTCACGGCGGGGCCCTGTTCAGCGGTACCTGTCTTCACGGCGGGGCCCTGTTCAGCGGTACCTGTCTTCACGGCGGGGCCCTCTTCAGCGGTACCTGTCTTCACGGCGGGGCCCTCTTCAGCGGTACCTGTCTTCACGGCGGGGCCCTCTTCAGAGGTGCTCTTCTGCACGGCGGGCCCTGTTCAGCGGTACCTGTCTTCACGGCGGGGCCATCTTCAGCGGTACCTGTCTTCACGGCGGGGCCCTCTTCAGCGGTGCTCTTCTGCACGGCGGGGCCCTCTTCAGCGGTACCTGTCTTCACGGCGGGGCCCTCTTCAGCGGTACCTGTCTTCACGGCGGGGCCCTCTTCAGCGGTACCTGTCTTCACGGCGGGGCCCTGTTCAGCGGTACCTGTCTTCACGGCGGGGCCCTCTTCAGCGGTGCTCTTCTGCACGGCGGGGCCCTGTTCAGCGGTACCTGTCTTCACGGCGGGGCCCTGTTCAGCGGTACCTGTCTTCACGGCGGGGCCCTCTTCAGCGGTGCTCTTCTGCACGGCGGGGCCCTGTTCAGCGGTACCTGTCTTCACGGCGGGGCCATCTTCAGCGGTAGCTGTCTTCACGGCGGGGCCCTCTTCAGCGGTGCTCTTCTGCACGGCGGGGCCCTCTTCAGCGGTACCTGTCTTCACGGCGGGGCCCTCTTCAGCGGTGCTCTTCTGCACGGCGGGGCCCTGTTCAGCGGTACCTGTCTTCACGGCGGGGCCCTCTTCAGCGGTACCTGTCTTCACGGCGGGGCCCTCTTCAGCGGTACCTGTCTTCACGGCGGGGCCCTGTTCAGCGGTACCTGTCTTCACGGCGGGGCCCTCTTCAGCGGTGCTCTTCTGCACGGCGGGGCCCTGTTCAGCGGTACCTGTCTTCACGGCGGGGCCCTCTTCAGCGGTGCTCTTGCAGTATGTCAAGGGAGTCAGACCTGGCCTGGACACCCTGCTCACTCGCCCTCCGACCGTGCAGTGTCAGGCCCCTTCGGGGACGGAGTCCTGGGCCCTTTGGTGTCGTCCCTTGCAGCCGGGATGGGGCTTGTGGGGCCCTCCTGCTCCGCACTCCTGGTGGTTGTCCTCTCCGCCCTGCTGTCCTTCCGCTCCTTAGATGGGGCTCTCGGGCCCTTGCCTCCCCTGGCTGTTGTGGCAGGTGAAGTGGCCGGAGTTACCTCCTTGGGGGCAGCCGTCTCTGTCCGCTCACGGCGGCCCTTCACTTTCCGGGTCCTCTTGCCTGGGGGGGGGCTGGCTGTCCCCTTGCTGCTGACCGAAGTGTTGCTGCCGCCAAAGGGTGGACTCCACATGCAATGCACCACTTGCACCTTAGAAGCTGGGCTGGTGGTGGCTGAGGTGCCCTTGGGACTTTTCCCAGTTGGAGGGGGTGGGTCAGGGGAGGGAAAGAGGTCAAGATTGGAGAGGTAATATTTCTTGGGACTAAGGTAAGGGGTAGGAGTAGTGGTGAGAGAAGTGGAGGAAGAGGATGTGGTTGTATGAGAGTCAGGTGTGCTGTCCTTGGGTGCAGGTAACTGGGACGTAGGCTGTCCTGAGGTGGTTGGCTGTTGTTTGGGTGTCTGCCTGCGTTTATGTGTCTTGGAAGAGGGGGTGACAGACACAGTGGGAGAGGACACAGGGGACGTGTAAATGCCAGTGGGGGTGGTGACAGCAGGTGTGCGGACTGTAGTGGATGGTGTGCTGGTGGTGGAAGAACTGGCTGATGTTGGTGTGCATGCAGGTGTGAGTGTAGACGTCACAGGGAGGGAGGAGGGAGACGAGGAGGAGGGGGACACAGAGGTGGTAGTGACTGTTGATATGTCTGCATCTGTGTGTTGCTTGGGTGAATGCTTGTGTCTTCTGTGGTGCTTATGTTTGGATGAGCTGGCCTTGGGTGTTGAGGTGTGTGCAGGCTGGTCTGATGGTGTGGATGGGATAGGCTGAGGTACAGGAGACAGAGAAAGGGTGGAGGCAGATAGAAGAGGGAGACTGGAGACAGGGACAATGGCTGCCGTCAGTGCTGAGGCCAGAGCAGTGAACGCTCGTTGATGGGCAGCCTGACCCGAATGAATGCCCTCCAGGTAGGCATTGCTCCGATGCACCTCCCTTTCCACCCCCTGGATGGCATTCAGAAGGGTAGTCTGCCCAACAATGACCGTCCTCACCAGGTCAATGAGCTCCGCACTGAGGGCAGCAGGGGTAGCAGAGGCAGGGGCTGAGGTGCCTGGGGCGAAGGAGATGCGTGCCTTCCTGGCCGAGCGGCCACGGAGCGAAGACTGAGGGTCTGCTGGGAGGGCGGTGCTGGTGCGCTGGGTGGCGGCTGTACCTGTTGTTGCGGGGGGCACAGATGTTGCCGCCACCGCTAGGGAGCTCCCAAACGAGGACGTGTCCATGTCGCTGGTGTCTCCACCGGCCCCCGTTGTGGTGCTCCCCTCGCCCTCCGGATCACTGGTGCCCTCGGTGTCTGTTTCAGTGCCCACCGGGGCCTGGTGACCTGCAGCTCCCTCGTGCTCCGACGCCAAATCTCCTCCGCCTGATGATGCTAAAGCACAAGAAAACAAAGAATAAGGGTGGGGGGAGAAATCAAACAAAGTTGAGTGCATGCCTTATCAATACCCTTTGCGGAGAGGACAGACACAGGTGCCTCATGCACTAAGTCGCGAACTTGGGGTACACT
Organism: Pleurodeles waltl; assembly: GCF_031143425.1. Taxonomy (NCBI): domain Eukaryota; kingdom Metazoa; phylum Chordata; class Amphibia; order Caudata; family Salamandridae; genus Pleurodeles; species Pleurodeles waltl. Next base: position 1,043,210,490 of record NC_090449.1, read on the forward strand.
ACTCAGTACTTCTGACTAGGCCAACAGGTCTAGGGACAACAGACGCGCACATGTGTGATGCTGGAGCATGGGTAGCTGCACTTGGCACCCTACAGAGGTGGGGGGCGGGGGCACAGGGCCATGCCTAAGGGAGAGGACTACACTACAGAAAGCGCCCTGGCCTAATGTCACCCACAGCCCTCCTCCCCCACCCAGACGCCTCCACTGCGCATACAGATAGGAGAATGTGCAGATACTCACCCCCTTGTGTCTGCTGTGATCTCTTCAAGCGCCCATCCAAATCAGGGTAGGCCACCGCCAGGATCCGGGACATCAGGGGGGTCATGGTGCGACTGGCACCCCTCCTAGGTCGGGAGGCCATCCCCAGCAGTGTTTCTGCGGTCTTCCTCGTTCCGCGGCGGATGTCCTCCCACCTCTTGCGGCAGTGGGTGCCCCGTCTGTTGTGGACCCCCAAGTTCCGGACTTCCTTGGCGATGGCACGCCAAATATCGATTTTCTGATGGGCGCTCACCTGTTTGACATGTACAGGGTGGGAAAGAGAAAACGTCACATATCTGCATGTTTGGAGTACATGCCCCCCCTCCCCAACCTTGCCATGGGTCCCATTCTCTCATCTGTTGTGCGTTGCACTCCTCATTTCCTCCCCACCCCACCAACTTACATCCCCCCCACACCACACAGGCATAACCCATTCAATGTGCACTCAGTGTACTCACCTGTTGGTCTGGAGAACCGTAGAGTAGCGCATACTGGGGGAGGACCCCGTCCACGAGCTTCTCCAACTCTTCTGAACTGAAGGCGGGGGCCCTTTCACCAGTAGCAGCAGCCATTGTCACTTCCAGACCGAGTTCACAGCAGCACTTGCAGTATAGGTCCTCTCCTGTGGAAGATCAGGTCTCGAGTGATTAAGCAGATAGGAAATGGCGGTCACGCCCGTGGCGGTGCGTACCGCGGCGGTGCGTACAGCGGCGGTGCGTACCGCGACCGCCGGCGCACATCGTCATTGGCTCCTGAAACCCATAGGCTTCAATGTTAACCAATGCGTCTTCGCACAGCGGTCTTCGACCGCCTACCGCCACGGTGTGCCCCGCCAGCGCAGTGACCTCACATCCCATTGTCCCACTTCACAGGTCAGGCATCCGCCATTTCAAGGGCCCACATGGCTTAATTTCTAATGCGTCACACAGGCCTAGGCCTTGCTATGGCACACATACAAACATAGCAACCCATACATTTACCTGTACTGTGCAAGCTGTGTTGTACGTACCTGTGAGTGGATTGACTCTGTACTCCATATTCTCCTTCCTAGGCACCGTCCGCTGGGACTTGCGATGAGAAGGAGGAATCCTCGCGTGTACCGGCCGCTGGTGGACCTGTCGACAATGGAAGAACGCCATATAATACTACGATACCGACTTGACCGAGCCACCATCCATGAACTGTGTGCCCAGCTGGAGCCAGCCCTGATGTCCCCCATCCGCCAACCCACAGGAATTCCCCCTCTAGTGCAAGTTCTGTCTGTCCTCCATTTTTTTGCAACTGGCTCATTCCAGACAACAGTGGCCATGTCATCTGGGATGTCTCAGCCTATGTTTTCCAAGATTTTGTCCAGAGTGTTGTCTGCCCTGATGAAACTCATGCGGAGCTACATCATTTTCCCAGAGGAGGGTGATTTGCCTACAGTGAAAGCTGATTTCTATGCCCTTGGACACATCCCCAACATCATTGGTGCAATTGATGGAACCCATGTGGCTTTAGTACCCCCAAATGACGATGAACAGGTGTACAGGAACAGGAAGAATTACCATTCTATGAATGTGCAGGTGGTCTGTTTGGCTGACCAGTACATCTCCCATGTAAATGCCAAGTTCCCAGGGTCAGTGCATGACACGTATGTTATGCGAAATAGCAGCATTCCCTATGTGATGGAACAGCTACAGAGACAGCGTGTGTGGCTAATTGGTGACTCTGGTTACCCCAACCTGCCGTGGCTACTGACCCCAGTGAGGAATCCCAGGACCAGGGCAGAGGAACGGTACAATGAGGCCCATGGGCGTACTAGGAGGGTGATTGAGCGAACCTTTGGGCTCCTGAAGGCCAGATTTAGGTTCCTGCATATGACTGGTGGATCCCTAATGTACTCACCAAAGAAGGTGTGCCATATCATCGTGGCGTGCTGTATGCTTCACAACCTGGCTTTGCGACGCCAGGTGCCTTTCCTGCAGGAGGATGGTCCAGATGGTGGTGTTGTAGAAGCCGTGGAGCCTGTGGAGAGTGAAGAGGAGGAAGACGAAGAGGACGACACAGACAATAGGGACAGAGTGATACAACAGTATTTCCAGTAACACACAGGTAAGAATCACCCACGCCATTTCACAATTGCTTATAGCCTCCAGCATCTGTACTTTCTGTAGTTCCCCCCAGATCTTTTTCATTAATTTTTGCCTTTCCCTTCCCTTCTCAGTGCTGTATGACTCAGTGCCTGACTTCTGCTTGGTTTGCCCATGAACTACACCGTATTGACATTGGTATGTTGTCATGACTAATTGACAGAACAGATATTGAACAGTAATATGTAATACATTTGTTAATAATACAGCATGACTCAAAACTGATTTGTGTGCAATATGTGATTTATTTACAGTGCTAGATATCGGTACATGTGATTCTAAGGGTGATGGGTGGGGATGGAGTAATGTCCATGGCAGAGTCCAGTTCTTAGTCTCACAGGTGCATTGTCCTTTTGCCTGTGGAAGGATGGAGCATAGGCAGTTCATGGTTGGACAGGGTGGCAATGTGGGACAGTGGGAAGACTTCAGGGGGTATGTCCTGCTGGCGGGGGTCTTGACATCCTACTCTGTCGTTTTTTTGGATCTCAGGCTCCTCTTACGGGGTGGTTGTTCTTCAGCAGGAGGTGGGGTTCTGGTGGGCTGTCGTGGTGTTGGGGCCTCCTGTCCACTAGCGCCGGCGGAGGTGGTAGGCTGTTCCTGGTCCGGGCTAGTGACAGGGGCCCTATGTGGTGCAACATGGTCCTGCAACGCGTCTTCTATCCTGTTGAGGGCCAGGACGATGGTCCCCATTGCGGTCCCGATGATTCTCAGCTCCTCCCTGAACCCCATGTAGCGTTCCTCCTGCTGTGCCTGGATCTCAGTGAACCTGACCAGTACCGTCGCCATCGTCTCTTGGGAGTGGTGGTAGGCCCCCATGAGGGTGGTGAGGGCCTCTTGGAGAGTGGGTTCCCTGGGCCTCTCCTCCCCCCCCTGTCGCACAGCAGCCCTCCGAGCTGCCCGGTTTCCCCCGGCCTCTGTCCCCTGGACGGTGTGCCCGCTACCACTGCCCCCAGGTCCCTGTTGTTGTTGGGGTGTTGGGTTAGCCTGGGTGCCCTGTAGTGGCAGACACACCGCTGATTGAGCTGTCCTAGAGACAGAGGCATGGGCCCGCTGGGTGGGAGCTGTGCTGGTGTTGGCAGAGGGGGTCGGGTCTGGTGTGGCCTGTGGCTGCCTGAGGGGAACCGACTGCCCAGAGGTCCCCGATGGTCCGGGCTGGTCATCAGGTTCACTGTCGACAGAGCTGCTATCCTCACTGTGGGCCTGTTCCGGGGGTGGGATGGACATTTCTGGACCCTCCTGGCTGGTGTGTTGGCGTTCGGGTCCTGCATGGGGTAAGAGAGTTTGGTTATTGTTTCTGTGTGTGCAATAGCGTGCGTGTTATGGGTGCCCTTGTCCCCCAGTGCAGGCATTCCCTTGAGGGAGGTGTTGTGAGGGTAGTTAGTGGGGGGGGGGGGGTTAGTGCAGTGGTCATGCTTAGGTGATGGGTGTCCATGATTTGTGTTGGCATTCAGGGTTTGGTGTTGGGTTGGGTGGGTTGTGCTGGTGAGACATTGTCAGGGAGGATGTGTGCTGGGGGTTGGGGGTGGGGGTGTGGGTTGGCATGCTGGTGGGGTGGGGGGGATATAGTAGTTGAGATTGGACTTACCAGAGTCCATTCCTCCGGCTACTCCAGCGAGGCCCTGAGGATGCAGAATGTTCAAGACGTCTTGCTCCCATGATGTAAATTCGGGAGGGGTGGGTGGGGGTCCGCCGCCAGTCTTCTGGACCGCGATGTTGTGCCTGGAGCCCATCGATCGGACCTTTCCCCGTAGGTCGTTCCATCTTTTGCGGATGTCCTCCCTATTCCTGGGATGCTGTCCCACCGCGTTGACCCTGTCCACGATCCGCTGCCATAGCTCCGCCTTCCTAGCTATACTGGTGTGCTGCACCTGCGAGCCGAAGAGCTGGGGTTCCACTCTTAGGATTTCCTCCACCATGACCCTGAGTTCTTGGTCCGAAAAGCGTGGGTGCCTTTGGGGTGCCATGGGGTGGTGTGGGTGAGGTGTGGGGTGGTGTATGTGATGATGAGTATGTTGGTGTGTGGTGCTTTGTGCTACTATGTGGTGTGTGTGATGGTGTAGTGTGCCTCAGTGTGTCTTGCTATGGATTGTCTGCTGTGTCTCTCTCTCCTTCTCTCAGTAATTGTGGTCGCAGGGGTTTGTGGGTGATGTGGGTGTGTGTTTTATAGTTGATTGATTGTGTGGGAGTGGTGTGTGTATGTGTATCAGGTGTGTGTATTTGGAATTGTCCAATGTGGCTGTGTTTTGGTGCTGTGTGTGTATTTTGACCGCGGCGGTGTGTAGCGCCAATGGAATACCGCGTTTGAAAGACCGCCGTGTGGATTCGTGGGTCAGAATGGCATGGGCGTATTTCTGTTGGCGTGACGGTGGAGGTTTGGTCATCTCCAGTTTATCGCTGCCCGCTGATGTGGTGGGCTGCAGTGGAGGTCGGATTTTTGGAGGTTTGGCCGTTGTGGGTCAGAATGACCGTGGCGGCTTTCCGCGGCCGCGGCGGTGTTATGGCGGTCCTCTGACCGGCGGTAAGCGCCTTTTACCGCCGAGGTCAGAATGACCCCCATAGTAATGTTTCATATGTCCTGACAGTGAAATATTGCTAAATTCGTTTTTCACTGTTGCAAGGCCTGTCCCTCTCACAGGTTAACATGGGGGCTACCTTTAAATCTGATTAAAGTGTAGATTCCCTTTGGGAGCAGATGGGCATGTGGAGTTTGGGGTCTCTGAGCTCACAATTTAAAAATACATATTTTAGTAAAGTTGATTTTAAGATTGTGCGTTTGAAAATGCCACTTTTAGAAAGTGAGCATTTTCTTGCTTATACCATTTCTGTGTCTATGCCTGTTTGTGGATTCCCTGCCTGGGTCAGTTTGACAGTTGGGCTGGTTGCACCTCACACTAGACAGTGACACAAAGGGAGCTGGGGTGTAGTCTGCATTTCCTGATGAGCCCTGTGCTAGGAGGGAGGGGAGGAGTGGTCACTCACACCTGGAAGGGCTGTGCCTGTCCTCACACAATGCCGTCTCCGTCCCCCTGGTGAGTCTCTGGAGCCCGGTCTGGGAAAGGCAGGATTTCACATTCAAAAGAGACTTTACTTTGAAGTAGGCCTACTTCAAAAGAGAAATTGGGTATAAGAAGGGCACCCAAAACCACAGACTTTAGAAAACTTCTGGAAACAAGAGGAACTCTGCGTGGAGAAGAGCTGAGGAGAAGTGCTGCCCTGCTTGTGACTGTTTTGTGGAGCTACCCTACAGTTGCTGCTTCTGCCAGAGTAAGAGGGCAAAGACTGGACTTTTTGTGCCTTCCATCTTGTGAAGAATCTCCAAGGGCTTGATTTAGAGCTTGCCTCCTGTTGTTTCAAGTCTCAGGGACAGCAAAGACTTCTCTCTGCCAGCACCTGGAGTCTCTGGAGAGACTCCTGCTCTGACAAGTGGTGCCCTAGCCAGTCCCTGGGCCCTTGAAAGGAAAGCTGGTTGAAATCCAAGGAAATCGACTTCGGACGACTTCGGACCGACGCCGCTGCTGAATCCGGTCTCGCCGCCTGCAACTGACTCTGTGATCTTCGCTGGAACGCGACGACCTTCGCAGGCCCGACGCCTCTGCAGCCCCGCTGAAGTCCGCGACTCCGTGGAAGTCGCCACACCACGTCGTGACCGATGCCACTCGAAGTGCGTGGAATCAACGTTTCGCACAGACGCCGCGATCCCCGACTTCACGCATCGGCTTGTTTTCACTCTTCACCAGAGGTACTGTACTTGGGGGTCTATGCGACTCCGTGTCTTGCACAGCTGGTGTCAGCTGGTTGGGAACGACTCCTCAAAGCATTTTGTGTTTTTAAGCGCTATTTTTGAGTTTAATCTTTAAAAATTCATAACTTGACTTGTGTATGTCGGATTTTTGTCGTTTTGGTCTTGTTTTGTTTAGATAAATATTTCCTATTTTTCTAAACTGGTGTTGTGTCATTTTGTAGTGTTTTCATTAAGTTACTTTGTGTGTTGGTACAAATACTTTACACCTAGTACTCTGAAGTTAAGCCTACTGCTCTGCCAAGCTACCAAGGGGGTAAGCAGGGGTTAGCTGAGAGTGATTCTCTTTTACCCTGACTAGAGTGAGGGTCCTTGCTTGAACAGGTGGTAACCTGACTGTCAACCAAAGACCCCATTTCTAACACATATATATATACATATATACATACACACACACATACAAACACACATGAATACACACACATTTGCACACATATATGTACATACAATACATAATTAGAACCATGGGTAAATATACTTAGTCAAACAGGTTTAAAGAGTGTGTGTGTATTTTATTGTTATGACATAGTAGCAATACATATTTTCTAAAGAACTATACATAAATAGAAATAGACACATAATCAGAAAAAATATTTATCAACATAGGCATATGCAGTCCATAGTTGTTTGAATATGGTGGTTATGAAGGAAAGAGCCAACTCTTGAATAGTTTTCTGAAGACAAGAAAGTTTCTTTATTATAGCTTATTAAATCAAACAGAGAAGGAGGTTTTGCACAGCGCACTTCCGGAAGTCATGTAGTCTGTGGTCCTCTTATATGTGGCAATGAAGAAAAAGAAGGGAAAGTGAAATAAACAAATTGCCAAGGATCACACAATTTGATCAAGTGGTAAAGCCAGGATTGATGCCAGGTTTTCTAGTTTCACATTGTGCAATATAGTCCACTAGATGTGCATGCTTCCCTTCCCCGACACCCACCTTAACCCCCCTCTCTCTAACCATCACCCTGTTGGCACCAATGCTGCCCTCGGTCACACCACAGACCAAACATTTTGGCCCGTGGGAAAATGTTTCTGAGTACCCACGCCTTTTAGGGATTTCATTTTAAGGAACTCATCAATGAGACGAAAATAACAGATTATCAGTGGGCACCACCAACAACGAGATACAATTCAGTGCCACTTTGGACTGTCTGCTGGTATTTTTAAAACAGATTTTATTCTTTCAAAGAGGCTTGCCTATATAACCATCCCTATTTTGTGCAGGAGCTTTGGGTCGAGATCAGCACTCAAATGCTGTAGGGGGAGTCTGTTGACAAATTGGGCCGCCCTCCAGTCCTCAAGGTGTCTTTCTTCCGGCAGCAGATGTCTGGCACCGAGGCTGATGCCACAACACATCTTGAAGTCCCGAAAATGCACAAAACGACCTGCTAATTTACAAGCCGCTATTTCTCATTACCGCGGAATCACATCCACTCCCCCCGCCTGTGTCTGTTTATTGCTCGGCCGGGAAGGTAATGGTTTCGTCCAGCGGGATGCCGGCTGAAAATGAGGAGAGATATTACAAAATCCGAACCCCGCTGTAAGAGGAGCGGCTCGTGGTTCTTGTAAATGGAGTCGATAAAGCGCCACGCCGTCTTCAAGGCGGTGTATGTCACCGCACCAGCAGAAACCTTAGCTGTAAGAAAAAGCAGAGTAAAACACCGGTAAAACCGCAACGAGGGCCCTCAGCTCCATATTTTCAGCCAGTTAAAGGCAGAAAATAATTTAACGTTTTGGGAGTGAAAGTTACAACACACAATTTCTACATTTTTTGTGAGGTTAATCCACGAAAACTCCCCCACATTCTAATTACAATGTCGGCTGGTCGGTTGCGTCACCAACCAGCGACATTACAATTGGGAGGTTATATACTTCCATATGTAAAATATTGAACATAAGTGAAGTCCTAAAACATTGGCAAAGTCAGTAGGTCGGGCTATTTTATAAGTACAAGTTGTTTTTCATTCGTGAGATTTTGTATGTGGATGAGTAAATTGTATGTGTAATGAGGCAACAGTTGAACGGATGAGTATGCATGGTTGAATGAGTAACTCAGTGCATAACAAAATATAAGGTGACCTCTTGGGTGAATGGTAGAATGAGTGAGTCCATTGACGTGCTAGATGAACTTGTGAATGAATAAATCCATTATTGAGTGACTACATGAGGTATAAACATGCGTAAAATAGCTGTATATTGCTCGTTTAAGCATTAACCCAAGGCTGGGCACTGCCATGTCGGGTGCTACAGTATATAAGTATACATTTAATGCCAATGCAAGCACTGCACCGACACTTCACACCACTGTTAAAGGTGTCTCTGGAATCTGCCAGGAATTGTGATTATTCAAGTGCAAACATTATTTAGCAGCCACAATCATCGAGTCAAGAGTTACCAATATTTTGTATTTTCAAATTTGCCCCATTACTCAGAAGTCGTGAATGCGTGTTCGGATTTGCACCATTGCTCATTAATCCTAGCTGTATATATATATCCTAGCTGAATATATATATGTACCAATGAATAGTGATTTCCTCATTAATCAGTGTTCATTGGTACATGTTTGTATTTGCCTCATCATCCAGTAATCATTAATTCGTGTTCAGATTTGCACCACTGCTCACGATTCCTAGCTGTATATTTAGATTTACCTCATTAATGAGTATTCATTGGTACATGTTTGAATCACCCAGTATTCCTTCATGTGTGTTCAGATTTTTACCATCATATTTTCCTGTTCAATGCTTTTTTGACCTTGATGACGCAGAAACGAAGGTTTTACATTTATTAGCGCATAAACGTAGTGCCGCAATAATCAAGTGTGACTTTAACCGAACTAATAAAGATTGTACGGGGACAAATGTGCCCTCAGAGTAGTTCGCCAACATTTATAAGCGTGCTTTATATAACGTGATGTATTAGAATTGTACTAATCTGACATAACCGTAAATGTGTGCTATGATTTGCTTGTTTGAAATGTTTTAACTTAGCCTAACTTTAGTGGAGGCTTCGGCCTAGTTGCCTTGTCTCACGGTTTAGATGCTCGTGTTTTTCTAATGTGCTAATAAAACGTGTATTCTTGCTTGAAGCTGTACTTTTCCAGTGAGATCGGTTCACATGCTTATCTTTAAGGTTTCGTGCCAGCCTGGCATTTTCTTCTTTGCTCCAAGGTCAATCTGCAGGTGCAGACAATGGACGCTCTGAAAGTGAGTTAATTGGTAAAATATGTTGCAACTTACGTTCCCGACTCCAAGGATAATGTATGCCTAGGTAGAAGCTTGTGAATTGTTGTTTTTGATTGGACAATTTGAAGCCAACCTATGAACCCTCCAATGGAAGACCCTACTGGATTTGAACTGTTGTCTATAAAAACCAGGTGCACGAGAAGAAAGCAGCCATTACCCATTGGACACCACAGCCATTTGCCATTAGCCATTGTCCATTACCCATTGCACCCATCGAGGACATTGCAGACATTATGGCCCATCTTGCCGACCTCGTCATTTTGCCATCTTCTACGATGCCAATTGATGTTCGACGCCATTTTGAATGAGACTTTGATGCTTTCTCTAATCGAGAGAAAGAGACTTTAAGTAATTCTCGCCCTAGAGACTTTAAATTCGATTTGCCCCTTTGCATAAAGTAGTAGTTTTGTCCTTTTATCTTGCCGCTGTGAGGCAATCGCCCCGTCCACCCTGCCCCTTTGCCCCCGTCCCATGCTGATCGAAACCGGTACCTGTGAGACGAAGACTTCCTTGAATGCTGATTGAATTTGGTAAATATGAAAGGAAAATGTACAATTGCATTGTGTTTCTTTTTAGGTAACCAACTGCTGATTTTTGATAAGAGCCCTAGTTAGGAGTTTTCCAAATTAATGTTGCTAAATTGTTTTTGCATGAAGTCCCACATGCAGATGTTAATTTGAGGTTAGATGAGGATTCATTTGTTGCACGATGCAATTTGAGACCTTGTTATGCTGACTAATGTATGCAATTAGCTCATTACAGATTATAGTTTTAGTGGTTTGCGTTGCTATCATCGAATGCATTGTTATTCAAATGCTGCATAGATTGCATCTTTTCCGCCGTTATGGACAGCTATTAATGTTCATTTACATATATCATTTGGTGTTGAGACACATTTATATCGTGCTAGCTTTGTTAATATAGGGAAATAAATTCATTAACTTTGAATAAACTGGTGTGGTTATTCATGGCCGGAAGGTCATGGTTCGCCGAAATGTTTTCTGGATTAATTGTGAAGTGTTATGTTGATCAGGGCATTGCTTATGTTCGTTATTGATTATTGATTTGATTAATTGACTAACCTCGGGTGAAGAGAGCCCCACTTGGTCAAAAGATTCATCGACCCAAGAGCTTCCAAATACAGGTAATTTATTAGGTCGGAACGCTCTATCAACCTTCACTCAGAAATCTTGAGTTTCAAGTCAGATTTCAAACATCACCTGGGGCACTTGGCTGCATGGGTACCTTTGCCCTGTCCCCTATTAACCCTGGCACAGGTTTGAATAACCACCTTCAATCAGGAATCATACCACATGATCAGGCTTGTACCATCACTCACTAACCCTCAATACATACACATTAGAACCATGACCCAGTAACACATTTGCTGTTATTGCTATAAGTCCTGGTCCTACCTAAATGAATCATTTTGCTGGTGCTCCCATCCTGCCAAACCTGTGCTTCTCTGCATCATTAGAGTCAGGGGAAGTGCAGAGATTTCCACAGGAGAGTCTCAGCTGAAAAACACATCTCTTCTTACAAAGTGAGTAAGAAAGAGAAATATTCTCAATAAAGCTCTCCAAGAAAAGAATTGATGAAAAAGCGAACGAAAAGTGTGTATTACATTGCAAGAAGACCTGAATGTTAGAGGTGGTTTATATTATAGTGCTTGCAGTTTGTTGTTTGAATGTTGTGATGTACATATACTGAAACTGAGCTAAAAGTTAGGTAAACATTAGGAGAAAAATGAGCTCCAATCTCATTGGGTAAGGAAAGGTTCAGTTTAGAAATTCTTGACACTTTGGCAGTGATTGTTTTGAGGACAGTGCTTCTGATGTTGAGGAGCGTTTTTGTCAAAACTAAATGCAGCCACTCATGATAGCCTGTTAGCATTTTATTATCTGTGTTAGCAACAAATTTCCAAAGTGGGGTGTTGCTTCTGAAATACAGAAAACAAGCATTGACAATGCCAGTAGATCTGTCTTATGAAAGCAATGTCAAAACAGACCTAAAAATCCATGAAGTTAATGACTCTCCTCCTCCCATCTGTGCTGCTGCCAGGGAAAAACACCATAAATTATCTAGGACTAGATATATAAAGCCTTTGTGCAGTCGTGAACTGCCTGATTCATAGAATCGGACCGTTTGTGAATGCAAAAAGGCTTTTTCTAATGTATCAAACCTAACTTGCGATTCAGTAAAACATTAGCAAATTGCAATTTGGCTTTGTGATCTGACAATGATTTGGTATTGGGCGGGGACATGTTTAGGGCATCCCTTCCAAATGCCACATCGTAGTGGCAAGTACTAATGTTTTGCGACTGTATTGCAGTTGTAAAACATTCCTACTTTTGGTGGTAACCCATCCGCAAATGAGAAGGGGTCCGTTTGGGGCCCCTTGCCCTTTGAGAATGATAAAAAAATAATTTTAAGAGCAGGCAGTGGTCCCACAGGAATGAAACATGTCATATTTTAATTCTGAATGCGTCCTGTTCCTTTAAGGAAAATAAGCTCCTTTAAAAAAAAAAAATGATTGCTTTATTTGAAAGCAATCATAGACATGGTAGTCCACTGACCCCAGCAAGCAACCATCCATGTGATTACAGCAAATCCTAGTGGGTCACAAATTGCAACCTACCTCATCGAGATTCATGTAGTAGGTCGCATTGCAACCCACTATGAATTGGTAATTTGTCAAATAATCTATTAGTACATATGTTGCTTAGCAAACTACCACACTGGTCATAAAAATACTAGTCGCAAATTGTGACCAGTATTTTCTGACCACCTGTATGCACTCCTAGTCCCTAATTATCTAGGACACATTAATAGCATTACACTGTCATGTGTGTGCCCCTGAAATTCAAGCTGACGCATTTTATAAATAAATACAATGATCACAGCTGCGTCAAGAGCAAGCAGTTTTTTTGAGTGGAAGTATACGTCAGCCCAATCAAAACATGTTCTCCTAGCTCCCAAAATCTGGGCCATGCCAAAGCCCCTCTTCTGGTGATTCTCACACAATTGTCTGTCGACAGCTGTGCTGTCAAGCTAGACCATAAAAATAATCAATGGCCCTGACAAACAATGAATATTATCCCTGCTTGTGGGGCCAACAGGTCATTAGATCTCGTCTTTGAGAGACATTGGCCCTCATTATGACTTTGGCAGTCTTTACCGAAGACCGCTGTGGTGATGGCCGCCAAACGACCACTGCAGAGGCCGCAATCCGCCCGCTGTATCATCACCCACAGAGACAAAACTGCCAGAAAGCAGCCATAAGTTCAGCACCTCCAGAGCCAACGAAGGCAGGAGAGAGTTGGTCACATCACCCACAACTCCAAAAGCCAACATTGGCTAAATTGAAAAACCCACATCTGATACACATACACACACACCGTACACATCCACCAACCACACTATAAATACACCCCCACACAACATACAATTCTTTGTAAAAGCCTAAAATCTGCAACACGTTGCCAGCCTACATATTGCCAGAACTGCACACACAAACAACAGCCACCTATACACTCTACATGCATCACACACCATCCATCATACCACTACACCAAACACACACAATACCACTGCAATCAATCAGTACTTCACAGCATCCCACATACTCACACACCCTGCACCCCCACCAAACATACCACCCTCTGCAAAACACACATGTTACACCGACCACACAATCGGCATGTCCCGACAAAAGAACCCCTGTTTCACTGATGAGGAGTTGCGGGTCATGGTAGACGAAATCGTTAGGGTAGAGCCACAGAGCCACAGCTGTTTAGTGCACAGGCCCAGCAGATATCCATTGCCAGGAAGATGGAGCTATGGCGGAGAATCGTGGACAAGGTGAACTCAGTGGGAACCTATCTACGTACAAGAGATGACATAAGGAAGAGGTGGAACGACCAAAGGGGGAAGGTGCGTGCAATGGCATCTAGGCACCACATTGCTGTCATGAAGACTGGCGGTGGAACCCCACCAGCTCCCCCACAGTTGACAACATGGGAGGAGAAGGTCTTGGCAGCCCTGCATCCTGAGGGCCTAACTGGAATAACTGGAGGGCTGGACACTGGTAAGTCACCATTACTTCCCTAACACCTCGTACACCTGCATTGCATGTCTCCCCGTCACTCTATCTCTATTCAACCCACTCCATCCCAAACCAATAACCACCCCCATAACCACCCTCAACAATTCTCTCCTGCATGCCCAACTCACTGAGAGTACACTCTCCAAGGTCATCAGTCACACACCTGAGTAATGCATGGTCAGCATGAAGCACTACCAATCCCACAATGTATCACCAATCACAAACCAAAGGTGGAAAACTGTCACCTCTCCCATTGGGAAACCCATAAATGCTGAGTATGTATCTGAGGATTAAGTATTCAACTATCATACATTTCCACATGTATCTCAGCCAATGTCAGCCGGCTGCATGTGCCACGTCAACCCAGTTCACCACCAGAAGGCGGCCCCGGGGATGACACGAACTCTGGATGTCTGTATCTGAGTCGGTAGGACCGGAAGATCGTGGAGGCCCAGCTGGGGAAGTCCTCCTAATGAGGGAAGGGTGCCCATCGGACCCTGACCCATTTAATGGCCCGCGTACTGGCGGTGGCCAACCCAGAGTTGGATGGGCGCTTGAGGGCAGCACAGCAGCCACAAGGGGGTGAGTACTCACTGTGTACATGTGTTTCCTAATGCCTGGCACAGTCTTTGGATGCCAAGGTAATAGTCAGTGTATGCCTCAGTATGCCCTTGTAGGTATTTTTCAATTTGTCTGCATTGCTGTAGTGAGTGTCATATAGAATTAGTATCAGTCATTTGCTGGGATTTCTGCTTCAGTAAGGGCTTACATCCTGACCGACCACTGTTGGAGTGATGCTCTGTTGTCCACTGCCTATGTGGTTTGTCCTGGCAATTGCAAGTTGTGCAGACACAATCACGGAGTAAGTGTAGATGTGCCTTTGTCATCAGGCAGACATGGATTAGTGAGTCACAGTAGGTGTGCAGATGGTAATTTCTTCTGAGTTCTTTACAGCTGTTGTTCCCAGGCAATGGTGTGGTATTGTGGTTGTCACTGCATAGTGTTATTTTCCAGTGAGTCATTATGATGTGTATGCCATATGTGCTGTTATTGCTGTAATTGACCCTGTGTTCCCTTTCTTTCTCTACCACTCACCCTCCCTCCTTTTCTTCTTCAATCCTTGTGTGCACTAGCATCATCTGGCAAAGGAGCAGGGGTACCGGCGAGTGGGGGAGCTGCAGCCCACGGGGCCCGGGAGGCAGTGTCCACCAACACCGAGGAGAGCAGTGGGTTGGAGGGTGAGGGGAGCACCAATGGGGAGATAGGAGCTGATACTACTGACTCTGATTCCTCCTCTGATGGGAGCCCCCTGGTGGTGGCGGACCCCTCTGGGACCATCCCCGGCTACATCATCTTCCACCACTCCCTGTTCCAGCACCGCCCTCCCAGTAGCCACCCACCCAGTTGCCCGTGCCCGCTCACCCATGAGGGTGGGTGTCTCCTATGCCTCAGGCACCTCAGCCCCTGCCCCAGTCAGCCCTGTTGCCCTCAGGCTATTGACCTCCTGAGATCCATCTCTGTAGGGCAGTTAACCATAGTGAATGCCATCCAGGGGCTGGCATCCAAGATGCAGCAATTCAGTCCCTACCTGGAGGGCATTCACGTTGGCTTGGCTAGCCTACAGAGATTGTTTCAGTCTCTAGCCTCCTCTTTGGTGACAGCCAGTGTCCCTAGTTCCTCCTTCACTCTCCAACTACCTGTACCCAATCCTAGAGCCCTCTCTCTCCCAGTCATCCCAAGCACACAATCAGAGGATTATGCACCCAAGTCAACAGACAGGACTCGCAAAGACAAGCACAACCACCACAGATCACACCACAAGCATACACACAGCCAACACATAGAAGCACACACAACAACACCACTGCCTCCACTGTCTGTCTCCCCCTCCCACCTCCTCCCTCACAGTCATATCAGCACTCAAACCTGCAAGCACTGCATCCTCAGTCCCAGATCCTGCCACCTATTCAGTCTTGCCCACAGTCACCACAACAGCAGACACGCAGACTAGCACCTCATTCACCACATGCGCAGTCACCACCGCCACCATCACAACCACATGCAGCACCCCACCACACTTACAGACACCACCCCAACATACATGCACACGACCTGTTTGTCCTCTCCCTCCCTCTCTTCTCCCCTCGCCCCAAAACACATAAATGCTCCCACTCAGACACTTAACTGTCATCCACCTCAAACCGCACACTTTGCATGCACCTACACATCATACGACCATTCCTTCTACCTCCACTCCCAAACCTCCTCCCACAGTCCACCCCACCGTACCAAAGAAACGTTTCCTTGTCCATCTTGACCTCTTCCCTCCTCCTGACACACCCTGTGTTGTCCCTAAACAAAAGGTCCCGCTCCCTTAGTCCAGTCCCTCCAGCTCACAGTGCTCCCATGGCCCCCCTAGTGTTCCAATGTCCCACCTCCTGCTATGAAGGCTTCCACTCCAGGACACAAGGTAGCCAGTCCCACCCCGCTCCAGACCCACTCCCCCATCCCCCAAACAGAGGAGCAAGATCACACCCCCTCCAAAACCCAAGTCCCAGGTCCCACTTCAAAGTCAAATCCCCCCACCCACCTTCCCACTCCCCCCTAAGGTGCCTGCCTCCAATATTGATGTCCCTGCCCAGTGGAGTTACTTTGGCTGTCAGGAGTCAAGTTGGGCCTCTCTCAATGCCCTGTGTAGTGGCATGTACACTTTTGGACTGGCCAATGGCCCTTTGTTTACCTGTTATGTATTGTTGTGGGCAATGTTCCCGGCCGAATACAGTGTTTGCCTCACAGCTATTTGTCCTGACTTTCTTTTCTTGTGGCTTATATGGATATTGTATTTTTCAGCGGAGAGATCTCCGTAAGTGGTATGTGTGTATGGTGTGTGTTGTGCGTGTGGGTGTGTCACTCTCCCCTCCCTCACTTGTGTGCTAGGAGGTTGTACTCACTGACATCGTCTTCGTTGATGTTGCTGCTCCTGGACTCCCATCACGTGGTACAGCATCAGCAGGATTTCCAGTTCGGGTTCCATAGCCGCTGCGGACTCCTCTGTGTCCCTGGCAGTGAGTGTCTCCTTTTATATGGGTTGTTTCCGCTAGACTTTTTGTAGCAGTGGTCCGGCCCTGGAAATCCTGGCAGTCTGCTATGTCGTAATATGGTGGGCGGTGAATGGTGTTCTGCCGGGCTGAAGATGGCAACCGCCGTGGTCGGTGGCCGGACCGCACTGGTGGTACAAGAGGTCCATTGGCTGTATATGGGAGGGATCACCGCCGTGGTCATGATATGGCAGTCTTCATGTTCAGCTTGGCAGCGGTACTACCGCTATCACCCGTGTGGTGGTCAGGTGACCGCCAAAGTCATAATGAGGGCCATGGTTTTGAACAAGGGCCTTTTAGCCCCTCATTGCTTACCATTCATTGGCTTCATTGCCACTCTTATTTGCTGCCATCAAATTGGCCAGTGCATGCTTTTTTCACTTCCTCTTCTTTTGCCTGGAGCATGGACCAAGTACTGATTGTTTCAGCTCAATTGATCTACTTCCCCTGGTCACTTTTGGGATTGAGGTACGATTTGTATTTTTTATTTTTCCCCTATTGCCCTCGTCTGTTTTGCTTTTTTCCTCCCACCCTCCACATTGTCCGTGTTGCTTCTTCCCTTCAAAGCCCTTGTGGATGTATTGCTCTTTCATTCCCACCCCCTTTTTATGTGTTACTTCTTCCCCTCCTGCTCACCACACTCCTGTTGTCTGTGTTACCCACCCACCATACGAAAAAAGTACTGTGATGTGGTCAGGGCTGGCCATGTTATAGAGCTTTTTTTGTCCTGCTGCCCTCTCCCTCCCTCCCTTCCATTGCCAGTGTTGCCCGTTCTTTCCGACCCTCCAACCTGTTGTCCGTGTTGCCAGCCAAAACCATCAGCACAAGCCCAGAGGTAGAGTCATATTTATATTCAAAGGTACCATCAGCTACACCACCTACACGGACACCGCTACCACCTACATGGAATACTTCACAATCAAGATACACATCACAGCCAACTTCTCACTGAGTGGAACCCTCATATACAGACCATCAGGATCCTGCACCAATGTTGCCATAAGCGTCCCGGACTTTGTCGCCCCCCTCATGATCAGCGCCAGCACTTTCATCCTCCTCCGAGAACTTAACATTCACCTCGAAGACCACACAATCCAAACTCTATGGCCCTTCTAGAAAACATTGAAAACCTTGGCCTCACCCAGTGTCTTATCCAGGTTTTAGGTTGACACCTGTTCGGTATAAGTCAATAAGGACGCTCAATGAAGGACCACACGCCAATTATAAATACAATTTAGCTTTACTAGAATTGCAGGTAAAATGTAGGCATTTAGCACATTAACAATAGTAGAATAAGAATAGCAATGAAAAGCATCTATTTATAATATATATAAGCAAAGAGTTCATTGACAAATATAAGTTTTGATTAATTGTATACTAAAATGCATCACACTACGATATTCAGGAAGCAGAATATAAATGAGTTGAATATTTCAGATAAGCTTTGATTTACTGCACACCAAAATGCATGTTTCAATTACTGCAGCAGGCTCTCACTACGATGTTCAGGAGGCAAAATATAAACAAACTGAATACTTCATTTATAGACACAGTGCAGGCATAAATAATCAGTCATAATAATAGAGCAGAGAAACAAAGGTATTTTATCCCTGTGTGAAAACTTAACTTAATCCACGACATGCTGGGGAGCCCTCTACTGCCTGCTTGGACCTCTCTCCCCCTCATTGCTTCCACAATTCCATCTGCGAGCTTCCTAATCCCTCAGCCACACTTCTGTGCTTAAATAACTCGAAGCCTGGATTCTATATCATTCTGGCATTTTCTAGCTATTTTATCAGTACTTGGCAGCTCTGCTCTGCTCCAGCCTTTGTTTCATTCCATCTTCTCCCTGTACTCTCGTTCTCAAGGTTGAGTCGGAGTCTTCTACACAAACAAGCGTGAAAATAATATCATGAACTTTTCCACGAGGGATGGGAGGGGGTTTCAACAGGCATTACGCTCATCTACACTGCTCAAGCTAATTAACCCTTCGCGTTACAATGTCTTCCGCATCTTTCCCTAATACTGCACACTCCACCCCTTAGATGAGCGTGATGCATGTTGAAACAGACATCATTTACTTTGACATTCCGCTAGATAGGTTGCTACTAATACTGGTCAACGTTATTCTAAGCGCTTGCATCTTTAGTATGAAAACTGCTTTGTGCATACATATAGTCTACATAGTATAGTCATTAGCGTAACACAAACAATCAATAACCAAATTAGCTGTTGTAACAATATAGTTAGCGTCTTTATAGCTCCTAGGGCCCAGCCTAAGAAGATGTCATACCAATCATGCTCAGTTATTTGCTGGATGCATGAAGCAGTGTGCATAAGCTGTTTAGTGTTTATGGTCATCAGTATGGCTGTATCCTTGGTGTATTTAGCTGCCATATCAAGTTTAGCAAAGGTAACTTGTGCGTAGTGCCTGATTGCCTCTTATCTGGGTAGCTTAACAACAAGCGAGATGTTCCACTCTAACTGCGCACGCATTTGCGTCTGTAATGTGGTTATGGTGAACTTGGTCGGTACAAGATGTGAGTGCTTATGTCAATAATGCTGGTAATATTGCACGTACACATTACTTGCTCTCCGGTGGTTTGTATAAATCCGTTAATAAGTAAGAGATGATTAGTAACGTAACATATACTCTCTGTTCCTATCTGATATAAGTCTGTGCCATTAATAGTATAACCATTCACATTCTCCTGGTATTGGGCGAAAGCATGGGTCTAGCGCCCGTCCAGTGTGGGTACATACCCACCCCTTAGACCAATCTGCACATCTAGTGGGATCTACAGTGTGATTTGTTTGATCAATCCATTTCTGTTAGTGTGAGGTATCCACCATTATTCACCTATTACTACAGGGAGCAATATAAAGGGGCACCATATTTCAGGGGGAAGATTACTTCTAGCTATATCAAAATGAGCATAACACATCTCTCCCTCACAATGGAATTGTATAGGCTTTACCCATATTTCCTCAGGCAAATGCAATTGTTGTCTCCAATATTCACCTTGAAGCTGTCCCCATTCCGTTTTGAAGTCTACATACTGTTGATTAACAATACTTTGCCATAGTATGCACTGAATTCCTTTGGACATTGTTTGGGTACTTTGAAAGCTTTTTCCAAATTGTTCATAAGTGAAATTATGCCATTGCCAATCACGATACAACCCACGCAGGACTTTCCATACTTCTTGTGAGTGTGTAGGCCCCCATTGAGAAATTACTTTTATGGCCTCTCCTGTACTATATCCTGTAGAAGATGGCTTGTTCCTAATGGCTTCAACATCAAAAGAATTCAGGGCCCCTACCCCGATTCCGGTGGCCCCAGCTATCAAGGACCCTAGATCTCTTCTATTGCGTAACTTTAGCAAGGGCCATAACTGTGGTATCCATGGTGCACATAATAGATCATACTTTGAGACATTCCCCTTGACAAAATTTATCTGTAACACAATACGATTAATTATACTTGCATGCAGAACTTGCTTACATCCTATTCTATATCGCATCATAGAAACGTTGCTTAAGTTGTTAACCATGTGTCTTTCGGTTACATAAAACAGGAAGGCTGGTATTCTATTGTTCATTATAACAACCACCATGTGTCCTGGTATCACAATATTTACATATCGTGTTTAGCATATAATTCAAAGCCTGTACTGTTGCTGGCGTCCCCTGCAACTCGTTTAGTCCGTTGGCATGTCGGATTTGCTGTCCAGTTACCTTCCAGGTCACAGCTTTGGCAGCCATCCACATGCCTCCAGTACCTCCACGTTGCAAAGTACAACATTTCCCTGGTCATCAGTTATGTTAGTTGCTTGAGGTGCACAAGTGACATGACGGACTATATTCGGTCGGACTCATACACTTTTCCCGGTTATAATCATGAACCACGTCATCGATGCAGCTGTCATCATTTACGACCGTGGGGTAAGTCTCACTGCAAGTACAAACACAGGTACATTTGAGTTCTTTAAAAGTATAATATACGTACTCCCCACCCCTTGACTCAATAGCTCTCTTGCCTCTGGCTTTTTTTTCTTTTTTTTCTGGATGGTTCACCCATACTTTCCTTCCTGTGCTTCCAAATCCTCCCTCACCTCTCTGGGTGTTATCAGGGGGGCAGATCTTTCTTCAATGTGAGGGGTGTACGCTTGTTCACAAATCACTTGTGCAAGTCTATCATGTGATGATAACTTTTTTAGCTGTTCTTTCAACAATCCGTTATATCTCTCAATCATGCCTACAGCTTGTGGATAATAACTAAGGTGCACAATCCACCAAATTCCTTGTTCCTGCGCCCAGCCCTGCACTGTTTTCCCTGAAAAGTGTGTGCCCCTATCTGTTTGGATCTCATCATGTGCCCCATAATGTTTTATCAGGTAGTTTAGCCTTCGCAAAGTGGACTTTTGGTCTGCAGACTTACAGGGCATACCGAACATAAGGCCAGAGTAGGTGTCCACCATGGTCAATACGTAGCTTTTTCCTCCTTCCTTTGGTAGCGGTCCGATATAGTCCAATTGCCACACTGTAGTAGCTGCAGTTCCTCTTCTGATATGGCCGCTAGGCTTCTTTTGCAAGGGCATTTGTCTAATCCGGTTGCATGTGGGGTACTCCTTTACTGCTTTTTGCACTTGTTCTTTAGTGGCTGGAATTTGTTGTAGCTGTGCCCATGCATAAGTGCCATTCTCTCCTGGATGTCCGGATGTTGCATGGGCCCTGTTTGCTAAAGCGGCTTCAGCTTCCTCCTTGATGACCACCGTTCGCGTTTTGGCCATCTGATCTACGGTGTTGTCGAATAGAGATGCAAGTGAGGTGTCCAATGGGAAATGGGCATTCACATGTCCCACATAGATTTGACATTTGTGCCCTTTCTCCCACATCTCTTCCCATAGCTGTTTGCCTCCCGAAATGGGGGTGCCTTTAATTTTCCATCCATCCTTGCGCCAAGTCGGGGCCCAGCTTGCTAGTCCTTGGTAAGTGGCCCGACTGTCAGTGTACACAAATGTTTTCTCTCTGATAGGTGCTTGTTCGATCACTGCTGCTACCCCCTGCCATTCTGCAAGCTGGATTGATTCATCATCCCTTTCTCGCAGCAACATCGTTTCTGTAGCAGGCTGAAATGCGATTGTTTGCCTTGGTCTTTTTCCTTGATAGTACCGGGAGGTACTATCTGTGAACCATGCATTTTGCCATTCTTCTTCAGTGAGTTGTTCAAAAGGCGGGGCTGTTTTAGATGGTGAGGATTCCATTTCAGAGGGCTCTAGTGCAGGGGCCATTGCCTGCAAGTCCACTGCCCCTAGTTTATCTTCTTGTAACTTCGACACTCCTGCTGGTCCTGGTTTTGCCCTCTGCTGCAGATACCATTTCCACTTCACAATGGCAAACTCCTGCGCTCTGCCTACTTTATTGCCAACCCCTCCGTCTCTTGTCCAACCTAGTAAGGGGACCCATGTTTTTAAAGTGACCGGCCGATCATCAGTTATGCGTTCTATTGCTACTAAGGCCCAATCTTGTGGCACCCTCATTTTTTCCTGCCTCTGCCATAGGCTCCACATCACTACATCATCTACATCATCCTGTACTATCATTTCCAGCTCAAACGGGTCCCCTTCTGGGATGGGACCTAACGTAAAAGGATTCTGTAATGCATCTTCTGCTCCAGTGTCCCACAACCTCACCAACCATTTAAACAAAGGCTCTGCAGGCATCTGCCTTAACATACGGGTTCTCTGCAACAACTCACTCTGCGTATAATCTCTTACCAAACAAGAATTCTGTATTTGCCTGCCATTCGCTTCCTTTTCACCTTCAATTTCACCTACACGTCCTTCTCCACTTTCAACTCCACCTAGTTCTGTTACACGTACTTCCACCTCATCCTCCCAAGTATGTGGATCCCAATTTTCTTTGCGTACCAATGCCCTCACTTGCACAGTTAAGGGTATTTTAGGCTTCTGCCTACTCTTCTGTTTGCGTATCAGTGCCCTCACTTGCACAGTTGAGGGCATTTTAGGCTTCTGCCTACTCTTCTGTTTTGCTACTCGTACTGCTAATGCGGTGCACCTTGCCTCCATTTGATCACCCAGAGTCACTGCACTTTCTATGGTCTCTTTCATAAGTAACTGCCTTTCCTGCAAGGCTGCAGCCTCATCCCGCAGTTTTATTATCTCTGCATCTTGTGTTAATGTATTCCTGTATACCGTACAGAGCGCAGACAGGAAAAGCCATCCCAATTGCCCTGCTGCTTTCAGCTCCAGCTTCGCCCCTCTTAGCTTCACACTCTCAACCGCATCTTCCACCAAGAGAGGAGTCACTTTCTCATCTAATGCCTCCCATACCACCGGCGCTGCCCACCGGTTCAGGAGTCCTGCCACACCAGAGAACGGGTCAGTTGCTAACCACCCGGGAATTGATCTGGCTTCTGCCCCATGCTGCCTTCCGCTCTCTGCCTCACTTTTCTTACGTCCCCAAAGAGGCATTATTGACTTATACCCCACTTCTGGTACCAAATGTCTTATCCAGGTGTTAGGTTGACACCTGTTCGGTATAAGTCAATAAGGACGCTCAATGAAGGACCACACGCCAATTATAAATACAATTTAGCTTTACTAGAATTGCAGGTAAAATGTAGGCATTTAGCACATTAACAATAGTAGAATAAGAATAGCAATGAAAAGCATCTATTTATAATATATATAAGCAAAGAGTTCATTGACAAATATAAGTTTTGATTAATTGTATACTAAAATGCATCACACTACGATATTCAGGAAGCAGAATATAAATGAGTTGAATATTTCAGATAAGCTTTGATTTACTGCACACCAAAATGCATGTTTCAATTACTGCATCAGGCTCTCACTACGATGTTCAGGAGGCAAAATATAAACAAGCTGAATACTTCAGGTTATAAACACAGTGCAAGCATAAATAATCAGTCATAATAATAGAGCAGAGAAACAAAGGTATTTTATCCCTGTGTGGAAACTTAACTTAATCCACGACATGCTGGGGAGCCCTCTACTGCCTGCTTGGACCTCTCTCCCCCTCAAGCACCACGAGCAAACAGGGAGGCAGCGCTGGGCCATGGCAGCCTCCACAATTCCATCTGCGAGCTTCCTAATCCCTCAGCCACACTTCTGTGCTTAAATAACTCGAAGCCTGGATTCTATCTCATTCTGGCATTTTCTAGCTATTTTATCAGTACTTGGCAGCTCTGCTCTGCTCCAGCCTTTGTTTTCATTCCACCTTCTCCCTGTACTCTCGTTCTCAAGGTTGAGACGGAGTCTTCTACACAAACAAGCGTGAAAATAATATCATGAACTTTTCCATGAGGTTTGGGAGGGGGTTTCAACAAGCATTACGCTCATCTCCACTGCTCAAGCTAATTAACCCTTCGTGTCACAATGTCTTCCGCATCTTTCCCTAATACTGCACACCCAGCATGGTACCAAACTCACCCACACTGCCGGGCATCTATTGGTCCTGGTTTTCTCCTCAATCACCAATATCACAGTAGACAAGCCAGCAACTATGACTGTAGGCTCCAAAGAAAAGAAGTGTTTTTTTGCCCTCTCAGTACACTGGCCCAAGCACACCAGCTATCTGAAAATACCATCAAGAACCTCAACAGCAGGA